>NC_092712.1:37808512-38134762 GCF_047496885.1 Scyliorhinus torazame | reverse complement strand
TGCATTATATCGGTGTTCTAGTTTGTTCTCCTCATAAATAAAGCCACCTGGATAAACTTTAATTAAAGAGCTGGTTGAAGTATCCGAATTGCACAGATACTTCAAAGTATAACCCATTATTCTAAAGCTGGAGTGCTCCTTCTAAGATAAGCGTGAGGTCAGGTGTAATGCCTGGATCTGGTACGTCTCTCTTGTGGGGACCATGATTTGGATTCAATTTGAACTGTTGTTTTGGAGCAGGCAAGGAGCTGGATTAGGCGTTTGCCCCCTGTCCACACTCTGAGCTCTGGCTTTGTAACTCTGATAAAGTAATTTTAAAAAAAGACAGTGACATAAGAATGAACAATGTATGTACCTATCTCCTAAATTTACTTTTCCCATAGAAAACCGAGTCGAAACAACAGCACAGAACCTTTGTTGTGATCTGGACCGGGTACATTTATAAACAAAACAGAAAAGATTTGTTCATAGAGATTCCCTACAGTGCAGGAGACCATTCGGCCCATCAAGCCTGCATCGTTCCATATCCCACCCTATTCCTGCAATCCCATAATCTAACCTTCACATCCCTGGACATTAAGAGGCAATTTATCATGGCCAATCCATCTACCCCATACATCTTTGGATTGTGGGAGGAAACCGGAGCATCCGGAGGAAACCCACGCAGACGAGGGGAGAATATACAAACTCCACACAGGCAGTGACCCAGAGCCGGGATCGAACCATGGACCTCGGCGCCTTGAGGCAACAGGGCTAACCCACTGTGCCACCGTGCTGCCCTGTGAGGCAGCAGTGCTAACCACTGTGCTGCCCCTAATGGTCAAGTAGTCTTGCATTAGAAAAATGGTTTTTTTAAGTATGGAAGAGGAGCTAGCTGTGGGAGGACTAAAAACAGGTCGTAATTGTTCAGATACATAATTAAAAATAGATACTAACAAGCTGGGATACTGGAAGTGAAGTTTGTTTCTTGAATGGCTAGACCAGGAATAGCACATTCACGGTTGGATGGCATGACCTCATCAATCACTTATTTGTGCAATCCAAGAATTGTAAATTTCGGCCTTCTTTGCATTGACTTTCAAATTACCAGTTTAAAAAAAAAAAAAAAAATCCCTATTTCTTCTTGAGGTCTCTCTGCACGTGTTACCTTCTCCAGCTTTCTATTATTGCTGATTGTTATACTCCAGCTTTAAATCTGTATGTGTTCCATGGCTGAGGAAACAGGTCTGAAGTTTCTTTTAAATCAATTCTCTGAATGTGGGCATTGCTGGCAACACCAGTAATTATTGCCCAATCTGGGATTTCACTGAAGAGGTGGTGGCGTGGGTCATCTTCTTGAGCTGTGGCAGTGCATTCTCTATCAGTCACCTCCTCCAACACTGGCATATCATGGCTGCAGTCTGCGCTACCTAACACACAGGCAATTTTTGCAGCACCTCCGGAACCCATGACCTCCACCACCCAGGAGAACATAGCAGGCGCATGGAAACATCATTCCCTCCAAGATCTCCACCAAACCACATACACTGAATCATAGAATTTACAGTGCAGGAGAAGGCCATCCAGTCTGCACCAGCCCTTGGAAAGAGCGCCCCGTTTAAGTCCACGCCTCCACTCAGTAACTCCGTCGCCCCAACCAACCTTTTTGGACGCTGCAACAGTGAAGGAACAATGATATATCTGCAAGTCAGGATGGTTAGTGACTTTGAGTGAACTTGGCATTCCCATGTATCTTATAGAACCCCTGCAGTGCAGAAGGAGGCTATTCGGCCCATCGAGTATATACCGACCCTCCAAAAGAGCACCCCAACCAGGCCAACTCCCTCGCTCTATTCCCGTAACCCCACGGAACCTGCATATCTTTTTGTTTAAATTTAGAGTACCCAATTAATTTTTTCCACTGAAGGGGCATTTTTTTTTTTAGTTAGTATTTTTATTAAGGTTTTGCACAATTTTGCATAATAAAACAGTAGTAACAATGATAATAAAACAAACGAGAGTGAACATTAACATCGTGCAAAAAGAGAATATACAATAACAATTAAATAGACATTACCCCACGCGACCGAGTCTTCCCACACCATCCCAATGAAGCATTCACCCTCCGCCCCCCCCCCCGTACGGATTGCTGCTGCTGCTGACATTTTAATTTCCCCCGAGGCTGCCACCTCCGAGAGAACCCTAGCGTAGACCCTCTTAAGGCAAACTTTATTTTCTCGAGGCTGAGAAACCCAGCCATGTCGTTAACCCAAGTCTCTACACTCGGGGGGGGGGGGGGCTTCGAGTAGCTCGGCATTAATAAAATCCGTCTCCGGGCTACTAGGGAGGCAAAGGCCAAGACGTCGGCCTCTTCCGACCCCTGAACTCCCGGGTCTTCTGACACTCCAAATATCGCTATCTCTGGACTCGGCACCACCCGTGTGTTAAGCACCTTGGACATTGCCCTCGCGAACCTTTGCCAGAACTCTCTAAGCTCCGGGCATGCCCTAAACATGTGGACATGGTTTGCAGGGCTGCCCTTGCACCTCATACAACTGTCTTCTACCCTAAAAAACTTGCTCATTCTCGCTGCCGTTATGTGTGCCACGTGGACCACCTTAAATTGAATTAGACTGAGCCTGGCACATGAGGAATTAACCCTGCCCAAAACCTCTGCCCACAGACCCGCTTCCAACTCCTCACCTAGCTCCTCCTCCTACTTGCCTTGAGCTCCTCCACCGGGATTTCCTCTGCCTCCTGTAGTTCCTGGTAGATATCCGACACTTTCCCCTCCCCCACCCAGGTGCCGGAGACCACCCTGTCCTGTATCCTCAGTGGCGGCAGCGTCGGAAAGGCCACTACCTGTTTTTTCAGGAAGGCTGGTACTTGCAGATATTTAAAGGCGTTTCCTGGCGACAGATTAAATTTGTCCTCTAGCGCCTTCAAACTGGGAAAGCTTCTGTCTATGAACAGGTCTCCCATCCTTCTGATGCCTGCCCTGTGCCAGCTCTGGAACCCACCATCCATCCTACCCGGGACAAACCTGTGGTTGTTGCATATCGGGGTCCAGACCGACGCTCCCTCCACCTTCTTGTACCTCCTCCATTGTCCCCACATCCGCAGTGTCACCACCACGTCCGGACTTGTGGAGTAACGGGTCGGCGAGAACGGCAAAGGTGCCTTTATCAAAGCTCTCAGACCTGTACCGTTACATGGCGCTGCCTCCAGATGCTCCCACGCCCCCCCCCCCCCTCCCCACCCCCTCCTCCCCCCCTCCTCATCGGCCACTTCCTAATCATTGCTATATTGGCCGCGTAGTAGTAGTTGCGAAAGTTCGGCAGCGCCAACCCCCCACCCGACTGCGCTCCAACAACGATCTCCTTACTCGCGGGGTCTTATTCGCCAACACAAAGACCGTAATGATCCAACTCACCCGCTTAAAAAAGGCCTTGAGGATGAAGATGGGGAGGCACTGAAAGACAAACAGAAATCTGGGGAGGACAGTCATTTTCACGGTCTGCACCCTCCCTGCCAGTCACAGCGGGAGCATGTCCCACCTTTTAAAGTCTCCTTCCATTTGCTCCACCAACCGGGTCAGGTTCAGCCTGTGCAGTACATCCCATTTCCTGGCCACCTGTATATCCAGGTAATGAAAACTTTTCTCTACCATCCTGAGCGGCAGCTCTTTCAGTCTCTCCTCCTGCCCCTTGGCCTGGATCACAAACAACTCGCTCTTTTTCATGTTCAATTTGTACCCTGAAAAACTACCAAAATTCCTCAGGATCCGCAGAGCCTCTCCCACCCCCTCCACAGGGTCCAAAATGTACAGGAGCAAATGATCCACGTATAGCGAGACCTGATGTTCCACCCTCCCTGAACCAGTCCCCGCCAGTTCCTCAAGGCTCTCCGCGCCAGAGCTAGCGGTTCTATAGCTCGGGCAAAAATAGTAACGGGAAGAGGGGACACCCCTGCCTCGTACTCCGGTTAAGCTCGAAGTACCCCAACCTCAAGCCGGTTTGTACATACACTTGCTACAGGCGCCTGGTACAGCAATTTCACCCAGCCAATAAAGCCCTCACCAAACCTGAACCTCCCCAGCGTTTCCCACAGGTACTCTCATTCCACCCAGTCAAAGGCTTTCTCTGCGTCCATCGCTGTTACCACCTCCGCCTCCCCTCCCTCTGAGGGCATCATAATAATATTCAAAAGTCTCCAGACATTGGTATTGAGTTGTCTGCCTTTAACAAACCCAGTCTCGTCTTCCTCTATCACCCGTGGGACGCAATCCTCAGTTCTTGTGGCCAGAATCTTAGCTAGCAATTTGGCATCCACGTATAAAAGCGAAATTGGCCTGTATGACCTGCAATGGTCCGGGTCCTTCCCTTGTTTAAGAATGAGTGAGATCAAGGCCTGTGACATTGTTGGGGGGAGGGTTCCTTTCTCTCTAGTCTCATTGAAGGTCCTCATCAGGAGTGGGCACAATATTTCTGAAACTTTCTTTTGAATGCTACCTGGTAACCGTCTGGCCCCAGGGCTTTACCTGACTGCATGCCCTCTATACCCTTGACAATCTCCTCCACTTCAATCGGGGCCCCCAACCCCATCACCAGGTCCTCTTCCACCTTTGGAAACCTCAACTGGTCCAAAAATTGCCTCATCCCTTCCGCTCCGGTGGGGGGCACCGACTCGTATAGTTTACAATAGAACTCCTTAAAGACTCCGTTCAACCCCCCTGCATCCAAGACCATGTTACCATCCTTATTCTTCACTCCCCCGATTTCCCTGGCCGCCTCCCTCTTTTGCAGCTGGTGTGCCAGCATTCTACTCGCTTTCTCCCCGTACTCATAGACTGCCCCCTTGCCTTCCTACAGCTTACCCTGTGGTCAGCAGTTCAAACTCCGCCTGTAGACTCCGCCGCTCCCTCAGTAGCCCCGCCTCGGGAGGCCTCGGCATATCTCCTGTCCACTCGGAGTGTCTCCTCCACCAGCCTCTCCCTATCCGCTCTCTCTCTTTTCCCTATGGGATCGAATTGAGATGAGCTCCCCTCTGACAACTGCCTTCAGAGCCTCCCATACTGTTGCCGCTGCTACCTCACTGGTATAGTTTGTTTCCAGGTAATCCTGAATGTTCCTGCTAATCCCCCCTCAAACCTCTTCGTCCGCCAGCAGCCCCACATCTAGACTCCAGAGTGGGCGCCGCCCTCTCTCCTCACTCAGCCGCAGGTCCACCCAGTGCATGGCACGGTCCGAGACTGCGATTGCTGAGTATTCTGTCCCTGCCACCTTTGGGATTAACGCCCTGCTCAAGACAAAGAAGTCTATGCGGGAATAAACCTTATGAACGTGGGAGAAAAAAGAGAACTCCTTCACTCTCGGCAGCGCGAACCTCCAGGGATCCACCCCCACCACCACCACCCCATAAAATCTGCTCCATAAAACCCTTCAGTTCCTTAGCCACTGCCGGTCGCTTCCCTGTCCTGGACTTCGACCGGTCCAGCTTTGGGTCAATGACTGTTAAAGTCTCTGCCCATGATCAGGTTGTGTGACTCTAAGTCTGGGATTTTGCCTCGCATGCGTCTCATAAATTCCACATCATCCCAATTCGGAGCGCAGGCATTCACAAACACAACCCAGAGCCCCTCCCACTTTTCGCTCACCATTATATACCTGCCCCCCCCTTATCTGTCACAGTTCTCCCAGCCTCGAATACCACACCCTTACTGATCAGAATTGCCACCCCCCTGGTCTTCGAATCCAGCCCTGAATGGAACACCTGGCCTACCCATCCCTTTCTCAACCTCGTTTGATCTGCGAGCTTTAAATGTGTCTCCTGAAGCATTGCTACATCTGCCTTTAACCCCTTTAGATGCGCGAACACGCGTGCTGTTTTGACCGGCCCATCCAAACCCCTCTCATTCCACGTGATCAGCCTGGAGGGGGGGGCTCCCCCCCCTCCCCCCCCCCCCGGCGGCTCCCCCCCCCGGCGGCCAAATAGCCATTGCCTTTTTTTGGCCAACCTCGAGCCCACGCCCTTTGCTTCCTCGAGCTCCCCCATAGCGAGCCACCGCCCCGGACCCTCAATTTGTACCCCAAAATTGATACCTCCTCTGTCAGCAAAGCAGCCTCCCCCCCCTCCCAACAGCCCCATGACCCAAAAGCCCCCGCCAAGCACCAGCTGAGCACTTGCTCACCCCCCACTCCGCTCCTGAGAGTCAGCTGACCCATGCTGACCCCGGCAGCTCCCGCCCCTGGCGCTGATCAGACTGTCGCCTCATTCTCCGGACCCCTCTCCCCACATGAATAAACCAATTAAACTGTCGCTCCAGCCCCAGTGAGTAAATAGTAATACGAAACAAATAATACACAGAAGACACTAACATTGCCCCGTGAGGAGACACTTGTTGAACCAAGGCTCCAACTTCCTGAAAAATCGTCCTAGGTACAGGGCCCCCTCCCCCCTCCGTATCTCAACTTTGCTGCAAACACTGCTCCCTCCAGATACCACCACAGCCCTTCCACGCACCCAACATTGTATACTATCTTATATTAGAAAGGGTACCGTGTTACCCAGGCCCACCGCCACTTTCCTCCAAAGCTTAACTGTCCTTTAATTCGAGTCCAGCTTTTCTTGTTTGACGAATGACCTCGCCTCGTCCGGCGCCTCAAAATAGTGATGCCGTTCCTTGTACGTGACCCATGGCCTCGCCGGGTGTAGCATCCCAAATTTCACCCCCTTGCTGAAGAAGGTCGCCTTCACCTGGTTGAATCCAGCACGCCTCTTGGCCAGCTCCGCACCCAGGTCCTGGTAGATGCGTATCACGCTGTTCATCCACCTGCTGCTCCGTTCTTCATTCCGCAAGACAAGTTCCTTGTCCGAGAAGCGATGAAATCTCACTACCATGGCCCTCGGCGGTTCATTCACCTTGGGCTTCCTTGCGACGGCTCTGTGCGCCCCGTCCAGCTCCAGGGGTTGAGGGAATACCCCCATCCCTATCAGCCTCTCCAGCATCTTGGACAGAAATGCTCCGCATCCAACCCCTCCACACCTTCGGGGAGGCCCACAATTCTCAAGTTCTGTCTCCTGGACCTGTATTCTAGGTCTTCCAGCCTCTTCTGCCACTTCTTGTGGAGGTCATCCTGCGCCTCCACCTTAAGGGCCAATATGACCATCTCGTCCTCATGGTTGGATAGCTTTTTCTCCATCTCCTTAATCGCTTTCCCTTGTGTCGCCTGAGTTGCGATCATTTGGCCTATTGATGCCTTCATCGGGGCCAGCATGTCCTTTTTAAGATCAGCAAAGCAGCCCCTAAGGAACTCCTGTTGCTCCTGTGACCACTGCGCCCATGCACCCTGGTCTATACCGGCCGCCATTTCGTGCCTCTGCACCCACTTCTGTCTGTTGTGACTTAAACGCTTCACCCGGCCACTCCTGGTCCAGTTATCCATACAACAGAGAGGGAATCCTTTTGGCAGTGTTCGCTTCACCAATCTGCCCCAAAAGGTCCGTGAAAACTCCTGAAAAAAGGTCCGAGAGTCCGTTCCAGACGGGAGCTGCCAAATGCGCGACCTACTCCTCCATGGCCGCCACCGGAAGTTGATAGACTTCTTCTTTGTGCCCAGAAAATACGGAGGCATGGGATTCAGGGTGATTTAGCAGTTTGGATCAGAAATTGGCGAGCTGGAAGAAGACAAAGGGTGGTGGTTGATGGGAAATGTTCAGACTGGAGTCCAGTTAATAGTGGTGTACCACAAGTATCTGTTTTGGGGCCACTGCTGTTTGTCATTTTTATAAATGACCTGGAGGAGGGCGTAGAAGGATGGGTGAGTAAATTTGCAGATGACACTAAAGTCGGTGGAGTTGTGGACAGTGCGGAAGGATGTTCCAAGTTACAGAGGGACATAGAAAAGCTGCAGCGCTGGGCTGAGAGGTGGCAAATGGAGTTTAATGCAGAAAAGTGTGAGGTAATTCATTTTGGAAGGAATAACAGGAAGACAGAGTACTGGGCTAATGGTAAGATTCATAGAATTCGAATTATCATAGAATTTACAGTGCAGAAGGGGGCCATTCGGCGCATTGAGTCTGCACCGGCTCCTGGAAAGAGCACCCCACCCAAGGTCAACACCTCCACCCTATCCCCATAACCCAGTAACCCCACCCAACACTAAGGGCAATTTTGGACACCAAGGGCAATTTATCATGGCCAATCCACCTAACCTGCACATCTTTGGACTGTGGGAGGGAACCGGAGCACCCGGAGGAAACCCACGCACACACGGGGAGGATGTGCAGACTCCGCACAGACAGTGACCCAAGCCGGAACCGGAATTCTTGGTAGTGTGGATGAGCAGAGAGATCTCGGTGTCCATGTACATAGATCCCTGAAAGTTGCCACCCAGTTTGAGAGGGTTGTTAAGAAGGCGTACGGTGTGATAGCTTTTATTGGTAGAGGAATTGAGTTTCGGAGCCATGAGGTCATGTTGCAGCTGTACAAAATACTGGTGCGGCCGCATTTGGAATATTGCGTACAATTCTGGTCGCCGCATTATAGGAAGGATGTGGAAGCATTGGAAAGGGTGCAGAGGAGATTTACAAGAATGTTGCCTGGTATGGAGGGAAGATCTTGTGAGGGAAGGCTGAGGAATTTGAGGCTGTTTTCGTTAGAGAGAAGGTTAAGAGGTGACTTAATTGAGGCATACAAGATGATCAGATAGGGTGGACCTTAGGGTGGACTATAGTGAGAGCCTTTTTCCTCAGATGGTGATGTCTAGCATGAGGGGACATAACTTTAAATTGAGGGGAGATATAGGACAGATGTCAGAGGTAGGTTCTTTACTCAGAGAGTAGCAAGGGCGTGGAATGCCCTACCTGCAACAGTAGTGGACTCGCCAACACTAAGGGTATTCAAATGGTCATTGGGTAGACATATGGATGATAAGGGAATAGTGTAGATGGGCTTTATAGAGTGATTTCACAGGTCGGCGCAACATCGAAGGCCGAAGGGCCTGTACTGCGCTGTAATGTTCTAGAGCGGAGCATGGTCCGAGACCGCAATGGCCGAGTACTGTACCCCCTCCATCCCTGGGAGTAGCGTCCTGCTCAACACGAAAAAATCAACCCGAGAGTACACTTCATGCACGTGGGAGAAGAAAGAGAACTCCTTTGCCCTTGGCCGAGCGAATCTCCACGGATCCACTCCTCCCCCCCTCCAATCTGGTCCATGAAACTCCTCCGGACCTTGGCCGCTGCCAGCCTCCTCCCCAACATGGACGTAGACCGGTCCAGAGCCGGGTCCAGGACTGTGTTGATGTGTTCCCCCCACCCCACCCCACCCCGCCATTATCAAATTGTTTGACTCCAAGTCCGGTATTTTACTCCACATGCGCTTCATGAATTCCGTGTCATCCCAATTCGGGGCATAAACGTTCACTAGCACCACCCGGGCCCCCTGCAGCTTACCACTCACCATAATGTACCTGCCCCCTTTGTCCGCCACAACACTTCCCGCCTCAAATGCTACCTGTTTGCTTACCAGGATTGCGACCCCCTGGTCTTTGCGTCCAACCCCGAATGGAACACCTGGCCCACCCATCCCTTCCTCAGTCTAGTTTGGTCAGCGAGTTTTAAGTGCGTTTCCTGTAGCATGGCTATGTCTGCCTTTAATCCCTTTCGGTGTGAGAACACGTGGGCCCTTTTGACCGGCCCGTTTAGGCCCCTTACATTCCACGTGATCGGCCTGGTCGGAGGGTTGATCCACCCCACCCCCCTGCCGACTAGCCATCTCCTTTTTTATCCCAGACACCTGCCCGCGCCCCACGCTCACTCAAGCCCTCCCGCCGGAGGCTCTCTGTCCCGACTCTCCGTCTGTTCCCGGAAGTTGGCTCCCCTTCAGCCAGCAAAGCAGCATCCCGTCCCCCATGTCAAGCCCCTGTTTAACACTAACTCTCCCCCCCCGTTGCGCTTCCATAAGTCAGCTGTCCCCGGCCGCTCCCGCCTCTACCTCCAATCCTACTGTTGTCTCCTTCTTCGGGCCCCCAACCTTCCCTCCCCCACCGGGTAAGAGAGAGAGAGCCACCCCATTCTTCCCGTGTAACAAGAGAGAAAAAAAAGAAAACAACGTACAAACTCCAGGCGTTGCCCCGAACAACGAACGACCCCCTCCCACCCCCAACCTGGCGAGCTGCCCTAACTGACGGGCCCATCTCCCCCTTCTGCGGCGTGGCTCCGCAAAAGCAGAGAGCTGGCAAAGGACCCCGAGGGCAAAAACAAAGAACGGGGCAAACCAACATAACATAGCCCCCTTCAGCTGCCTCCCCAGCCCCCATACAACTTACACTCTGCTTCCAGTCTTACATTAGGACAGCACCCGGTTACACCTCTTCACCCGGGCGTTCCAACAACGTGCAGCTGCCCATTAGTTCAAGTCCAACTTCTCATTCTAAATGAATGTCCACGCCTCGTCCGGCGCATCAAAGTAGTGGTTCCGGCCTTGGTACGTGACCCACAGCCTCGCCGGATGTAGCAGCCCGAACTTCACCCCTTTGTTGTGGAGGGCCGGGTTGAATCCCGCACGCCTCTTAGCCAGATCTGCTCCCCAGTCCTGGTAAATTTGAATCTCACAGTTCTCCCGTTGACTGCTTCGCTCCTTCTTTGCCCACCACAGGACACGTTCCTTGTCTGTGCAGCGGTGGAATCTTATCACCATAGCCCTCGGCGGTTCATTCGCCCTAGGCTTCCTTGCCAGGACTCTGTGCCCTGTCCAGTTCCAGGGATTGTGGGAAGGCCCCGCACCCATCAGCGACCCCAGCATCCTGGTCACAAATGCGGTCGCATCCAACCCCTCCGCACCTTCGGGGAGGCCCAAGATTCGCAGGTTCTGCCTCCTCAACCTATTTTCAAGGTCTTCCAGTTTCTCCTGCCATCTTTTGTGCAGGGCCCCGTGCGCCACCACCTGACCGCCAGGCCCAAGATCTCATCCTCATTTTCAGAGACTTTTATCTCCACCTCTTTGATCGCCTTCTCCTGCATCTTCTGAGTCTCCACCATCCTTTCCCTGGAAGCCTTCACAGGGGCCAGCACCTCCATCTTGGGCTCTGTGAAGCAGCTTCTCAGGTGCTCCTGCGACCACTGGGCTCACGCCTCCTGGTCCGCGCCGGCCGCCATTTTGTCATTTTGCACCCGTTCCCCTCATTTCACCGGTCCAGCCTTCTTTACTGCCCCTCTCCTTGTCCATTCTATACAGCGCTGGGGGGAGCCTCACCAGCGTTTATTGCCCACCGGGAATCGCCGCTAAAGGTCCGTTAACGGGCCCAAATGTCCGATTTCGGCGGGAGCTGCCGAACATGTGACCTACACGGGCATTGCCACAACCGGAAGTCCCATCAATAACTTTAGTAATCTCCCAACGATACTATAACGTCTCTAATCTGGAAATCTATTAATCAGAAACACAAGTTTGCCACAGGGCTTCCTGGGCTATTTCAGAGGGCAGTTAGAGTCAACCACATCGTTGTGAGACGCAGATTTCCCTCACTAAACACATTCGTGAGCCAGACGGATTTTTACGACAATCAACAATGATTTCACAGTCATCATGAGATTTTTAATTCCAGATTTCTTTTATCGACTTCAAATTCCACGATCTGAGTCTCTGGGTTTCTGAATTACCAGTCCAGCGACAATACTACTGCACCATCGCCTTCCCTGATCCAGTGAAGTTTCTGGTCAATGTTGACTTACAGAATTTCATGATGGGGGTTGCTACAATGGTAATGCCAATGAATGTCGAAGGGAAATGGTTAATTCCCTCTTCACGGAGATTAGCATTGTCTGGCATGAATGTTCACTGCCACTTATCAGCTCTGTTTAGCAAGGGTGATTGCTCCATGAACACATGGGCAGATATGGCTGGCAGCCCTTCTCCCCGACTCCTCCACCACGCTTTTCCATCAGTTTGTCTTGCTCTGCATGGCCCTGCGTGGACGGGGCTTCCTTCTCAATGCTGACAACATGCTTGGCCTTCACAAAGTCTGTTTGATCTTCGGCAACCAACCCCGGGACACAGTCCTCCATCCTCTCCGCCAACAATTTAGCCAATACTTTCACATCCATGTTCAATAGTGATACGAGTCTATACGACCCACATTCCACCTGGTCCTCCCCTTTTTTGGTGATTAGTGTGATTACTGCCTGCGTCATCTCTCCGGCAGCTCCCCCTTCTCCAGTACTTCATTAAACTCTCCCAACAGATGTGGTGCCAGGTCCGTCACATATTCCTTATAAAATTCCACCAGGTACCTATCCGGCCCAGGAGCCTTCCCCGACTTCATACCCCTGATACTATCCAGCACCGCGCTCAGCTCCAGAGGGTCCTCCAACGCCTGCCTCTTTGCTTCCTCCACCTGGGGAAATTCCAGCTCGTCCAGAAACCGTCCCATGTCCCCCTCCTCTCCCCCCGGGTCCACTTTGTAAAGTCCCTGATAGTACTCCCTAAACGCCTCGTTTATCTTCTCTGGCTCCGACACCACATCCCAAGCCCCAGTCCGTATCTTCAATATTTCCCTGTACGCGGCCTGCTTCCGCAGCTGGTGCGCCAGCATGCGGCTCGACTTCTCCCCATTCCCATATTGCACCTCTCTTGCCCTGCGCAGCTGCCCGAACGCCCTCCCCGTTGTCAGCCTGTCAAACTGCCCCTGCAACCTTTTCCTCCTCGCCAACCCCTCCACTGTGGACACTCTTGAATATTCTCTGTCCACCTCCACTATCTTGCTCACTAGACAGTCATGTTCTTATTTGGGTGGGGAGGGTAAGGGCTGGTTTTGCACAGCAGGGGCGGGTTTAGCACAGTGAGCTAAACAGCTGGCTTGTAATGCAGAACAATGCCAGCAGAGCGGGTTCAATTCCTGTGCCAGCCTCCCAAACAGGCGCCAGAATGTGGTGACTAGGGGCTTTTCACAGTAACTTCATTGAAACCTACTTGTGACTAGAAGCGATTATTATTATTATTATCATTATTATTATTATTCATGCTCCTCCCTCCTTTCTCTATCTGCATCAGCCTTAAACAAAATAATTTCCCCGGACCACTGCCTTCAGTGCTTCTCAAAAAATGGCCGCCGACACCTCCCCATTTTGACTCAACTCCGCATACTCCTTATTCGCCGCCCGAGCCTTATCACAAACACCTCCATTTAACAGCAAACCACAAAATCTCCTGACTCACTACAAAGTAATCAATACTCGAATACACCTTGTGGACATGTGAAAAGAAGGAATACTCCCTTCCTCCTGAGTTCTGAAAATGTCATGGGCCCACCATACCCATCCTCTCCATACACCACCCCCCCCCCCCTCGCCATTCGTACCCTACACATCGACCTGGGGCTTGACCTATCCACCCTTGGCTCCAGGACACGGTTAAAATCTCCTCTCATGATCAACTGGTGCATGGCCAAATCCAGGATTGCTGCCAGCAACCCCCTCATAAAACCCACATCATCCCAATTTGGGGCATCACATTTACCAACACCACTGGTGCCCCTTCCAATCCGCCATCACACATCTCCCATCTGGATCCATCACCTCTTTCGCACTCATTAAAATCACCACTCCCCTCGCTTTCAACTCAAACCCCACGTGAAAGACCTGCCCGACCCTCCCCTTCCTTAACCTAACCTGTTCCTTCACATGGAGGAGTGGCTCCTGCAGAAAGACCACCCCCGCTTACAAGCTCCAGTGGTGCGCAAACACCCGTAACCTTTTAACCGGCCCATTCAGTCCCCAGACGTTCCACGTTACCAGCCTTACCGGAGGCTTGCACCTCCAAACCCCTCTACAGTCCGTCATCTTCCCTACTCCCGTCCCCTTTATTCCACCCTATTCCGAGCCCATCCCAGAAGGCCCATTCCTCTGCACCTGACCACATAATCTCTCACCCCCTGCCACGTTGCAACAACCGGCCCTCTCCCCCTTCCTACCCCCACTTACCCCCCATTCTTCCTGGCCACCCCTCTTGGCCTTCTCCCCCACCACCTCGCTTCCGTTCACCAACATAACCTGCCAGCACGGCTGCCCCTGCCCAAAGCACCTCCCAATGACCTGCCCTTCCCTCTCCTCCCCACTCCTCAGATCAAGGAGGAATGCTCCCTGCGGACCTTGCCCTTCCCACCCAAACAAGGACTTTTTCTGAACTCTAAGCAGCCTTCTCCGAAAGCAAACAAACCAATGTTAATCACAAACAGTCCCATAAAACAGGAGAGGGCGATGGGAATATAAACTCCCCCCCCCCCCCCCACCCCCCCCGACAACACCTTACAATCTCAAAATTTAACAGCAACTCTCCCCCCCCCCCCCCCCCAATGAAAAGGCGAAAATCCCCCAATCCGTACCCACTACAAACATGCTGCCTACCATTACAAAGTGCCAGCACCCCAGTTCCCAAGCATTGGCCGTTCAGTTCTCCCCTAGTTTATGCTCCTTAATGAAGTCTTTGGCCGCTTCTGGGGTCTCGAAATAATACTCGCAGCCTCGGAACATCACCCATAATTTCACCGGGTCGAGCACCCCAAACCTGATCTGCCGCCGGTACACATTGCCTTGGCCTAGTTGAAGCCTGCCTGCCGCTTTGCCAACTCCGCTCCGTTGTCCTGATAAATCCGGACGCTATTCCTCTCTCAGACGCAGGTACGCTTCTCCCTGGCCCATCGCAGAATCTTCTCCTTCTCCACAAGCTCTAGGCTTCTGCCTCATGGACCTATGCGCTCGATCCACTTCAGGCACCTTAATTAGCACCCCTTCTACCACCAGCCCGCCAGCATCTTCGAGACGTACCTCGTGGTACTCGCACCTTCCACTCCTTCAGGCAGGCCCACTATTCACAGGTTCTGCCTTCTCGAGGCATTCTCCTGCTCCTCCACCTTTGCCCTCAATGTTTTACACAGGTCCCCTAGGAGCCCCACCTTCGCCACCACATGATCACTCTGGTCCAAGATCACTCCTTCGATCTCCCCAATCTCCAAACACCTCTTCGCCCGTTCCAGAGAACTCTTCAAGGGTGCCACAGCTCCTTCAATGGCTTCTGAACGATCCTCATGCATTTCCTTGCTCTGCCGGCAGAATTTGCCTCTAATAAACGCCATCAGCTCCTCCATCTGGGGCCTTCCAGCTTGCATCAGCCCTTCCCCCGCTTGCATCAGCCCTTCCCCCGCTTGCATCAGCCCTTCCCCCGCTTGCATGCTTACAGTGGCTGCTGCAGTAAAGGCTCCCTCCAACTTTTCAGCCAACTCTCTCACTGTTTTCTGCCGGGTCGGATAGCCAGCAGACGTACCACTTCTGGGGGATACTAATCCTCCAACATTCACCTGTGCCTTTTCATCCAAATTCCATCCAGTATTGGGTAAAAAGAGCTCTTTTCTGTGCCTTTAAGCAGAAGCTGCCGTGTGTGTGACCACTCACTCCATGGTCACAACCGGAAGTCTGTCAGGTGTTTTTCATGCGTTGGTGCAGGTTTGATGGGCCGAAGGGCCTATTCTGCGCTGTATTATTCTGGGACACGGTGGCATTGTGGTAACGTCACTGAACTTAGAGACCTAATGCTCTGGGGACATGGGTTCAACTCCACTGCAGCAGTTGTTGTAATTAAATTTATTTAGTAAAGTGTAAAATTGACAGCTCGGCATCAGTAATGGTGACCACAAAACTATCAACTGTCATAAAACCCCTCTGGTTTATTAATGTCCTTCAGGGAAGGAAATTTGCCAACATTGTCACTCCAAAGCCACAGAAACATGGTTGACTCTGAACTGTCCTGAAATGATCGAACAAGCTCCAGAGAAATGGGCAACAAATGCTGGCCTTGCCAGTGACTCCCATATCCCATGAAAGAATTAACTTTTTAAAAAGCAATACAAATGAGATATCACACTGCAATTTTCATTCCTATAATGTTTATATTTTAGAATATTTATAACTTGCAGTCATGACAGTCTGCGAGCTTCAACGGCAAGTTGTTATTGAGAATATTCAATTTTAAAATATGCTTCCAAGTAGTGAGGCGCACTGAAACTATAGGTGCAATCTTTCTGCAGTACGTATTTGGCATCAGCCGTGAATGCTATTTCACAAGGTACATGTAATTTGGATTTAATTTCTCCCAAATTCTCTCTCAGATTTTCTAGTTCTGTTAAGTGTTTCGGATTACTTTTATCAGCGCAAAACCCATATTGTGATTTAAGAGTAAGGCCACTTAGGTTGCAGACATGCAAAAGCTAAATGGTATGGCATTATCTCCAGCATAATCCTTTGGTCATGCCTTTTGCAGGATATTGGCTATCTGGTGTGAAGCCAAGTTCAAAAGTATTCACAATGGAGCAGCAGATTCATTGAAACACTTTGGGAACTTGAGCAATTTTTTTTTTTCAATGTTTGTATTTGAAAGGATAGTGTCAATACTAAAAGTTGTAGTAATAATCAGGGCCTAGTTTTAAGGCCGATTAAATTGGCTATCTTAAATTAAAGAATTGAGCAGTTTAAAAACCACAGTCTGCAGAAGGCAGAATCCGAATGTACAAAACTCAAGTCTGTCTGAAGCAGCTCCTGAATAACCCATCAAGTAATTATCCTTGCTACTTGAGATTCACTGGCCTATTGTCCACAGTTCCTGATATCCATCAACTGATAGTCACTCCCACTTAAGATGCATTGACCTATTGTTCACAGTTCCCATCAAGCAATCGTCACTCCTCCCAAGGCAGGCTCAGGTACCCTGTCAACAGGTCATCAACTAGAACATTGGGCACTGAGACCCTGCCTCCTGAGACTCCATTGGCCGAAAGCCAAGGGCAGGTTGCCAAAGCAGCAGGGTAGCAACAGGGAGATAAAAAGATATGCATTTTCCAAACAGGAAAAGAAAGGACTGGAAGCAAAGACTCGAAGCTTGTCTGAGGTGACCGTGACCAGACATGAAAGAAGGAAGGAAGCAAGCAAGGAACAGCCAGCGAGAATCACCTTTACAAAGTGGAACCAGAGGGACTCCAGGATCAGATCTGCAGCTTACCAAATGACCTTTACGGGAAGGATAGTCGAATCCTGGGTGTTTCTTGTAAGTATAGTGGGTAATTTATGGCTTACCTATATTTAATAAAGTGTGTTGCATTATATCGGTGTTCTAGTTTGTTCTCCTCATAAATAAAGCCACCTGGATAAACTTTAATTAAAGAGCTGGTTGAAGTATCCGAATTGCACAGATACTTCAAAGTATAACCCATTATTCTAAAGCTGGAGTGCTCCTTCTAAGATAAGCGTGAGGTCAGGTGTAATGCCTGGATCTGGTACGTCTCTCTTGTGGGGACCATGATTTGGATTCAATTTGAACTGTTGTTTTGGAGCAGGCAAGGAGCTGGATTAGGCGTTTGCCCCCTGTCCACACTCTGAGCTCTGGCTTTGTAACTCTGATAAAGTAATTTTAAAAAAAGACAGTGACATAAGAATGAACAATGTATGTACCTATCTCCTAAATTTACTTTTCCCATAGAAAACCGAGTCGAAACAACAGCACAGAACCTTTGTTGTGATCTGGACCGGGTACATTTATAAACAAAACAGAAAAGATTTGTTCATAGAGATTCCCTACAGTGCAGGAGACCATTCGGCCCATCAAGCCTGCATCGTTCCATATCCCACCCTATTCCTGCAATCCCATAATCTAACCTTCACATCCCTGGACATTAAGAGGCAATTTATCATGGCCAATCCATCTACCCCATACATCTTTGGATTGTGGGAGGAAACCGGAGCATCCGGAGGAAACCCATGCAGACGAGGGGAGAATATACAAACTCCACACAGGCAGTGACCCAGAGCCGGGATCGAACCAGGGACCTCGGCGCCTTGAGGCAACAGGGCTAACCCACTGTGCCACCGTGCTGCCCTGTGAAGCAGCAGTGCTAACCACTGTGCTGCCCCTAATGGTCAAATAGTCTTGCATTAGAAAAATGTTTTTTTTAAGTATGGAAGAGGAGCTAGCTGTGGGAGGACTAAAAACAGGTCGTAATTGTTCAGATACATAATTAAAAACAGATACTAACAAGCTGGGATACTGGAAGTGAAGTTTGTTTCTTGAATGGCTAGACCAGGAATAGCACATTCACGGTTGGATGGCATGACCTCATCAATCACTTATTTGTGCAATCCAAGAATTGTAAATTTTGGCCTTCTTTGCATTGACTTTCAAATTACCAGTTTAAAAAAAAAAAAAAAAATCCCTATTTCTTCTTGAGGTCTCTCTGCACGTGTTACCTTCTCCAGCTTTCTATTATTGCTGATTGTTATACTCCAGCTTTAAATCTGTATGTGTTCCATGGCTGAGGAAACAGGTCTGAAGTTTCTTTTAAATCAATTCTCTGAATGTGGGCATTGCTGGCAACACCAGTAATTATTGCCCAATCTGGGATTTCACTGAAGAGGTGGTGGCGTGGGTCATCTTCTTGAGCTGTGGCAGTGCATTCTCTATCAGTCACCTCCTCCAACACTGGCATATCATGGCTGCAGTCTGCGCTACCTAACACACAGGCAATTTTTGCAGCACCTCCGGAACCCATGACCTCCACCACCCAGGAGAACATAGCAGGCGCATGGAAACATCATTCCCTCCAAGATCTCCACCAAACCACATACACTGAATCATAGAATTTACAGTGCAGGAGAAGGCCATCCAGTCTGCACCAGCCCTTGGAAAGAGCGCCCCGTTTAAGTCCACGCCTCCACTCAGTAACTCCGTCGCCCCAACCAACCTTTTTGGACACTGCAGCAGTGAAGGAACAATGATATATTTGCAAGTCAGGATGGTGAGTGACTTTGAGTGAACTGGGCAATCCCATGTATCTTATAGAACCCCTACAGAGCAGAAGGAGGCTATTCGGCCCATCGAGTATATACCGACCCTCCAAAAGAGCACCCCAACCAGGCCAACTCCCTCGCCCTATTCCCGTAACCCCACGGAACCTGCATATCTTTTTTTTTAAATTTAGAGTACCCAATTAATTTTTTCCACTGAAGGGGCAATTTTTTTTTTTTTAGATAGTATTTTTATTAAGGTTTTGCACAATTTTGCATAATAAAACAGTAGTAACAATAATAATAAAACAAACGAGAGTGAACATTAACATCGTGCAAAAAGAGAATATACAATAACAATTAAATAGACATTACCCCACGCGACCGAGTCTTCCCACACCATCCCAATGAAGCATTCACCCCCCGCACCGCCCCCCCCCCCCCACCCCCGCACCCCCCGTACGGAGCTGCTGCTGCTGACATTTTAATTTCCCCCGAGGCTGCCACCTCCGAGAGAACCCTAGCGTAGACCCTCTTAAGGCAAACTTCATTTTCTCGAGGCTGAGAAACCCAGCCATGTCGTTAACCCAGGTCTCTACACTCGGGGCTTCGAGTCCCTCCACATTAATAAAATCCGTCTCCGGGCTACTAGGGAGGCAAAGGCCAAGACGTCGGCCTCTTCCGACCCCTGAACTCCCGGGTCTTCTGACACTCCAAATATCGCTATCTCTGGACTCGGCACCACCCGTGTGTTAAGCACCTTGGACATTGCCCTCGCGAACCTTTGCCAGAACTCTCTAAGCTCCGGGCATGCCCTAAACATGTGGACATGGTTTGCAGGGCTGCCCTTGCACCTCATACAACTGTCTTCTACCCTAAAAAACTTGCTCATTCTCGCTGCCGTTATGTGTGCCACGTGGACCACCTTAAATTGTATTAGACTGAGCCTGGCACATGAGGAATTAACCCTGCCCAAAACCTCTGCCCACAGACCCGCTTCCAACTCCTCACCTAGCTCCTCCTCCTACTTGCCTTGAGCTCCTCCACCGGGATTGCCTCTGCCTCCTGTAGTTCCTGGTAGATATCCGACACCTTCCTCTCTCCCACCCAGGTGTCGGAGACCACCCTGTCCTGTATCCTCAGTGGCGGCAGCGTCGGAAAGGACACTACCTGTTTTTTCAGGAAGGCTCGTACTTGCAGATATTTAAAGGCGTTTCCTGGCGACAGATTAAATTTGTCCTCTAGCGCCTTCAAACTGGGAAAGCTTCCGTCTATGAACAGATCTCCCATCCTTCTGATGCCTGCCCTGTGCCAGCTCTGGAACCCACCATCCATCCTACCCGGGACAAACCTGTGGTTGTTGCATATCGGGGTCCAGACCGACGCTCCCTCCACCTTCTTGTACCTCCTCCATTGTCCCCACATCCGCAGTGTCACCACCACGTCCGGACTTGTGGAGTAACGGGTCGGCGAGAACGGCAAAGGCGCCTTTATCAAAGCTCTCAGACCTGTACCGTTACATGGCGCTGCCTCCAGATGCTCCCACGCCCCCCCCCCACCCCCCCCCTCCTCATCGGCCACTTCCTAATCATTGCTATATTGGCCGCGTAGTAGTAGTTGCGAAAGTTCGGCAGCGCCAACCCCCCACCCGACTGCGCTCCAACAGCGATCTCCTTACTCGCGGGGTCTTATTCGCCAACACAAAGACCGTAATGATCCAACTCACCCGCTTAAAAAAGGCCTTGAGGATGAAGATGGGGAGGCACTGAAAGACAAACAGAAATCTGGGGAGGACAGTCATTTTCACGGTCTGCACCCTCCCTGCCAGTCACAGCGGGAGCATGTCCCACCTTTTAAAGTCTCCTTCCATTTGCTCCACCAACCGGGTCAGGTTCAGCCTGTGCAGTACATCCCATTTCCTGGCCACCTGTATATCCAGGTAACAACTTTTCTCTACCATCCTGAGCGGCAGCTCTTTCAGTCTCTCCTCCTGCCCCTTGGCCTGGATCACAAACAACTCGCTCTTTTTCATGTTCAATTTGTACCCTGAAAAACTACCAAAATTCCTCAGGATCCGCAGAGCCTCTCCCATCCCCTCCACAGGGTTCAAAATGTACAGGAGCAAATGATCCATGTATAGCGAGACCTGATGTTCCACCCTCCCTGAACCAGTCCCCGCCAGTTCCTCGAGGCTCTCCGCGCCAGAGCTAGCGGTTCTATAGCTCGGGCAAAAATAGTAACGGGGAGAGGGGACACCCCTGCCTCGTTCTCCGGTTAAGCTCGAAGTACCCCAACCTCAAGCCGGTTTGTACAGACACTTGCTACAGGCGCCTGATACAGCAATTTCACCCAGCCAATAAAGCCCTCACCAAACCTGAACCTCCCCAGCGTTTCCCACAGGTACTCCCATTCCACCCAGTCAAAGGCTTTCTCTGCGTCCATCGCTGTTACCACCTCCGCCTCCCCTCCCTCTGAGGGCATCATAATAATATTCAAAAGTCTCCAGACATTGGTATTGAGTTGTCTGCCTTTAACAAACCCAGTCTCGTCTTCCTCTATCACCCGTGGGACGCAATCCTCAGTTCTTGTGGCCAGAATCTTAGCTAGCAATTTGGCATCCACGTATAAAAGCGAAATTGGCCTGTATGACCTGCAATGTTCCGGGTCCTTCCCTTGTTTAAGAATGAGTGAGATCAAGGCCTGTGACATTGTTGGGGGGAGGGTTCCTTTCTCTCTAGTCTCATTGAAGGTCCTCATCAGGAGTGGGCACAATATTTCTGAAACTTTCTTTTGAATGCTACCTGGTAACCGTCTGGCCCCAGGGCTTTACCTGACTGCATGCCCTCTATACCCTTGACAATCTCCTCCACTTCAATCGGGGCCCCCAACCCCATCACCAGGTCCTCTTCCACCTTTGGAAACCTCAACTGGTCCAAAAATTGCCTCATCCCTTCCGCTCCGGTGGGGGGCACCGACTCGTATAGTTTACAATAGAACTCCTTAAAGACTCCGTTCAACCCCCCTGCATCCAAGACCATGTTACCATCCTTATTCTTCACTCCCCCGATTTCCCTGGCCGCCTCCCTCTTTTGCAGCTGGTGTGCCAGCATTCTACTCGCTTTCTCCCCGTACTCATAGACTGCCCCCTTGCCTTCCTACAGCTTACCCTGTGGTCAGCAGTTCAAACTCCGCCTGTAGACTCCGCCGCTCCCTCAGTAGCCCCGCCTCGGGAGGCCTCGGCATATCTCCTGTCCACTCGGAGTGTCTCCTCCACCAGCCTCTCCCTATCCGCTCTCTCTCTTTTCCCTATGGGATTGAACTGAGATGAGCTCCCCTCTGACAACTGCCTTCAGAGCCTCCCATACCGTTGCCGCTGCTACCTCACTGGTATAGTTTGTTTCCAGGTAATCCTGGATGTTCCTGCTAAACCGCCCGCAAACCTCTTCGTCCGCCAGCAGCCCCACATCCAGACTCCAGAGTGGGCGCCGCCCTCTCTCCTCACTCAGCCGCAGGTCCACCCAGTGCATGGCATGGTCCGAGACTGCGATTGCTGAGTATTCTGTCCCTGCCACCTTTGGGATTAACGCCCTGCTCAAGCCAAAGAAGTCTATGCGGGAATAAACCTTATGAACGTGGGAGAAAAAAAGAGAACTCCTTCACTCTCGGCCACGCGAACTTCCAGGGATCCACCCCCCACCACCACCACCCCATAAAATCTGCTCCATAAAACCCTTCAGTTCCTTAGCCGCTGCCGGTCGCGTCCCTGTCCTGGACTTCGACCGGTCCAGTTTTGGGTCAATGACTGTGTTAAAGTCTCTGCCCATGATCAGGTTGTGTGACTCTATAAGTCTGGGATTTTGCCTCGCATGCGCCTCATAAATTCCACATCATCCCAATTCGGAGCGCAGGCGTTCACAAACACAACCCAGAGCCCCTCCCACTTTTCGCTCACCATTATATACCTGCCCCCCTTATCTGTCACAGTTCTCCCAGCCTCGAATACCACACCCTTACTGATCAGAATTGCCACCCCCCTGGTCTTCGAATCCAGCCCTGAATGGAACACCTGGCCTACCCATCCCTTTCTCAACCTCGTATGATCTGCGAGCTTTAAATGTGTCTCCTGAAGCATTGCTACATCTGCCTTTAACCCCTTTAGATGCGCGAACACGCATGCTGTTTTGACCGGCCCATCCAAACCCCTCTCATTCCACGTGATCAGCCTGGATGGGGGGCTCACCCCCACCCACCCCCCTGACGAATAGCCATCGCCTTTTTTTGGCCAACCTCGAGCCCACGCCCTTTGCTTCCTCGGGCTCCCCCATAGGGAGTCACCGCCCCGGACACTCAATTTGTACCCTGAAATTGATACCTCCTCTGTCAGCAAAGCAGCCTCCTCCCCCCCCCCCCCCCCCCCCCAACAGCCCCATGACCCAAAAGCCCCCGCCAAGCACCAGCTGAGCACTTGCTCCTGAGAGTCAGCTGACCCCGGCAGCTCCCGCCCCTGGCGCTGATCAGACTGTCGCCTCATTGTCCGGACCCTCTCTCCACATGAATAAACCAATTAAACTGTCGCTCCAGCCCCAGTGAGTAAATAGTAATACGAAACAAATAATACACAGAAGACACTAACATTGCCCTGTGAGGAGACACTTGTTGAACCAAGGCTCCAACTTCCTGAAAAATCGTCCTAGGTACAGGGCCCCCTCCCCCCTCCGTATCTCAACTTTGCTGCAAACACTGCTCCCTCCAGATACCACCACAGCCCTTCCACGCACCCAACATTGTATACAATCTTATATTAGAAAGGGTACCGTGTTACCCAGGCCCACCGCCACTTTCCACCAAAGCTTAACTGTCCTTTAATTCGAGTCCAGCTTTTCTTGTTTGATGAATGACCTCTCCTCGTCCGGCGTCTCAAAATAGTGATGCCGTTCCTTGTACGTGACCCATGGCCTCGCCGGGTGTAGCATCCCAAATTTCACCCCCTTGCTGAAGAGGGTCGCCTTCACCCGGTTGAATCCAGCACACCCCTTGGCCAGCTCCGCACCCAGGTCCTGGTAGATGCGTATCACGCTGTTCATCCACCTGCTGCTCCGTTCTTCATTCCGCAAGACAAGTTCCTTGTCCGAGAAGCGATGAAATCTCACTACCATGGCCCTCGGCGGTTCATTCGCCTTGGGCATCCTTGCGAGGGCTCTGTGCGCCCCGTCCAGCTCCAGGGGTCGAGGGAATACCCCCATCCTTATCAGCCTCTACAGCATCTTGGACACAAATGCTCCCGCATCCGACCCCTCCACACCTTCGGTGAATGAAATTAAATGAAAATCGTTTATTGTCACAAGTAGGCTTCAAATGAAGTTACTGTGAAAAGCCCCTAGTCACCACATTCCGGCGCCTGTTCGGGGAGGCTGTTACGGGAATCGAACCGTGCTGCTGGCCTGCCTTGGTCTGTTTTCAATGCCAGCGATTTAGCCCTGTGCTAAACAGCCCACAATTCTCAAGTTCTGTCTCCTGGACCTGTATTCTAGGTCTTCCAGCCTCTTCTGCCACTTCTTGTGGAGGTCATCCTGCGCCTCCACCTTAAGGGCCAATATGACCATCTCGTCCTCATGGTCGGATAGCTTTTTCCCCATCTCCTTAATCGCTTTCCCTTGTGTCGCCTGAGTTGCGATCATTTGGCCTATTGATGCCTTCATCGGGGCCAGCATGTCCTTTTTAAGATCAGCAAAGCAGCCCCTAAGGAACTCCTGTTGCTCCTGTGACCACTGCGGCCATGCACCCTGGTCTATACCGGCCGCCATGTCGTGCCTCTGCACCCACTTCTGTCTGTTGCGACTTAAACTCTTCACCCGGCCACTCCTGGTCCAGCTATCCATACAACAGAGTGGGAATCCTTTTGGCAGTGTTCGCTTCACCAATCTGCCCCAAAAGGTCCATGAAAACTCCTGAAAAAAGGTCTGAGAGTCCGTTCCAGATGGGAGCTGCCGAATGCGCGACCGACTCCTCCATGGCCGCCACCGGAAGTCGAGAGACTTTCTTCTTTGTGCCCGGAAAATACGGAGGCATAGGATTCAGGGTGATTTAGCAGTTTGGATCAGAAATTGGCTAGCTGGAAGAAGACAAAGGGTGGTGGTTGATGGGAAATGTTCAGACTGGAGTCCAGTAACTAGTGGTGTACCACAAGGATCTGTTTTGGGGCCACTTGGGGTGGAGTATAGTGAGAGCCTTTTTCCTCGGATGATGATGTCTAGCACGAGGGGACATAACTAAATTGAGGGGAAATATAGGACAGATGTCAGAGGTAGTACTTGTAGTACAGAGGTAGTAACAAGAAATACTTGTTAGGAAGGAAGATGTGTTGGGCATTTTGAAAAACTTGAGGATAGGCAAGTCCCCCGGGCCTGACGGGATATATCCAAGGATTCTATGGGAAGGAAGAGATGAAATTGCAGAGCCGTTGGCAATGATCTTTTCGTCCTCACTGTCAACAGGGGTGGTACCAGGGGATTGGAGAGTGGCGAATGTCGTGCCCCTGTTCAAAAAAGGGACTAGGGATAACCCTGGGAATTACAGGCCAGTTAGTCTTACTTCGGTGGTAGGCAAAGTAATGGAAAGGATACTGAAGGATAGGATTTCTGAGCATCTGGAAAGACACTGCTTGATTAAGGATAGTCAGCACGGATTTGTGAGGGGTAGGTCTTGCCTTACAAGTCTTATTGAATTCTTTGAGGAGGTGACCAAGCATGTGGATGAAGGTAAAGCAGTGGATGTAGTGTACATGGATTTTAGTAAGGCATTTCATGAGGTTCCCCATGGTAGGCTTATGCAGAAAGTAAGGAGGCATGGGGTAGTGGGAAATTTGGCCAGTTGGATAACGAACTGGCTAACCAATAGAAGTCAGAGAGTGGTGGTGGATGGCAAATATTCGGCCTGGATCCCAGTTACCAGTGGCGTGCCACAGGGATCAGTTCTGGGTCCTCTGCTGTTTGTGATTTTCATTAATGACTTGGATGAGGGAGTTGAAGGGTGGGTCAGTAAATTTGCAGACGATACGAAGATTGGTGGAGTTGTGGATAGTAAGGAGGGCTGTTGTCGGCTGCAAAGAGACATAGATAGGATGCAGAGCTGGGCTGAGAAGTGGCAGATGGAGTTTAACCCTGAAAAGTGTAAGGTTGTCCATTTTGGAAGGACAAATATGAATGCGGAATACAGGGTTAACGGTAGAGTTCTTGGCAATGTGGAGGAGCAGCGAGATCTTGGGGTCTATGTTCATTCATCTTTGAAAATTGCCACTCGAGTGGATAGAGCTGTGAAGAAGGCCTATGGTGTGCTCGCGTTCATTAACAGAGGGATTGAATTTAAGAGCCGTGAGGTGATGATGCAGCTGTACAAAACTTTGGTAAGGCCACATTTGGAGTACTGTGTACAGTTCTGGTCGCCTCATTTTAGGAAGGATGTGGAAGCTTTGGAAAAGGTGCCAAGAAGATTTACCAGGATGATGCCTGGAATGGAGAGTAGGTCTTCCGAGGAAAGGTTGAGGGTGCTAGGCCTTTTCTCATTAGAACGGAGAAGGATGAGGGGCGACTTGGTAGAGGTTTATAAGATGATCAGGGGAATAGATAGAGTAGACAGTCAGAGACCTTTTTCCCCGGGTGGAACAAACCATTACAAGGGGACATAAATTTAAGGTGAAAGGTGGAAGATATAGGAGGGATATCAGAGGTAGGTTCTTTACCCAGAGAGTAGTGGGGGCATGGAATGCACTGCCTGTGGAAGTAGTTGAGTCGGAAACATTAGGGACCTTCAAGCAGCTATTGGATAGGTACATGGATTATGGTAAAATGATATAGTGTATATTTATTTGTTCTTAAGGGCAGCACGGTAGCATTGTGGATAGCACAATTGCTTCACAGCTCCAGGGTCCCAGGTTTGATTCCGGCTTGGGTCACTGTCTGTGCGGAGTATGCACATCCTCCCCGTGTCTGCGTGGGTTTCCTCCCGGGTGCTCCGGTTTCCTCCCACAGTCCAAAGATGTGCAGGTTAGGTGAATTGGCCAATGATAAATTGCCCTTAATGTCCAAAATTGCCCTTGGTGTTGGGTGGAGGTGTTGAGTTTGGGTAGGGTGCTCTTTCCAAGAGCCGGTGCAGACTCAAATGGCCGAATGGCCTCCTTCTGCACTGTAAATTCAATGAAAATCTATGATTAATCTAGGACAAAGGTTCGGCACAACATCGTGGGCTGAAGGGCCTGTTCTGTGCTGTATTTTCTATGTTCTATGTTCTATGTAGGTTCTTTACTCAGAGTAGTTAGGGCGTGAATGCCCTGCCTGCAACAGTAGTGGACTCGCCAACACTAAGGGCATTCAAATGGTCATTGGATAGACAAATGGACGATAAGGGAATAGTGTAGATGGGCTTTATAGAGTGACTTCACAGGTCGGCACAACATCGAGGGCCAAAGGGTCTGTACTGCGCTGTAATGTTCTAGTGCGGAGCATGGTCCGAGACCGCAATGGCCGAGTACTGTACCCCCTCCATCCCTGGGATTAGCGCCCTGCTCAACACGAAAAAATCAATCCGTGAGTGCACTTCATGCACATGGGAGAAGAACGAGAACTCCTTTACCCTTGGCCGAGCAAATCTCCACGGAACCACTCCCCCCATCTGGTCTATGAAACTCCTCAGGACCTTGGCCGCTGCCGGCCTCCTCCCCGACCTGGACGTAGACCGGTCCAGAACCAGGTCCAGGACTGTGATGTGTGTCTCCTCGCACCCTCCCCCCCCCCCCCCCCCCCCCCCGCCCGCATTATCAAATTGCTTACCAGGATTGAGACCCCCTGGTCTTTGCGTCCAACCCCGAGCGGAACACCTGGCCCACCCATCCCTTCCTCAGTCTAGTTTGGTCAGCGAGTTTTAAGTGCGTTTCCTGTAGCATGGCTACGTCTTCCATTCCACGTGATCAGCCTGGTCGGGGGGTTGACCCACCTGCCCCCTGCCGACTAGCCATCTCCTATTCTCGCCCAGACACGTGCCCGCGCCCCACACTCACTCAAGCCCTCCCGCCGGAGGCTCTCTGTCCCGACTCTCCGTCTGTTCCCGGAAGTTGGCTCCCCTTCAGCCAGCAAAGCAGCATCCTGTCTCCGCCCCCCCCCCCCCCCCCCCCCCCCCCGCCAACCCCTCAATCCCAACCCCCATGTCAAGCTCCTGTTTTAACACTAACTCTTCCCCCCCCCCCCCCCCCCCCCATTGCGCTTCATTAAGTCAGCTGACCCTGGCCGCTCCCGCCTCTAAGCCAATCCTACTGTCGTTTCCTTCTTCGGGCCCCCAACCTCCCCTCCCCCACAGGGTAAGAGAGAGAGAGCCACCCCATTCTTCCCGTGTAACAAGAAAAAAAAAATCAAAAGGGGGGGAAAAAAAGAAAACAACGAACAAACTCCAGGCGTTGCCCCGAACAACGAACGACCCCCTCCCACCCCCAACCTGGCGAGCTGCCCTAACTGACGGGCCCATCTCCCCCTTCTGCGGCGTGGCTCCGCAAAAGCAGAGAGCTGGCAAAGGACCCCGAGGGCAAAAACAAAGAACGGGGCAAACCAACATAACATAGCCCCCTTCAGCCGCCTCCCCAGCCCCCATACAACTTACACTCTGCTTCCAGTCTTACATTAGGACAGCACCCGGTTACACCTCTTCACCCGGGCGTTCCAACAACGTGCAGCTGCCCATTAGTTCAAGTCCAACTTCTCATTCTTAATGAATGTCCACGCCTCGTCCGGCGCATCAAAGTAGTGGTTCCGGCCTTGGTACGTGACCCACAGCCTCGCCGGATGTAGCAGCCCGAACTTCACCCCTTTGTTGTGGAGGGCCGGGTTGAATCCCGCACGCCTCTTAGCCAGATCTGCTCCCCAGTCCTGGTAAATTCGAATCTCACAGTTCTCCCGTTGACTGCTTCGCTCCTTCTTTGCCCACCGCAGGACACATTCCTTGTCTGTGCAGCGGTGGAATCTTATCACCATAGCCCTCGGCGGTTCATTCTCCCTAGGCTTCCTTGCCAGGACTCTGTGCTCCGTCCAGTTCCAGGGGTCGCGGGAAGGCCCCCGCACCCATCAGCGACCCCAGCATCCTGGTCACAAATGCGGTCGCATCCGACCCCTCCGCACCTTCGGGGAGGCCCAAGATTCACAGATTCTGCCTCCTCAACCTATTTTCAAGGTCTTCCAGTTTCTCCTGCCATCTTTTGTGCAGGGCCCCGTGCGCCACCACCTGACCGCCAGGCCCAAGATCTCATCCTCATTTTCAGAGACCTTTTTTCCACCTCTTTGATCGCCTTCTCCTGCATCTTCTGAGTCTCCACCATCTTTCCATGGAAGCCTTCATAGGGGCAAGCACCTCCGTCTTGAGCTCTGTGAAGCAGCTTCTCAGGAACTGCTGCTGCTCCCACGACCACTGGGCCCACGCCTCCTGGTCCGCGCCGCCGCCATTTTGTCATTTTGCGACCATTCCCCTCGTTTCACCGGTCCAGCCTTCTTTACTGCCCCACTCCTGGTCCACTCCATACACCGCTCGGGGGAGCCTCACCAGCGTTTATTGCCCACAGGGAAGTGCCGCTAAAGGTCCATTAATGGGCCCAAATGTCCGATTTCGGCGCGAGCTGCCGAACATGCGACCTACCCGGGCATGGCCGCAACCGGAAGTCCCATCAATAACTTTTGTAATCTCCCAACGATACTGCGACGTCTCTAATCTGGAAATCTATTAATCAGAAACATGAGTTGTCCGGAAACCATTAGAGGGGCCCAAGCAACTCCAGTAGTTTGGGAGTGGAAACATGGAAGATACAGTAAAACAATTTTTATAACTGCTTGAGAAAGTTTTATCACTTTGTTTTATGCTTCAGATAGATATTTATATCCAGCATATTTCCTGGTTCACACACAGGCATCCTAACATCATTCTATGACCCAGAAAAATCCAAAATCCAGCCCATCCCGAATTGCCACAGGGCTTCCTGGGCTATTCCATTAGATTTTTAATTCCAGATTTTTTTTATCGACTTCAAATTCCACGATCTGAGTCTCTGGGTTTCTGAATTACCAGTCCAGCGACAATACTACTGCACCATCGCCTTCCCTGATCCAGTGAAGTTTCTGGTCAATGTTGACTTACAGAATTTCATGATGGGGGTTTCTCCAATGGTAATGCCAATGAATGTCGAAGGGAAATGGTTAATTCCCTCTTCACGGAGATTAGCATTGTCTGGCATGAATGTTCACTGCCACTTACCAGCTCAAGCCGAAATGTTGCCCAGATCTTGCTGCATGTGGACATGGACTGCTTCATTAACTGAAGAATTGTGAACTGAATTGAACCCTGCACAATCGTCAGTGAACATCCCCACTTCTGACCTTGTGATATTGGGAAAATTATTGGTCAAGCAGGTGACGATGGTAGGGCCTAGGACACGGGCCTGAGGAACTCCTGCAGTGATTTCTATGCATGGAGACAATTGGACACCACAACGCTTTGTGTTAGATGTGACTCCAGTATGTCCGATTCTCATTGGCTTCAGTTTTACTGGGCGCTTTGATGCGACACTCAGTCAAATCCTGGCTTGATGTCAAACGCAGTCACTCTCACCTCATCTACGGAGTTCAGTTCTATTGTCCATATTTGGACCAGCATTTGAATTAGGTCTAAAGCTGTGTGACCTTGAGATCGCGAGTGATTGTGGGGCTATTGGAGATTGCAATGACGGAAAGAAGTGAAGCCATGGGATGATTAAAATACAGGAATGGGAATCTTACAAATCAAGGTGCTGCCAGACCAATGGTCAGCAAACACAAGGGTGAGTGAAACCAAAAAACGTTAGAAGTAGAAGTAGGTATTGATTCCTTTCAAGTCTGCTCTGCCATTCAGGAAGATCAAGGTTGATCTTCATTTTCCCCATGTCACCCATGCTTTGAGGATGCAGTGTCTCAATGCTGCCATGTACCAGAACCAAAAGGAATTCCACTCCATCAACATCCAATGACCATAGGACAGAACAATGCAAAGCATTGCCTGATTATCCAGCAGGAGTCAAGATGCCTTCTTTCTGCATCAGTCCGCTGTGCCAGCTATAACCGAGTCACTATGATAAACCAAAAGGTGGCTACTGAGTCACAAGGGTGATCCACCAGCATGACTGATGACTGGTGCACAACTGAGGGGTCTTGCAAATATCTCTAGCTCCAGCTTAAAATATAGGTGGTACGGTAGCACAGTGGGTAGCACTGTTGCTTCACAGCTCCGGAGTCGCAGGTTCAATTCCCGGCTGGGGTCACTGTCTGTGTGGAGTCTGCACGTTCTCTCAGTGTCTGCGTGGGTTTCCTCCGGGTGCTCCGGTTTCCTCCCACAAGTCCCGAAAGACGTGCTGTTCGGTGATTTGGACATTCTGAATTCTCCCTCGGTGTACCCGAACAGGTGCCGGAATGTGGCGACTAGGGGATTTTCACAGTGACACATTGCAGTGTTATTGTAAACCTGTTTAGCAAGGGTGATTGCTCCATGAACACATGGGCAGATATGGCTGGCAGCCCTTCTCCCCGACTCCTCCTCCACGCTTTTCCATCAGTTTGTCTTGCTCTGCATGGCCCTGCCTGGACGGGGCTTCCTTCTCAATGCTGACAACATGCTTGACCTTCACAAAGTCTGTTTGATCTTCGGCAACCAACCCCGGGACACAGTCCTCCATCCTCTCCGCCAACAACTTAGCCAATACTTTCACATCCATGTTCAATAGTGATACGAGTCTATACGACCCACATTCCACCTGGTCCTCCCCTTTTTTGGTGATTAGTGTGATTACTGCCTGCGTCATCTCTCCGGCAGCTCCCCCTTCTCCAGTACTTCATTAAACTCTCCCAACAGATGTGGTGCCAGGTCCGTCACATATTCCTTATAAAATTCCACCAGGTACCTATCCGGCCCAGGAGCCTTCCCCGACTTCATACCCCTGATACTATCCAGCACCTCGCTCAGCTCCAGAGGCTCCTCCAACGCCTGCCTCTTTGCTTCCTCCACCTGGGGAAATTCCAGCTCGTCCAGAAACCGTCCCATGTCCCCCTCCTCTTCCCCCCGGGTCCACTTTGTAAAGTTCCTGATAGTACTCCCTAAACGGGCCTGCCCGAAACGCGGGGCGACATATGCACAGATCATCAGCAGCGGAGTCAAAAAGGCGACCAGAGAGGAAGTGCATACACCCTCCACCGAAAAAGACACCACGGCACAGAATGCGGAAAAGCAACAGAAGAGCCCCCAACAAAAAGAGGAGGCCCCAGCACCTCCTGACAACCCAACCCCAGCCCCATCTGATGAGGAACACTCAATGGAAGAGGAAGAGGATGGGACAAAGAATAAAGAGCCCTGGGAAACTGTGAACAGGGACAAACGAAAGAGGAAACAAAAAAACAAACTGAAGAACCCGCCGAGGGGTAGTGGCAAAAAGCGACACCTATCAGCCGGCGCACTTAGCGCCGACACCTCATCCGATGAGGGAAAACAGGACAAGAATCGGCCTCAAATAAAGAGGCAAAGCACCAACGTGGAACGGGAGGCACAGACCCCCCAGACCACCGACCGGGAAGAAAACAAGGTCACAGACCAACCCCCGATAGTAACGAGCACCAACAACCCATGTGAAGACCGGCCTGCAACTCCAACACCTACTGACTGCCACGACGAACCCCAGGGCTACACCAACCCCCCCAATGCATCTGCATCAAAATCACGGGGCCAGTACGGACCAGAACAGTTTTCTCAGCCCTGCAACTGTGCTAAAGTTTGCGAGCACCACCGGCATGCTGGGGAACATTCAACAGCTGGAACAGCCAACTGTATAGACTCTGGACTCTTGAGACTGGTAAATCTACCTTTTTATAATGGGTTTAAAAATTGCATCCATAAATGTGCGAAGCATCAAAGATACTTCGCGGTGTGTAGCCCCACTCAACTATTTGGCAAATGTAAAAGCTGACCTACTGTTCCTGCAGGAGTGCGGAATTCCGCACCTCAGCAACTACAGGCGCTGGTCGAGCTGGTGGTCCCACGGGCCATCCATCTGGTCAGGAGGAAACGACTGCCGCTCCTCCGGCCTGGGTATTCTGCTGCGGGGAGGCAACTTCACCATCTCCGACGTTAAGGAGGTGGTGGGCGGGCGCCGCCTCGTAGCAGACGTGAAATACAAAAACACCCCTCTCAGACTTATTAATGTGTACGCCCCGGCCGTAAAAAGTGAGCGGCTGGCAGTCCTTCAGCAACTCCCACTGCTGTTGGCCACCTCCAAGCCGGTCATCCTGGGTGGTGACTTCAACTGCATCATCGATGCGGCTGGACGATCCAGCAAAGCCGACAGCAAACTAGACGCTACGTCCAGACTCCTGATGGAAACGGTAAAAGACGCCAAGCTGCTCGACGTCTGCAGCAACCCTGCAGACGGCGCGCAGCGTAGATACACATGGTCACGGCCAGACGGGTCCGTCCGCTCCAGGATAGACTTCTTTTTTGTGTCCCGAGCTTTCACGGTCAGGTCCACCGACGTAACGCCGGTGTTCTTCTCTGACCACTGCCTCCTACTGGCCGACTGCCACCTGCAGGAAGACCAGGGGGTAGGCAGGGGGACATGGAAGCTAAATGTAAAACTGCTGACCCCTGAGAACATCGAGGAACTCAGGAGGGATTACAAAGGTTGGAGAACCGTGAAACCCCTCTTTGAGGCCCCACATCTCTGGTGGGAAGCAATCAAGGGGAATATCAAGAGGTTTTTCATCCTCAAGGGCGTCCAAAAGGTGAGAGAGAGACGAGGGGTCATGTCCAGGCTCCAGAAAAATATGCAAAATTTGCTCCAGCTGCAGTCGATGGGGGTGGATGTCAAGGAGGATCTCCAAGAGGTGAAGAGCCAGCAAGCCTCGCTCTACACCTCGGAGGCCTCCAAGGTTATCTTCTGTTCCAGAGTCCGCTCCGTGGAGCAGGACGAAAAGTGCTCACGCTTCTTCTTCCAAAAGGTGCACAGAGAGACCTCTGTGATCAGCAGCCTGAAGGAAGAAGATGGCTCTGAAAAGTCATCGCAGTCTGACATCCTGAGGATCAGCCAATCCTTTTATGCCGGACTGTATGACCTGAAGCCAACAGATAGCACTGTTTCCCAGACCTTCCTGTCGACTATCACGGAGGTCATAGGCGACAGCGAGCTGGAAAACCTGGACAAACCACTAACTCTGGACGAGCTGACAAAGGCCGTCAAGTCCTTCGAGACGAGTAAAACTCCCGGAAGCGAAGGCTTACCGGTTGAGTTGTATTCGGCTCTGTGGGACTGGATCGGCCCAGACCTGCTGGAAGTGTACGAGAGTATGCTTCTGGAAGGCAGCATGTCAGAGTCCATGAGGAAAGGCATCATCACCCTCATCTACAAGCAGAAGGGGGAAAGGGAAGAAATTCGAAATTGGCGACCCATTTCACTGTTGAATGTGGACTACAAAATTCTAGCCAAGGTCATCGCCAATCGGGTCAGGTCTGCTCTGGAGTCGGTGATCCACCCTGACCAGACCTGTGCTGTACCCGGCAGGAAGATCTCTGATAGCCTCGCGCTACTCAGGGATACAATCGCCTACGTGCAGGACAGGAGGGTGGACACTTGCCTCATCAGCCTTGACCAGGAGAAGGCTTTTGACAGAATATCGCACACCTACATGATGGATGTGCTCTCCAAAATGGGGTTTGGGGAGCGAATTCGCAATTGGATCAAACTGCTCTACACAAACATCTATAGCGCAGTCTCAATCAATGGGTGGGAATCAGAAAAGTTCCAGATCAAATCCGGAGTCAGGCAGAGCTGCCCTCTCTCCTCTGCCCTTTTTGTGTGCTGCATAGAACCTTTTGCCGAGTCCATCAGGAGGGATCCGGGTATATAAGAGGAGTGACGATCCCAGGCAGTGGAGGCATGCAAGTCAAGGCCTCCCTGTACATGGACGACGTTGCCGTCTTCTGCTCGGATCCTGCGTCTGTGCGCAGGCTCTTGACCACCTGCGACCAGTTTGAACTGGCCTCGGGAGGCAAGGTAAACCGTGGCAAGAGCGAGGCCATGTTCTTTGGGAACTGGGCCGACCGGTCCTTTGTCCCCTTCACTGTCAGGTCAGATTACCTGAAGGTGCTGGGGATATGGTTCGGAGCTGCTGGGGCGTGCACCAAAAACTGGGAGGAGCGCATAGGAAAGGTAAGACAGAAACTGGGCTGGTGGGAGCAACGCTCCCCCTCCATTGCGGGCAAAACCCTGGTCATCAGGTGTGAGGTACTCTCGGTGCTACTGTACGTGGCGCAGGTCTGGCCCATAACCCGACCCTACGCCACAGCAGTCACCCGGGCCATCTTCAAATTTATCTGGCGATCCAAGATGGACCGTGTCCGAAGGGACACCATGTACAAACCTCTGGAGAAGGGAGGGCGGAACGTACCCAACGCCTCCCTCATCCTGTTGGCCACCTTTGTGTCCAGCTGCATCAAGCTGTGCGTGGACCCCCAGTATGCAAACACCAAGTGTCACTACATACTGAGGTTCTACCTGTCCCCGAAGGATGGGCCTGGCCTCATTGCCGCGGAACGCTCCAAGTAGTTGGACCGTACCGTACCACCTGTCCTTTGTGGAAAAGTTTTTGAAGGAAAACACCTTTGACCACAAGGCAATGAAGCAGTGGTCAGCACGTAATGTCCTCGAGGCCCTCAGGGAAAAGGAGACCGTGGAGGACGTTGGATGGTTCCCTGAGCAGACTGCCAGAGTCATCTGACAGAACGCCTCATCACCAGAACTTTCAAACAAGCACCAAGACCTAGCTTGGCTGGTGGTGAGAAGGGCCCTCCCTGTCAGATTCTTCATGCACACCCGAAGGCTCTGCACCAATGCACGCTGCCCTCGGAGTGGCTGTGGGGGAAATGAGACGGTCACACACCTCCTTGTGGAATGTGCCTTTGCAAAGAAGGTCTGGAGAGAGATGCAGTGGTATTTGTCAAGGTTTATCCCAAACAGATCTGTGACACAGGACTCTGTGCTCTACGGACTGTTTCCAGGGACACACACCGAGACAAATATCAACTGCTGCTGGAAGGTCATCAACTCGGTAAAAGACGCTCTTTGGTCTGCCCGAAACTTGCTGATCTTCCAGTGCAAAGAATTGTCCTCGACCGAGTGTTGCAGACTGGCACATTCCAAGGTCCAGGACTACGTGCTGAGGGACGCACTCAAGCTTGGGGCAGCTGCCGCCAAGGCGCAATGGGGAAAGACCACTGTGTAAAGTCTTTCCAGCAAATGTACACCGAGGAGCGGGTAACAGTGTAAAGCCCCTCGGTCTGGGCCATTAAAACTCTAATGTATAAAAGAACATAAGAACTAGGAACAGGAGTAGGCCATCTGGCCCCTCGAGCCTGCTCCGCCATTTAATGAGATCATGGCTGATCTTTGTGGACTCAGCTCCACTCTCCGGCCCATACACCATATCCCCGAATCCCTTTATTCTTTAGAAAGGCATCTATCTTTTTCTTAAAAACGTTTAAAGAAGGAGCCTCAACTGCTTCACTGGGCAAGGAATTCCAAAGATTCACAACCCTTTGGGTGAAGAAGTTCCTCCTACGCTCCGTCCTAAATCTACCTCCCCTTATTTTGAGGCTATGCCCCCTAGTTCTGCTTTCCCCGACCAGTGGAAACAACCTGCCCGCATCTATCCTATCTATTCCCTTCATAATTTTATATGTCTCAATAAGATCCCCCCGCATCCTTCTAAACTCCAATGAGTACAGTCCCAGTCTACTCAACCTCTCGTCATAATCTAATCCCCTCAACTCTGGGATCAACCTAGTGAATCTCCTCTGCACTCCCTCCAGTGCCAATATGTCCTTTCTCAGGTAAGGAGACCAAAACTGAACACAATACTCCAGATGCGGCCTCAACAACACCCAATACAATTGCAGCATAACCTCACTAGTCTTGAACTCCATCCCTCTAGCAATGAAAGACAAAACTCGACTAGCCTTCTTAATCACCTGCACACCAACTTTTTGCGACTCGTGCACCAGCACACCCAGGTCCCTCTGCACAGCAGCATGTTTTAACATCTTACCGTTTAAATAATAATCCATTCTGCTGTTATTCCTCCCAAAATGGATTGCCTCACACTTGGCAACATTGAATTCCATCTGCCAGACCCTAGCCCATTCACCTAACCTATCCAAATCCTTCTGCAGACTTCCGGTATCCTCTGCACTTTTTGCTTTTCCACTCACCTTTGTGTCGTCTGCAAACTTTGACACATTGCACTTGGTCCCCAACTCCAAATCGTCTATGTAAATTGTGAACAAATGCGGGCCCAACACTGATCCTTGAGGGACCCCACTAGTTACAGGTTGCCAACCAGAGAAACGCCCATTTATCCCCACTCTCTGCTTTCTGTTAGTTAACCAATCCTCTACCCAAGCTACCACTTTACCCTCAATGCCATGCATCTTTAGTTTATGCAGCAACCTTTTGTGTGGCACCTTGTCAAAAGCTTTCTGGAAATCCAGATATACCACATCCATTGACTCCCCGTTATCTACTGCACTGGTAACGTCGTCAAAAAATTCTACCAAATTAGTCAGACACGACCTACCCTTTGTGAACCCATGCTGCGCCTGCCCAATGGGGCAATTTCCCTCCAGGTGCCCCGCTATTTCCTCCTTAATGATAGATTCCAGCACTTTCCCTACAACCGAAGTTAAGCTTACCGGCCAATAATTACCCGCTTTCTGCCGACCTCCTTTTTTAAACAGTGGTGTCACGTTTGCTACTTTCCAATCCTCTGGGACCACCCCAGAGTCTAGTGAATTTTGATAAATTATTGCTAGTGCGTTTACAATTTTCCTAGCCATCTCTTTTAACACTCTGGGATGCATCCCATCAGGGCCAGGAGACTTGTCTACCTTTAGCCCCATTAGCTTGCCCAATACTGCCTCCTTAGTGATTACAATCATCTCAAGGTCCTCACCTATCATATCCTTATTTCCATCAGTCACTGGCATGTTATTTGTGCCCTCCACCGTGAAGACTGACCCAAAAAACCTGTTCAGCTCCTCAGCCATTTCCCCGTCTCCTATTATTAAATCTCCCTTCTCATCTTCCAAAGGACCAATATTTACCTTAGCCACTCTTTTTTGTCTTATATATTTGTAGAAGCTTTTACTATCTGCTTTTATGTTCTGAGCCAGTTTACTTTCATAGTCTACCTTACTCTTCTTTATGGCTTTTTTAGTAGCTTTCTGTTGTTCCCTAAAGACTTCCCAGTCCTCTAGTCTCCCACTAATTTTTGCCACTTTGTATGTTTTTTCCTTCAATTTAATACGGTCGATTTTTCCCCTTTCTACCGTCGTTCTTTTTTGTCGGTATGAACCTTTTCTGAACACTGTCAAAGATCGCTCGGAAGGTTCTACACTGTTCCTCAACTGCTTCACTATGAAGTCTTTGCTCCCAGTCTACCTTAGCTAGTTCTTCTCTCATCCCATTGTAATCGCCTTTGTTTAAGCACAAAACACTAGTGTTTGATTTTACCTTGTCATCCTCCCAACTGTATTTTAAATTCCACCATATTGTGGTCGCTCCTTCCAAGAGGATCCCGAACTATGAGATCATTAATCAATCCTGCCTCATTACACAGGACCAGATCTAGGACCACTTGTTCCCTTGTAGGTTCCATTACATACTGTTCCAGGAAATGATCCCGGGCACATTCTATAAACTCCTCCTCAAGGCTGCCTTTACCAACCTGGTTAAACCAATCGATATGCAGATTAAAATCTCCCATGATAACCGCTGTACCATTTCTACATGCATCTGTTATTTCTTTGCTTATTGCCTGCCTTACCATCCTGTTACTATTTGGTGGCCTATAGACTACTCCTACTCCTATCAGTGACCTTTTCGCCTTACTATTCCTGATTTCCACCCAAATTGATTCAACCTTGTTCTCCATAGCACCAATATCATCCCTTACTATTGCCCGGATGCCCTCAACGTTTTACACAGGTCCCCTAGGAGCCCCACCTTCGCCACCACATGATCACTCTGGTCCAAGATCACTCCTTCGATCTCCCCAATCTCCAAACACCTCTTCGCCCGTTCCAGAGAACTCTTCAAGGGTGCCACAGCTCCTTCAATGGCTTCTGAACGATCCACATGCATTTCCTTCCTCTGCCGGCAGAATTTGCCTCCATCTGGGGCCTTCCAGCTTGCATCAGCCCTTCCCCCGCTTGCATCAGCCCTTCCCCCGCTTGCATGCTTACAGTGGCTACTGCAGCAAAGGCTCCCTCCAACTTTTCAGCCAACTCTCTCACTGTTTTCTGCCGGGTCGGATAGCCAGCAGACGTACCACTTCTGGGGGATACTAATCCTCCAACATTCACCTGTGCCTTTTCATCCAAATTCCATCCAGTATTGGGTAAAAAGAGCTCTTTTCTGTGCCTTTAAGCAGAAGCTGCCGTGTGTGTGACCACTCACTCCATGGTCACAACCGGAAGTCTGTCAGGTGTTTTTCATGCGTTGGTGCAGGTTTGATGGGCCGAAGGGCCTATTCTGCGCTGTATTATTCTGGAACACGGTGGCATTGTGGTAACGTCACTGAACTTAGAGACCTAATGCTCTGGGGACATGGGTTCAACTCCACTGCAGCAGTTGTTGTAATTAAATTTATTTAGTAAAGTGTAAAATTGACAGCTCGGCATCAGTAATGGTGACCACAAAACTATCAACTGTCATAAAACCCCTCTGGTTTATTAATGTCCTTCAGGGAAGGAAATTTGCCAACATTGTCACTCCAAAGCCACAGAAACATGGTTGACTCTGAACTGTCCTGAAATGATCGAACAAGCTCCAGAGAAATGGGCAACAAATGCTGGCCTTGCCAGTGACTCCCATATCCCATGAAAGAATTAACTTTTTAAAAAGCAATACAAATGAGATATCACACTGCAATTTTCATTCCTATAATGTTTATATTTTAGAATATTTATAACTTGCAGTCATGACAGTCTGCGAGCTTCAACGGCAAGTTGTTATTGAGAATATTCAATTTTAAAATATGCTTCCAAGTAGTGAGGCGCACTGAAACTAAACTAAAGATTGGGGGGGGGGAAGGGAAAGTCAGGGAACCAAGAGGTGAAGTAATCAGTGGGAAGCATAGCTGCTTAGGAATACAAAAAAGCACGAAAAGACAAAACTCAGGAGAGGTTACGATAGTCCCCATCCCACAAAATATGACACAGTGTATGGAAAGGCTCAGTAAACCAAGGTCCACCACACTAAGAAAACAAAAAGGGACGGTCAATAGAGAATTAAAGGTGCTATATTTAAATGCGCGCAGTGTACGGAACAAGGTAGATGAGCTTGTGGCCCAGATTGTGACTGGCAGGTATGATGTGGTAGGCATCACAGAGACATGGTTGCAGGGGGTTCAGGACTGGCATTTAAACATCCAGGGATTCACAACCTATCGAAAAGACAGGGAGGTGGGCAGAGGGGGCGGGGTTGCCTTGTTAATTAGGAATGAAATTACATCAATAGCACTAAATGACATAGGGTCAGATGATGTGGAGTCTGTGTGGGTAGAGTTGAGGAACCACAAAGGCAAAAAAAACATAATGGGAGTTATGTACAGGCCTCCTAACAGTGGTCAGGACCGGGGGCACAAAATGCACCACGAAATAGAAAGTGCATGTCAGAAAGGCAAGGTCACAGTGATCATGGGGGACTTCAATATGCAGGTGGACTGGGTAAATAATGCTGCCAGTGGACCCAAGGAAAGGGAATTCATTGAATGTTTACAGGAGGGCTTTTTGGAACAGCTTGTGATGGAGCCCACGAGGGAACAGGCCATTCTGGACTTAGTGTTATGTAATTAGCCAGACTTGATTAAAGATCTTAAAGTAAGGGAGCACTTGGGAGGCAGTGATCATAATATGGTAGAATTCAATCTCCAATTTGAAAGAAAGAAGGTAGAATCAGATGTAAAGGTGTTACAGTTAAATAAAGGTAACTACAGGGGCATGAGGGAGGAACTGACGAAAATCGACTGGGAGCAGAGCCTAGTGGGAAAGACAGTAGAACAGCAATGGCAGGAGTTTCTGGGAGTAATTGAGGACACAGTGCAGAGGTTCATCCCAAAGAAAAGAAAGGTTATCAGAGGGGGGATTAGGCAGCCATGGCTGACAAAGGAAGTTAGGGAATGCATCAAAGCAAAAGAGAAAGCCTATAATGTGGCAAAGAGTAGTGGGAAGTCAGAAGATTGGGAAGGCTACAAAAACAAACTGAGGATAACAAAGAGAGAAATAAGGAAAGAGAGGATCAAATATGAAGGTAGGCTAGCCAGTAACATTAGGAATGATAGTAAAAGTTTCTTTAAATACATTAAAAACAAACGGGAGGCAAAAGTTGACATTGGGCCGCTCCAAAATGACGCTGGTAATTTTGCGATGGGAGACAAGGAAGTAGCTGAGAAACTAAATAAGTACTTTGCGTCAGTCTTCACAGTAGAAGACATGAGTAATATCCCACCAATTCCGGAGAGTCAGGGGGCAGAGTTGAATAGGGTAGCCATCACAAAGGAGAAAGTGCTAGAGAAACTAAGAGGTCTAAAAATTGATAAATCTCTGGGCCCAGATGGACTACATCCTAGAGTTCTAAAGGAGATAGCTGAAGAAATAGTGGAGGCGTTAGTTATGATCTTTCAAAAGTCACTGGAGTCCCGGAAAGTCCCAGAGGATTGGAAAATCGCTGTTGTAACCCCCCTGTTCAAGAAGGGAACAAGGAAAAAGATGGAAAATTATAGGCCAATTAGCCTAACCTCGGTTGTTGGCAAGATTCTAGAATCCATTGTTAAGGATGAGATTTCTAAATTCTTGGAAGTGCAGGGTCAGATTAGGACAAGTCAGCATGGATTTAGTAAGGGGAGGTCGTGCCTGACAAACCTGTTAGAGTTCTTTTGAAGAGATAACAAATAGGTTAGACCAAGGAGAGCCAATGGATGTTATCTATCTTGACTTCCAAAAGGCCTTTGATAAGGTGCCTCCCGGGAGACTGCTGAGTAAAATAAGGGCAAATGGTATTCGAGGCAAGGTACTAACATGGATTGACGATTGGCTGTCAGGCAGAAGGCAGAGAGTTGGGATAAAAGGTTCTTTTTCGGAATGGCAACCGGTGACGAGTGGTGTCCCGCAGGGTTCAGTGTTGGGGCCACAGCTGTTCTCTTTATATATTAACGATCTAGATGACAGGACTGGGGGCATTCTGGCTAAGTTTGCCGATGATACAAAGATAGGTGGAGGGGCAGGTAGTATGGAGGAGGTGGGGAGGCTGCAGAAAGATTTAGACAGTTTAGGAGAGTGGTCCAAGAAATGGCTGATGAAATTCAACGTGGGCAAGTGCGAGGTCTTGCACTTTGGAAAAAAGAATAGAGGCATGGACTATTTTCTAAACGGTGACAAAATTCATAATGCTGAAGTGCAAAGGGACTTGGGAGTCCTAGTCCAGGATTCTCTAAAGGTAAACTTGCAGGTTGAGTCCGTAATTAAGAAAGCAAATGCAATGTTGTCATTCATCTCAAGAGGCTTGGAATATAAAAGCAGGGATGTACTTCTGAAGCTTTATAAAGCATTAGTTCGGCCCCATTTAGAATACGGTGAGCAATTTTGGGCCCCACACCTCAGGAAGGACATACTGGCACTGGAGCGGGTCCAGCGGAGATTCACACGGATGATCCCAGGAATGGTAGGCCTAACATACGATGAACGTCTGAGGATCCTGGGATTATATTCATTGGAGTTTAGGAGGTTGAGGGGAGATCTAATAGAAACTTACAAGATAATGAATGGCTTAGATAGGGTGGACGTAGGGAAGTTGTTTCCATTAGCAGGGGAGACTAGGACCCGGGGACTTAGAATAAAAGGGAGTCACTTTAGAACAGAGATGAGGAGAAATTTCTTCAGCCAGAGAGTGGTGGGTCTGTGGAATTCATTGCCACAGAGGGCGGTGGAGGCCGGGACGTTGAGTGTCTTTAAGACAGAAGTTGATAAATTCTTGATTTCTCGAGGAATTAAGGGCTATGGAGAGAGAGCGGGTAAATGGAGTTGAAATCAGCCATGATTGAATGGCGGAGTGGAGTCGATGGGCCGAATGGCCTTACTTCCGCTCCTATGTCTTATGGTCTTATGGAAACTATAGGTGCAATCTTTCTGCAGTACGTATTTGGCATCAGCCGTGAATGCTATTTCACAAGTTACATGTAATTTGGATTTAATTTCTCCCAAATTCTCTCTCAGATTTTCTAGTTCTGTTAAGTGTTTCGGATTACTTTTATCAGCGCAAAACCCATATTGTGATTTAAGAGTAAGGCCACTTAGGTTGCAGACATGCAAAAGCTAAATGGTATGGCATTATCTCCAGCATAATCCTTTGGTCATGCCTTTTGCAGGATATTGGCTATCTGGTGTGAAGGCAAGTTCAAAAGTATTCATAATGGAGCAGCAGATTCATTGAAACACTTTGGGAACTTTCGCAATTTTTTTTTCAACGTTTGTATTTGAAAGGATAGTGTCAATACTAAAAGTTGTAGTAATAATCAGGGCCGAGTTTTAAGGCCGATTTTAAATTGGATATCTTAAATTAAAGAATTGAGCAGTTTAAAAACTAGTCTGCAGAAGGCAGAATCCGAATGTACAAAACTCAAGTCTGTCTGAAGCAGCTCTTGAATAACCCATCAAGTAATTATCCTTGCTACTTGGGATTCACTGGTCTATTGTCCACAGTTCACGATATCCATCAAGCGATCGTTGTTCCTACTTAAGATGCATTGACCTATTGTTCACAGTTCTCATCAAGCAATCGTCACTCCTCCCAAGGCAGGCTCAGGTACCCTGTCAACAGGTCATCAACTAGAACATTGGGCACTGAGACCCTGCCTCCTGAGACTCCATTGGCCGAAAGCCAAGGGCAGTTTGACAATGCAACAAGGATAAAAAGATAGGCATTTGCCAGACAGGGAAGGAAAAAACTGGAAGCTAAGACTGGAAGCTTGTGTGAGGTGACCTTGACCAGACTTGAAGGAAGGAAACCAGCAAGAAACAGCCAGCGAGAATCACCTTTACAAAGTGGAACCAGAGGGACTCCAGGATCAGATCTGCAGCTTACCAAATGACCTTTACGGGAAGGATAGTCGAATCCTGGGTGTTTCTTGTAAGTAAAGTGGGTAATGTATGGGTTAACTATATTTAATAAAGTGTTGCATTATATCGGTGTTCTACTTTGTTCTCCTCATAAATAAAGCCACCTGGATAAACTTTAATTAAAGAGCTGGTTGAAGTATCCGAATTGCACAGATACTTCAAAGTATAACCCATTATTCTAAAGCTGGAGTGCTCCTTCTAAGATGAGCATGAGGTCAGGTGTAATGCCTGGATCTGGTACGTCCCTCTTGTGGGGACCATGATTTGGATTCAATTTGAACTGTTGTTTTGGAGCAGGCAAGGAGCTGGATTAGGCGTTTGCCCCCTGTCCACACTCTGAGCTCTGGCTTTGTAACTCTGATAAAGTAATTTAAAAAAAAGACAGTGACATAAGAATGAACAATGTATGTACCTATCTCCTAACGTTGGAGCTGCGAAGCAACCGCACCAACCACTGTGCTGCCCCACTCCACTAGGTTCTCGATCTCCCTCCTGAATTCTGACTCAACGTTGTAGTCCTTTGTCATGTGTCCCTCCTGCCTGCAGTTTTTGCAGAAGGTGACGCTGCAGTTGGCAGCAGCATGTCCCATTTTGGCACCGGTGCGACACACTCGTGGGTGCCCCGCATAATAAAGGTAGCTGCGGCTTCCTCCAATGGCGAAACTGGAGGGGGGTTGCAGGATGGTTCCGTTCTCAAGGTCACCTTGACCTGGTGTTCACTTGTCCTTGTCCAGATGTCCTTGCCAAAGGTGTCCTTCAGTCCTTTCAGCTCGACGCACCTGGCGAGGAACGTGAGCGCATCAGACACGGGGATTTGGGGGTTGTACATGTGCAGTGTAACAACCCGGTTTCGCTGCGACGGTAGCGTGAACAGAGGCTCCGCAGTCAGGATAGACAGGGGCCCTGGTTGCCTTTTTCCTTAAAACGCCTTCAGGGGCAGGGGGAGCTGACGTTTCTGGTCCAGGTGACCCTTTGTCAAAGCTCTTTGTTTGGACGCGGGGCGTTTACTCTTTTCTCTCCCTGCAGATGCTGCCAGACTTGCTGAGATTTTCCAGCATTTTCTCTTCTAATGTTTTTTGCCCCTTGGTATTTCTGAACTCCACCCATACAGACTGCACATTGTCAGAGCTAATATCCTTTCTCATTATTGTGTTAATTTCCTCTTTAACCAGCAGTGCCACACCACCACCTTTTCTTTTATGCCTGTCCTACCTAAATATCGAATACCCTTGTCACCCTGCAGCCATGTCTCCGTAATCCCAATTATATCGTACCCATTTATACCTATCTGCGCGATTATGTTAAAAATCGAATGAAAATATTTTTGCAGGCACCTCAAAGATTCTGGAGTGTAAGCCACCTTGCATCACAAAAACAGTCCAGCTGACCTAACACAATTGAGCCAGCAGTCAGTTTGTCTGCTGCAGCAGCTTTGAACAAAGACTGCCGTTCGCAGGCTAGCAGAATTCCTTTCATGATACGGCCTCTGGACGCGATGAGAAATCTTGTTGCCCAGCCCGAGTGGTTAGACTCTGCAATGCACTGCCTGAGTGTGCAGCGGGCAGGTTCAAGCCTGCCTTTCTAAAGACAATGGGATAATTATCTGAAGGGAAAACAAGGGGCTGGTTTAGCACACTGGGCTAAATCGCTGGCTTTTAAAGCAGACCAAGGCAGGCCAGCAGCACGGTTCAATTCCCGTACCAGCCTCCCCGAACAAGCGCCGGAATGTGGCGACTAGGGGCTTTTCACAGTAACTTCATTAAAGCCTACTCGTGACAATAAGCGATTTTCATTTCATTTGCAGGGCTACGGGGCGTGTGGCACCAGGCGAGTTGGTTGCTGCTGCTGTATTCTCACTGGCAAGACGTGCAAGTGTTTTCAAAAGTTTGTTCCGCAGCAGCAGCCTGTAACAGTGACGTACGAGGTTAGGCACCATCCTCTCCGATCTGATTGGGAGAGTCACCCGCTCCCATCCGATTGGTGGCGTACTGTTCATCTACATAACTGTCATGCTGTCTGACTGAAAAGGGGGAAAAGAGGCAAGTTCTGTCAATAGGAATCTCCTGTTCCAATGAGAAAGGCCAGGAGCAATATGACAAGAGTGAAAGTTTCAATGCTTACATCGAAAAGTCTTTGAATGCTGTCAGCCTGCTGTAAACGAAGGAAGGCATACGGCACTTCGCCAATTCAAGAGTATTGGGCATCGCTTCTCGGCCTTTTGGCTAAGATCAAGTGTAGTATCTGTTCTTATCAGTTTAATATCTGATACGTCCCTTATCTGGGGACCATATATTAAATTGATTTTTGGAGCAGGGAGATGGAATAGGGGCTTGCTCCGTCCACTCCACGCATCGACCTGGTATTGCAGTACCTCCGGGAACGGTGCACACACCCCCTTTATGGGGAATTTCAAAGTCAAAAAACAGCTCAAGCATGTACATGCACTTCTCTACTTCATACCTTTTCTCTTCATTCTCCAATATGGACAATCTGCTTACAACACTTTGCAACCACTCGCCTGCTGTGCATCACTATTTCTTCCTGAAGCCGGTGCTGCCCCAGTGCTGCGGCTTTCAACCAACAGATGCTTCTGCTTGCAACACTTCCCCAACAATGGATATTTTGATGCAACGCTTCCCCAACAATGGATATTTTGATGCAACGCTTCCCCAACAATGGATATTTTGATGCAACACTTCCCCAACAATGGATATTTTGATGCAACGCTTCCCCAACAATGGATATTTTGATGCAACGCTTCCCCAACAATGGATATTTTGATGCAACGCTTCCCCAACAATGGATATTTTGATGCAACGCTTCCCCAACAATGGATATTTTGATGCAACACTTCCCCAACAATGGATATTTTGATGCAACACTTCCCCAACAATGGATATTTTGATGCAACACTTCCCCAACAATGGATATTTTGATGCAACACTTCCCCAACAATCCACATTTTGACATCACTTTCAACAGTCTCGCAGCTTGCATCAATCGCTTCTCGGCCTTTTGGCTAAGATCAAGTGTAGTCTCATTTGATTGAGGGAAGCTGAGGATTTCGATGACGATCGTGGATTGGAGAACTCGGAGGGATTGAAGTCGCCAAAGAAGAAACGTTTGGAGCTTGGCTGCTATTGGTGGATCTACATGCTGGCCTAAACCTCGGGTTTAGGCCTAACGCCGATACAGTTTCACACCCAACGTACGAGCTATGGATGCAGCTGCATCCCGACCACCAGGCTGGGGCGTGCGAAACACTGTCCGAGTCACAGTGAAGAAAACGGATGGAGAGTCACCTTTGGACCGGAAACACTTCGTGAAGAAGGTGCTGCTCGAGTGCTGTGGGTTTAAAGCAACAGAGATCTTCTGCTTGCAAAACTTCCCCAAGAATGGTTTCTTTGATGTCACCTTCAAGAGCGTCGCAGCGTGCATCAAATTCTTGAACGTCTTCAAGGAAAAAGGTAACCAGAGTCCCTTGTCGATCCTGACTGCGGAACCTCTGTTTACGCTACCGGCACAGCGAAATCGGGTTGTTACACTGCACACGTACAACCCCCACGTCCCTGTATCTGATGTGCTCACGTTCCTCGCCAGGTACGCTGAGCTGAAAAGTGACAGCGTGCAAGTGAAAGACACCTTCGGCATCTGGACAAGTGAGCACCAGGTCAAGGTGACCCTAAGAACGGACAGCAACGGAGCCATCCTGCATCCCCCCTCCAATTTCGCTATTGGAGTAAATCGTGGTTACCTCTACTACGTGGGACAGCCACGAGTATGCCACACCTGTGGCAAAACGGGGCATGTTGCCGCAAACTGCAGTGTGACCTTCTGCAAGAACTGCAGGCAGGAGGGACACATGACTAAGGACTGCAAAGAAGACAAGTGCTGCAACCTGTGTGGGGAGGCCGGCCATCTTTACAGGGCCTGCCCGAAACGCGGGGCGACATACGCTGAAATCATCAGCAGCGGAGTTAAAAAGGCGACCAGAGAGGAGGTGCATACACCCTCCACCGAAAAAGACACCACGGCTCAGAATGAGGAAAAGCAACAAAAGGGCCCCCAACAAAAAGAAGAGGCCCCAGCACCTCCTGACAACCCAACCCCAGCCCCATCTGATGAGGAACACTCAATGGAAGAGGAAGAGGATGGGACAAAGAATAAAGAGCCCTGGGAAACAGTGAACAGGGACAAACGAAAGCGGAAACAAAAAAACAAACTGAAGAACCCCCCGAGGGGTAGTGGCAAAAAGCGACACCTCTCAGCCGGCGCACTTAGCGCCGACACCTCATCCGATGAGGGAAAACAGGACAAGAATCGGCCTCAAATAAAGAGGCAAAGCACCAACGTGGAACGGAAGGCACAGACCCCCCAGACCACCGACCGGGAAGGAAACAAGGTCACAGATCAACCCCCGATAGTAACGAGCAGCAACAACCCAGGTGAAGACCGGCCTGCAACCCCAACACCTACTGACTGCCACAACGAACCCCAGGGCTACACCACCCCCCCAATGCATCTGCATCAAAATCACGGGGCCAGTACGGACCAGAACAGTTTTCTCAGCCCTGCAACTGTGCTAAAGTTTGCGAGCACCACCGGAATGCTGGGGAACATTCAACAGCTGGAACAGCCAACTGTATAGACTCTGGACTCTTGAGACTGGTAAATCTATCTTTTTATAATGGGTTTAAAAATTGCATCCATAAATGTGCGAAGCATCAAAGATACTTCGCGGTGTGTAGCCACACTCAACTATTTGGCAAATGTAAAAGCTGACCTACTGTTCCTGCAGGAGTGCGGAATTCCGCACCTCAGCAACTACAGGCGCTGGTCGAGCTGGTGGTCCCACGGGCCATCCATCTGGTCAGGAGGAAACGACTGCCGCTCCTCCGGCCTGGGTATTCTGCTGCGGGGAGGCAACTTCACCATCTCCGACGTTAAGGAGGTGGTGGGCGGGCGCCTCCTCGTAGCAGACGTGAAATACAAAAACACCCCTCTCAGACTTATTAATGTGTACGCCCCGGCCGTAAAAAGTGAGCGGCTGGCAGTTCTTCAGCAACTCCCACTGCTGTTGGCCACCTCCAAGCCGGTCATCCTGGGTGGTGACTTCAACTGCATCATCGATGCGGCTGGACGATCCAGCAAAGCCGACAGCAAACTAGACGCTACGTCCAGACTCCTGATGGAAACGGTAAAAGACGCCAAGCTGCTCGACGTCTGCAGCAACCCTGCAGACGGCGCGCAGCGTAGATACACATGGTCACGGCCAGACGGGTCCGTCCGCTCCAGGATAGACTTCTTTTTTGTGTCCCGAGCTTTCACGGTCAGGTCCACCGACGTAACGCCGGTGTTCTTCTCTGACCACTGCCTCCTACTGGCCGACTGCCACCTGCAGGAAGACCAGGGGGTAGGCAGGGGGACGTGGAAGCTAAATGTAAAACTGCTGACCCCTGAGAACATCGAGGAACTCAGGAGGGATTACAAAGGTTGGAGAACCGTGAAACCCCTCTTTGAGGCCCCACATCTCTGGTGGGAAGCAATCAAGGGGAATATCAAGAGGTTTTTCATCCTCAAGGGCGTTCAAAAGGTGAGAGAGAGACGAGGGGTCATGTCCAGGCTCCAGAAAAGTATGCAAAATTTGCTCCAGCTGCAGTCGATGGGGGTGGATGTCAAGGAGGATCTCCAAGAGGTGAAGAGCCAGCAAGCCTCGCTCTACACCTCGGAGGCCTCCAAGGTTATCTTCCGCTCCAGAGTCCGCTCCGTGGAGCAGGACGAAAAGTGCTCACGCTTCTTCTTCCAAAAGGTGCACAGAGACACCTCTGTGATCAGCAGCCTGAAGGAAGAAGATGGCTCTGAAAAGTCATCGCAGTCTGACATCCTGAGGATCAGCCAATCCTTTTATGCCGGACTGTATGACCTGAAGCCAACAGATAGCACTGTTTCCCAGACCTTCCTGTCGACTATCACGGAGGTCATAGGCGACAGCGAGCTGGAAAACCTGGACAAACCACTGACTCTGGACGAGCTGACAAAGGCCGCCAAGTCCTTCGAGACGAGTAAAACTCCCGGAAGCGACGGCTTACCGGTTGAGTTGTATTCGGCTCTGTGGGACTGGATGGGCCCAGACCTGCTGGAAGTGTACGAGAGTATGCTTCTGGAGGGCAGCATGTCAGAGTCCATGAGGAAAGGCATCATCAACCTCATCTACAAACAGAAGGGGGAAAGGGAAGAAATTCGAAATTGGCGACCCATTTCACTGTTGAATGTGGACTACAAAATTCTAGCAAAGGTCATCGCCAATCGGGTCAGGTCTGCTCTGGAGTCGGTGATCCACCCTGACCAGACCTGTGCTGTACCCGGCAGGAAGATCTCTGATAGCCTCGCGCTACTCAGGGATACGATCGCCTACGTGCAGGACAGGGGGGTGGACACTTGCCTCATCAGCCTTGACCAGGAGAAGGCTTTTGACAGAATATCGCACACCTACATGATGGATGTGCTCTCCAAAATGGGGTTTGGGGAGGGAATTCGCAATTGGATCAAACTGCTCTACACAAACATCTATAGCGCAGTCTCAATCAATGGGTGGGAATCAGAAAAGTTCCAGATCAGATCTGGAGTCAGGCAGGGCTGCCCTCTCTCCTCTGCCCTTTTTGTGTGCTGCATAGAACCTTTTGCCGAGTCCATCAGGAGGGATCCGGGTATAAGAGGAGTGACGATCCCAGGCAGTGGAGGCATGCAAGTCAAGGCCTCCCTGTACATGGACGACGTTGCCGTCTTCTGCTCGGATCCTGCGTCTGTACGCAGGCTCTTAACCACCTGCGACCAGTTTGAACTGGCCTCTGGAGCCAAGGTAAACCGGGGCAAGAGCGAGGCCATGTTCTTTGGGAACTGGGCCGACCGGTCCTTTGTCCCCTTCACTGTCAGGTCCGATTACCTGAAGGTGCTGGGGATATGGTTCGGAGCTGCTGGGGCGTGCACCAAAAACTGGGAGGAGCGCATAGGAAAGGTAAGACAGAAACTGGGCTGGTGGGAGCAACGCTCCCTCTCCATTGCGGGCAAAACCCTGGTCATCAGGTGTGAGGTACTCTCGGTGCTACTGTACGTGGCGCAGGTCTGGCCCATAACCCGACCCTACGCCACAGCAGTCACCCGGGCCATCTTCAAATTTATCTGGCGATCCAAGATGGACCGTGTCCGAAGGGACACCATGTACAAACCTCTGGAGAAGGGAGGGCGGAACGTACCCAACGCCTCCCTCATCCTGTTGGCCACCTTTGTGTCCAGCTGCATCAAGCTGTGCGTGGACCCCCAGTATGCAAACACCAAGTGTCACTACATACTGAGGTTCTACCTGTCCCCGGTGTTGCGAAGGATGGGCCTGGCCTCATTGCCGCGGAACGCTCCAAGTAGTTGGACCGTACCGTACCACCTGTCCTTTGTGGAAAAGTTTTTGAAAGAAAACACCTTTGACCACAAGGCAATGAAGCAGTGGTCAGCACGTAATGTCCTCGAGGCCCTCAGGGAAAAAGAGACCGTGGAGGACGTTGGATGGTTCCCTGAGCAGACTGCCAGAGTCATCTGGCAGAACGCCTCATCACCAGAACTTTCAAACAAGCACCAAGACCTAGCTTGGCTGGTGGTGAGAAGGGCCCTCCCTGTCAGATTCTTCATGCACACCCGAAGGCTCTGCACCAATGCACGCTGCCCTCGGAGTGGCTGTGGGGGAAATGAGACGGTCACACACCTCCTTGTGGAATGTGCCTTTGCAAAGAAGGTCTGGAGAGAGATGCAGTGGTATTTGTCAAGGTTTATCCCAAACAGATCTGTGACACAGGACTCTGTGCTCTACGGACTGTTTCCAGGGACACACACCGAGACAAATATCAACTGCTGCTGGAAGGTCATCAACTCGGTAAAAGACGCTCTTTGGTCTGCCCGAAACTTGCTGATCTTCCAGTGCAAAGAATTGTCCTCGACCGAGTGTTGCAGACTGGCACATTCCAAGGTCCAGGACTACGTGCTGAGGGACGCACTCAAGCTTGGGGCAGCTGCCGCCAAGGCGCAATGGGGAAAGACCACTGTGTAAAGTCTTTCCAGCAAATGTACACCGAGGGGCGCGTAACAGTGTAAAGCCCCTCGGTCTGGGCAACCAACACTCCAATGTATAAAACAAACATGACAATGTAAATATTTAAGAAGGAATTGTAATGTAAAGAGTGATATGTGTATGACAATATCAAAATTGAATGAAAGAAAGTCAAGGCAACATGTAACCCTGCCGGAAATGTACAGTCAAGACAATTTGAAATGTTTCTGTAATGCTCATGATAAATTTTTATGAATAAAGTATATTTTTTTGAATAAAAAAAAAAAAAAAAAAAAAATCTGTTCTTATCAGTTTAATATCTGATACGTCCCTTATCTGGGGACCATATATTAAATTGATTTTTGGAGCAGGGAGATGGAATAGGGGCTTGCTCCGTCCACTCCACGCATCGACCTGGTATTGCAGTACCTCCGGGAACGGTGCACACACCCCCTTTATGGGGAATTTCAAAGTCAAAAAACAGCTCAAGCATGTACATGCACTTCTCTACTTCATGCCTTTTCTCTTCATTCTCCAATATGGACAATCTGCTTACAACACTTTGCAACCACTCGCCTGCTGTGCATCACTATTTCTTCCTGAAGCCGGTGCTGCCCCAGTGCTGCGGCTTTCAACCAACAGATGCTTCTGCTTGCAACACTTCCCCAACAATGGATATTTTGATGCAACGCTTCCCCAACAATGGATATTTTGATGCAACGCTTCCCCAACAATGGATATTTTGATGCAACGCTTCCCCAACAATGGATATTTTGATGCAACGCTTCCCCAACAATGGATATTTTGATGCAACGCTTCCCCAACAATGGATATTTTGATGCAATGCTTCCCCAACAATGGATATTTTGATGCAACGCTTCCCCAACAATGGATATTTTGATGCAACGCTTCCCCAACAATGGATATTTTGATGCAACGCTTCCCCAACAATGGATATTTTGATGCAACACTTCCCCAACAATGGATATTTTGATGCAACACTTCCCCAACAATGGATATTTTGATGCAACACTTCCCCAACAATGGATATTTTGATGCAACACTTCCCCAACAATCCACATTTTGACATCACTTTCAACAGTCTCGCAGCTTGCATCAATCGCTTCTCGGCCTTTTGGCTAAGATCAAGTGTAGTCTCATTTGATTGAGAGAAGCTGAGGATTTCGATGTCGATCGTGGATTGGAGAACTCGGAGGGATTGAAGTCGTCAAAGAGGAAACGTTTGGAGCTTGGCTGCTATTGGTGGATCTACATGCTGGCCTAAACCTCGGGTTTAGGCCTAACGCCGATACAGTTTCACACCCAACGTACGAGCTATGGATGCAGCTGCATCCCGACCACCAGGCTGGGGAGTGCGAAACACTGTCCGAGTCACAGTAAAGAAAACGGAGGGAGAGTCACCTTTGGACCGGAAACACTTCGTGAAGAGGGTGCTGCTCGAGTGTTGTGGGTTTAAAGCAACAGAGATCTTCTGCTTGCAAAACTTCCCCAAGAATGGTTTCTTTGATGTCACCTTCAAGAGCGTCGCAGCGTGCATCAAATTCTTGAACGTCTTCAAGGAAAAAGGTAACCAGAGTCCCTTGTCGATCCTGACTGCGGAGCCTCTGTTTACGCTACCGGCACAGCGAAATCGGGTTGTTACACTGCACACGTACAACCCCCACGTCCCTGTGTCTGATGTGCTCACGTTCCCCGCCAGGTACGCTGAGCTGAAAAGTGACAGCGTGCAAGTGAAAGACACCTTCGGCATCTGGACAAGTGAGCACCAGGTCAAGGTGACCCTAAGAACGGACAGCAACGGAGCCATCCTGCATCCCCCCTCCAATTTCGCTATTGGAGTAAATCGTGGCTACCTCTACTACGTGGGACAGCCACGAGTATGCCACGCATGTGGCAAAACGGGGCATGTTGCCGCAAACTGCAGTGTGACCTTCTGCAAGAACTGCAGGCAGGAGGGACACATGACTAAGGACTGCAAGGAAGACAAGTGCTGCAACCTGTGTGGGGAGGCCGGCCATCTTTACAGGGCCTGCCCGAAACGCGGGGCGACATATGCACAGATCATCAGCAGCGGAGTCAAAAAGGCGACCAGAGAGGAGGTGCATACACCCTCCACCGAAAAAGACACCACGGTTCAGAATGAGGAAAAGCAACAGAAGGGCCCCCAACAAAAAGAGGAGGCCCCAGCACCTCCTGACAACCCAACCCCAGTCCCATCTGATGAGGAACACTCAATGGAAGAGGAAGAGGATGGGGCAAAGAATAAAGAGCCCTGGCAAACCGTGAACAGGGACAAACGAAAGCGGAAACAAAAAAACAAACTGAAGAACCCCCTGAGGGGTAGTGGCAAAAAGCGACACCTCTCAGCCGGCGCACTTAGTGCCGACACCTCATCCGATGAGGGAAAACAGGACAAGAATCGGCCTCAAATAAAGAGGCAAAGCACCGACGTGGAACGGAAGGCACAGACCCCCCAGACCACCGACCGGGAAGAAAACAAGGTCACAGACCAACCCCCGATAGCAACGAGCAGCAACAACCCAGGTGAAGACCGGCCTGCAACCCCAACACCTACTGACTGCCACGACGAACCCCAGGGCTACACCACCCCCCCCAATGCATCTGCATCAAAATCACGGGGCCAGTACGGACCAGAACAGTTTTCTCAGCCCTGCAACTGTGCTAAAGTTTGCGAGCACCACCGGCATGCTGGGGAACATTCAACAGCTGGAACAGCCAACTGTATAGACTCTGGACTCTTGAGACTGGTAAATCTATCTTTTCATAATGGGTTTAAAAATTGCATCCATAAATGTGCGAAGCATCAAAGATACTTCGCGGTGTGTAGCCACACTCAACTATTTGGCAAATGTAAAAGCTGACCTACTGTTCCTGCAGGAGTGCGGAATTCCGCACCTCAGCAACTACAGGCGCTGGTCGAGCTGGTGGTCCCACGGGCCATCCATCTGGTCAGGAGGAAACGACTGCCGCTCCTCCGGCCTGGGTATTCTGCTGCGGGGAGGCAACTTCACCATCTCCGACGTTAAGGAGGTGGTGGGCGGGCGCCTCCTCGTAGCAGACGTGAAATACAAAAATACCCCCCTCAGGCTTATTAATGTGTACGCCCCGGCCGTAAAAAATGAGCGGCTGGCAGTCCTTCAGCAACTCCCACTGCTGTTGGCCACCTCCAAGCCGGTCATCCTGGGTGGTGACTTCAACTGCATCATCGATGCGGCTGGACGATCCAGCAAAGCCGACAGCAAACTAGACGCTACGTCCAGACTCCTGATGGAAACGGTAAAAGACGCCAAGCTGCTCGACGTCTGCAGCAACCCTGCAGACGGCGCGCAGCGTAGATACACATGGTCACGGCCAGACGGGTCCGTCCGCTCCAGGATAGACTTCTTTTTTGTGTCCCGAGCTTTCACGGTCAGGTCCACCGACGTAACGCCGGTGTTCTTCTCTGACCACTGCCTCCTACTGGCCGACTGCCACCTGCAGGAAGACCAGGGGGTAGGCAGGGGGACATGGAAGCTAAATGTAAAACTGCTGACCCCTGAGAACATCGAGGAACTCAGGAGGGATTACAAAGGTTGGAGAACCGTGAAACCCCTCTTTGAGGCCCCACATCTCTGGTGGGAAGCAATCAAGGGGAATATCAAGAGGTTTTTCATCCTCAAGGGCGTTCAAAAGGTGAGAGAGAGACGAGGGGTCATGTCCAGGCTCCAGAAAAGTATGCAAAATTTGCTCCAGCTGCAGTCGATGGGGGTGGATGTCAAGGAGGATCTCCAAGAGGTGAAGAGCCAGCAAGCCTCGCTCTACACCTCGGAGGCCTCCAAGGTTATCTTCCGTTCCAGAGTCCGCTCCGTGGAGCAGGACGAAAAGTGCTCACGCTTCTTCTTCCAAAAGGTGCACAGAGAGACCTCTGTGATCAGCAGCCTGAAGGAAGAAGATGGCTCTGAAAAGTCATCGCAGTCTGATATCCTGAGGATCAGCCAATCCTTTTATGCCGGACTGTATGACCTGAAGCCAACAGATAGCACTGTTTCCCAGACCTTCCTGTCGACTATCACGGAGGTCATAGGCGACAGCGAGCTGGAAAACCTGGACAAACCACTAACTCTGGACGAGCTGACAAAGGCCGCCAAGTCCTTCGAGACGAGTAAAACTCCCGGAAGCGACGGCTTACCGGTTGAGTTGTTTTCGGCTCTGTGGGACTGGATGGGCCCAGACCTGCTGGAAGTGTACGAGAGTATGCTTCTGGAAGGCAGCATGTCAGAGTCCATGAGGAAAGGCATCATCACCCTAATCTACAAGCAGAAGGGGGAAAGGGAAGAAATTCGAAATTGGCGACCCATTTCACTGTTGAATGTGGACTACAAAATTCTAGCAAAGGTCATCGCCAATCGGGTCAGGTCTGCTCTGGAGTCGGTGATCCACCCTGACCAGACCTGTGCTGTACCTGGCAGGAAGATCTCTGATAGCCTCGCGCTACTCAGGGATACGATCGCCTACGTGCAGGACAGGGGGGTGGACACTTGCCTCATCAGTCTTGACCAGGAAAAGGCTTTTGACAGAATATCACACACTTACATGATGGATGTGCTCTCCAAAATGGGGTTTGGGGAGGGAATTCGCAATTGGATCAAACTGCTCTACACAAACATCTATAGCGCAGTCTCAATCAATGGGTGGGAATCAGAAAAGTTCCAGATCAGATCTGGAGTCAGGCAGGGCTGCCCTCTCTCCTCTGCCCTTTTTGTGTGCTGCATAGAACCTTTTGCCGAGTCCATCAGGAGGGATCCGGGTATAAGAGGAGTGACGATCCCAGGCAGTGGAGGCATGCAAGTCAAGGCCTCCCTGTACATGGACGACGTTGCCGTCTTCTGCTCGGATCCTGCGTCTGTACGCAGGCTCTTAACCACCTGCGACCAGTTTGAACTGGCCTCTGGAGCCAAGGTAAACCGGGGCAAGAGCGAGGCCATGTTCTTTGGGAACTGGGCCGACCGGTCCTTTGTCCCCTTCACTGTCAGGTCAGATTACCTGAAGGTGCTGGGGATATGGTTCGGAGCTGCTGGGGCGTGCACCAAAAACTGGGAGGAGCGCATAGGAAAGGTAAGACAGAAACTGGGCTGGTGGGAGCAACGCTCCCTCTCCATTGCGGGCAAAACCCTGGTCATCAGGTGTGAGGTACTCTCGGTGCTACTGTACGTGGCGCAGGTCTGGCCCATAACCCGACCCTACGCCACAGCAGTCACCCGGGCCATCTTCAAATTTATCTGGCGATCCAAGATGGACCGTGTCCGAAGGGACACCATGTACAAACCTCTGGAGAAGGGAGGGCGGAACGTACCCAACGCCTCCCTCATCCTGTTGGCCACCTTTGTGTCCAGCTGCATCAAGCTGTGCGTGGACCCCCAGTATGCAAACACCAAGGGTCACTACATACTGAGGTTCTACCTGTCCCCGGTGTTGCGAAGGATGGGCCTGGCCTCATTGCCGCGGAACGCTCCAAGTAGTTGGACCGTACCGTACCACCTGTCCTTTGTGGAAAAGTTTTTGAAGGAAAACACCTTTGACCACAAGGCAATGAAGCAGTGGTCAGCACGTAATGTCCTCGAGGCCCTCAGGGAAAAGGAGACCGTGGAGGACGTTGGATGGTTCCCTGAGCAGACTGCCAGAGTCATCTGGCAGAACGCCTCATCACCAGAACTTTCAAACAAGCACCAAGACCTAGCTTGGCTGGTGGTGAGAAGGGCCCTCCCTGTCAGATTCTTCATGCACACCCGAAGGCTCTGCACCAATGCACGCTGCCCTCGGAGTGGCTGTGGGGGAAATGAGACGGTCACACACCTCCTTGTGGAATGTGCCTTTGCAAAGAAGGTCTGGAGAGAGATGCAGTGGTATTTGTCAAGGTTTATCCCAAACAGATCTGTGACACAGGACTCTGTGCTCTACGGACTGTTTCCAGGGACACACACCGAGACAAATATCAACTGCTGCTGGAAGGTCATCAACTCGGTAAAAGACGCTCTTTGGTCTGCCCGAAACTTGCTGATCTTCCAGTGCAAAGAATTGTCCTCGACCGAGTGTTGCAGACTGGCACATTCCAAGGTCCAGGACTACGTGATGAGGGACGCACTCAAGCTTGGGGCAGCTGCCGCCAAGGCGCAATGGGGAAAGACCACTGTGTAAAGTCTTTCCAGCAAATGTACACCGAGGGGCGGGTAACAGTGTAAAGCCCCTCGGTCTGGGCCATTAAAACTCCAATGTATAAAAGAACATAAGAACTAGGAACAGGAGTAGGCCATCTGGCCCCTCGAGCCTGCTCCGCCATTTAATGAGATCATGGCTGATCTTTGTGGACTCAGCTCCACTCTCCGGCCCATACACCATATCCCCGAATCCCTTTATTCTTTAGAAAGGCATCTATCTTTTTCTTAAAAACGTTTAAAGAAGGAGCCTCAACTGCTTCACTGGGCAAGGAATTCCAAAGATTCACAACCCTTTGGGTGAAGAAGTTCCTCCTACGCTCCGTCCTAAATCTACCTCCCCTTATTTTGAGGCTATGCCCCCTAGTTCGGCTTTCCCCGACCAGTGGAAACAACCTGCCCGCATCTATCCTATCTATTCCCTTCATAATTTTATATGTCTCAATAAGATCCCCCCGCATCCTTCTAAACTCCAATGAGTACAGTCCCAGTCTACTCAACCTCTCGTCATAATCTAATCCCCTCAACTCTGGGATCAACCTAGTAAATCTCCTCTGCACTCCCTCCAGTGCCAATATGTCCTTTCTCAGGTAAGGAGACCAAAACTGAACACAATACTCCAGATGCGGCCTCACCAACACCCTATACAATTGCAGCATAACCTCACTAGTCTTGAACTCCATCCCAATAGCAATGAAAGACAAAACTCGACTAGCCTTCTTAATCACCTGCACACCAACTTTTTGCGACTCGTGCACCAGCACACCCAGGTCCCTCTGCACAGCAGCATGTTTTAACATCTTACCGTTTAAATAATAATCCATTCTGCTGTTATTCCTCCCAAAATGGATTGCCTCACACTTGGCAACATTGAATTCCATCTGCCAGACCCTAGCCCATTCACCTAACCTATCCAAATCCTTCTGCAGACTTCCGGTATCCTCTGCACTTTTTGCTTTTCCACTCACCTTTGTGTCGTCTGCAAACTTTGACACATTGCACTTGGTCCCCAACTCCAAATCGTCTATGTAAATTGTGAACAAATGCGGGCCCAACACTGATCCTTGAGGGACCCCACTAGTTCCAGGTTGCCAACCAGAGAAACGCCCATTTATCCCCACTCTCTGCTTTCTGTTAGTTTTTTTTTTAATAAATATTTTATTGAAAATTTTTGGTCAACCAACACAGTACATTGTGCATCCTTTACACAACATTATAACAATACAGATAATAATGACCTTTTTTATATAAACAAAAAACAACAAATAAATAAATATTAAATAACAAAAATGAAAACTAGCCCGAATTGGCAACTGCCTTGTCACAGGCTATACCCCCCCCACCCACCCCCCCCATCCCTCCCCCCCCCCCCCCCCCCCCCCCCCAAGTCCTGGGCTGCTGCTGCTGCCTTCCTTTTTTCCCCCATCTATCTTTCCGCAAGATATTCGACGAACGGTTGCCACCGCCTGGTGAACCCTTGAGCCGACCCCCTTAGGACGAACTTAATCCGCTCTAACTTTATGAACCCCGCCATATCATTTATCCAGGTCTCCGCCCCCGGGGGCTTGGCTTCTTTCCACATTAGCAATATCCTGCGCCGGGCTACTAGGGACGCAAAGGCCAAAACATCGGCCTCTCTCGCCTCCTGCACTCCCGGCTCTTGTGCAACCCCAAATATAGCCAACCCCCAGCTTGGTTCGACCCGGACTCCTACTACTTTCGAAAGCACCTTTGTCACCCCCATCCAAAACCCCTGTAGTGCCGGGCATGACCAGAACATATGGGTATGATTCGCTGGGCTTCTCGAGCACCTCGCACACCTATCCTCCACCCCAAAAAATTTATTGAGCCGTGTTCCAGTCATATGTGCCCTGTGTAATACCTTAAACTGAATCAGGCTTAGCCTGGCGCACGAGGACGACGAGTTTACCCTGTTTAGGGCATCTGCCCACAGCCCCTCCTCAATCTCCTCCCCTAGCTCTTCTTCCCATTTCCCTTTTAGTTCGTCCACCATAGTCTCCCCTTCGTCCCTCATTTCCCTATATATATCCGACACCTTACCATCCCCCACCCATTTCTTTGAGATGACTCTGTCCTGCACCTCTTGTGTCGGGAGCTGCGGGAATTCCCTCACCTGTTGCCTCGCAAAAGCCCTCAATTGCATGTACCTAAATGCATTCCCTTGGGGCAACCCATATTTCTCAGTCAGCGCTCCCAGACTCGCAAACTTCCCATCCACAAATAGATCTTTCAATTGCGTTATTCCTGCTCTTTGCCACATTCCATATCCCCCATCCATTCCCCCCGGGGCAAACCTATGGTTGTTTCTTATCGGGGACCCCCCCAATGCTCCGGTCTTTCCCCTATGTCGTCTCCACTGTCCCCAAATCTTCAGTGTAGCTACCACCACCGGACTCGTGGTATAGTTCCTTGGTGAGAATGGCAATGGGGCTGTCACCATAGCCTGCAGGCTGGTCCCCCTACAGGACGCCCTCTCTAATCTCTTCCACGCCGCTCCTTCCTCCTCTCCCATCCACTTACTCACCATTGAAATATTAGCGGCCCAATAATACTCACTTAGGCTCGGTAGTGCCAGCCCCCCCCTATCCCTACTACGCTGTAAGAATCCCTTCCTCACTCTCGGAGTCTTCCCGGCCCAAACAAAACCCATGATACTCTTTTCTATCCTTTTGAAAAAAGCCTTCGTGATCACCACCGGGAGGCACTGAAAAACAAAGAGGAATCTCGGGAGGACCACCATCTTAACCGCCTGCACCCTCCCTGCCATTGACAATGCTACCATATCCCATCTCTTGAAATCTTCCTCCATCTGTTCCACCAACCGCGTCAAATTTAGCCTGTGCAATGTGCCCCAATTCTTAGCTATCTGGATCCCCAGGTAACGAAAGTCTCTTGTTACCTTCCTCAACGGTAGGTCTTCTATTTCTCTACTCTGCTCCCCTGGATGCACCACAAACAGCTCACTCTTCCCCATGTTCAATTTATACCCTGAAAAATCCCCAAACTCCCCAAGTATCCGCATTATTTCTGGCATCCCCTCCGCTGGATCCGCCACATATAGTAGCAGATCATCCGCATATAAAGATACCCGGTGTTCTTCTCCTCCCCTAAGTATTCCCCTCCATCTCCTGGAACCTCTCAGCGCTATCGCCAGGGGCTCAATCGCCAGTGCAAACGGTAATGGGGACAGAGGACATCCCTGCTTTGTCCCTCTATGGAGCCGAAAATATGCCGATCCCCGTCCATTCGTGACCACACTCGCCACTGGGGCCCTATACAACAGCTGCACCCATCTAACATACCCCTCTCCAAACCCGAATCTCCTCAACACCTCCCACAGATAATCCCATTCCACTCTATCAAATGCTTTCTCGGCATCCATCGCCACTACTATCTCCGTTTCACCCTCTGGTGGGGCCATCATCATTACCCCTAACAGCCTCCGTATATTCGTGTTCAGCTGTCTCCCCTTCACAAACCCCGTTTGGTCCTCATGAACCACCCCCGGGACACATTCCTCTATTCTCATTGCCATTACCTTGGCCAGGACCTTGGCATCCACATTTAGGAGGGAAATTGGTCTGTAGGACCCGCATTGTAGCGGATCCTTTTCCTTCTTTAAGAGAAGCGATATCGTTGCTTCTGACATAGTCGGGGGCAGTTGTCCCCTTTCCTTTGCCTCATTAAAGGTCCTCGTCAGTAGCGGGGCGAGCAAGTCCAAATATTTTCTGTAAAATTCAACTGGGAATCCGTCCGGTCCCGGGGCCTTTCCCGTCTGCATGTTCCTAATTCCTTTCACCACTTCTTCTACCGTGATCTGTGCTCCCAGTCCCGCCCTTTCCTGCTCTTCCACCTTGGGAATTTCCAGCCGATCCAAAAAATCCATCATTCTCTCCCTCTCATCCGGGGGTTGAGCTTCATACAATTTTTTATAAAATGTCTTGAACACTTCATTCACTCTCTCCGCTCCCCGCTCCGTCTCTCCTTCCTCGTCCCTCACCCCCCCTATTTCCCTCGCTGCTCCCCTTTTCCTCAATTGGTGTGCCAGCAATCTGCTCGCCTTCTCTCCATATTCATACTGTACACCCTGCGCCTTCCTCCATTGTGCCTCTGCAGTGCCTGTAGTCAGCAAGTCAAATTCCACATGCAGCCTTTGCCTTTCCCTGTACAGTCCCTCCTCCGGTGCTTCCGCATATTGTCTGTCCACCCTTAAAAGTTCTTGCAGCAACCGCTCCCGTTCCTTACTCTCCTGCTTCCCTTTATGTGTCCTTATTGATATCAGCTCCCCCCTCACCACCGCCTTCAACGCTTCCCAGACCACTCCCACCTGAACCTCCCCATTGTCATTGAGTTCCAAGTACTTTTCGATGCATCCCCTCACCCTTAGGCACACCCCCTCATCTGCCATTAGTCCCATGTCCATTCTCCAGGGTGGGCGCCCTCTTGTTTCCTCCCCTATCTCCAAGTCTACCCAGTGTGGGGCATGATCCGAAATGGCTATAGCCGTATATTCCGTTCCCCTCACCCTCGGGATCAATGCCCTACCCAACACAAAAAAGTCTATGCGTGAATAGACTTTATGGACATAGGAGAAAAACGAGAACTCCTTACTCCTAGGTCTACTGAATCTCCACGGGTCCACCCCTCCCATCTGCTCCATAAAATCCTTAAGCACCTTGGCTGCTGCCGGCCTCCTACCAGTCCTGGACTTCGACCTATCCAGCCTTGGTTCCAACACCGTGTTAAAATCTCCCCCCATTATCAGCTTTCCCGTCTCTAGGTCCGGGATGCGTCCTAGCATTCGCCTCATAAAGTTGGCATCGTCCCAGTTCGGGGCATACACGTTTACCAAAACCACCATCTCGCCCTGTAATTTGCCACTCACCATCACGTATCTGCCCCCGTTATCCGCCACTATAGTCTTTGCCTCGAACATTACCCGCTTCCCCACTAATATAGCCACCCCCCTGCTTTTCGCATCCAGCCCCGAATGGAACACCTGCCCCACCCATCCTTTGCGCAACCTAACCTGGTCTATCAGTTTCAGGTGCGTTTCCTGTAACATAACCACATCTGCTTTAAGTTTCTTAAGGTGTGCGAGTACTCGTGCCCTCTTTATCGGCCCGTTAAGCCCCCTCACGTTCCACGTGATCAGCCGAGTTGGGGGGCTTCCCACCCCCCCCCCCCCCCCCCTTGCCGGTTAGCCATCATCTTTTTCCAGCTTCTCACCCAGTTCCCACACAGCTGTATCTCTCCCAGACGGTGCCCCCCCGCCCATCCTTTCCCGTACCCACTTCCCCCCTTTCCCCAGCAGCAGCAACCCAGTAATTCCCCCCTCCCCCCCCCCCCCCCCCACCGCTAGACCCCCCGCTAGCGTAGTTACTCCCCCCATGTTGCTCCCAGAAGTCAGCAAACTCTGGCTGACCTCGGCTTTCCCCCGTGATCACGGCTCGCACCGTGCGACGCCCCCTCCTTCCTGCTTCTCTGTTCCCGCCATAATTATCATAGCGCGGGAACCAAGCCCGCGCCTCTCCCTCGGCCCCGCCTCCCATGGCCAACGCCCCATCTCCTCTCCCTCCCCACCTCCCCCCATCACCACCTGTGGGAGAGAGAAAAGTTACCATACCGCAGGATTAAAACATAAATCCCCTCTTCGCCCCCCCCCATTCGCCCCACCACTTTGTCCAAACGTTCATTTTCATAATCCACTCATTCCAATTTTTCTTCTACAATAAAAGTCCACGCTTCATCCGCCGTCTCAAAGTAGTGGTGCCTCCCTTGATATGTGACCCACAGTCTTGCCGGTTGCAGCATTCCAAATTTTATCATCTTTTTGTGAAGTACCGCTTTGGCCCGATTAAAGCTCGCCCTCCTTCTCGCCACCTCCGCACTCCAATCTTGATAAACGCGGATCACCGCGTTCTCCCATTTACTACACCGAGTTTTCTTCGCCCATCTAAGGACCATTTCTCTATCCTTAAAACGGAGGAATCTCACCACTATGGCTCTGGGAGTTTCTCCTGCTCTCGATCCTCGCACCATAACTCGGTACGCTCCCTCCACCTCCAACGGACCCGTCGGGGCCTCCGCTCCCATTAACGAGTGCAGCATCGTGCTCACATATGCCCCGACGTCCGCCCCCTCCACACCTTCAGGAAGGCCAAGAATCCTCAAGTTGTTCCTCCTTGCGTTATTTTCCAGTGCCTCCAACCTCTCCACAGATCGTTTCTGGTGTGCCTCCTGTATCTCCGACGTCACCACCAGGCCCTGTATATCGTTCTCATTCTCTGCTGCTTTCGCCTTCACGACCCGAAGCTCCTGCTCCTGGGTCTTTTGTTCCTCTCTCAGCCCTTCAATCGCCTGTAATATCGGGGCCAACAACTCTTTCTTCATTTCCTTTTTTATCTCCTCCACGCAGCGTTTCAAGAACTCTTGTTGTTCAGGGCCCCATATGAGACTGCCACCTTCCGACGCCATCTTGGTTTCTGCTTGCCTTCCTTGCCGTTGTTCCAAAGGATCCGCTGCAATCCGGCCACTTTCCTCTCCTTTTTCCATCCGTGTCCAGGGGGAACACCCTTCTGGTTTACCGCACGGTGTTTTTAGCCGTTAAAATTGCCGTTGGGGCTCCTATCAAGAGCCCTAAAGTCCGTTCCACCGGGAGCTGCCGAAACGTGCGACTTAGCTGGTCATCGCCGCACCCGGAAGTCCGCTATTTCCTCCTTAATGATAGATTCCAGCACTTTCCCTACAACCGAAGTTAAGCTTACCGGCTAATAATTACCCGCTTTCTGCCGACCTCCTTTTTTAAACAGTGGTGTCACGTTTGCTACTTTCCAATCCTCTGGGACCACCCCAGAGTCTAGTGAATTTTGATAAATTATTGCTAGTGCGTTTACAATTTCCCTAGCCATCTCTTTTAACACTCTGGGATGCATCCCATCAGGGCCAGGAGACTTGTCTACCTTTAGCCCCATTAGCTTGCCCAATACTGCCTCCTTAGTGATTACAATCATCTCAAGGTCCTCACCTATCATATCCTTATTTCCATCAGTCACTGGCATGTTATTTGTGCCCTCCACCGTGAAGACTGACCCAAAAAACCTGTTCAGCTCCTCAGCCATTTCCCCGTCTCCTATTATTAAATCTCCCTTCTCATCTTCCAAAGGACCAATATTTACCTTAGCCACTCTTTTTTGTCTTATATATTTGTAGAAGCTTTTACTATCTGCTTTTATGTTCTGAGCCAGTTTACTTTCATAGTCTACCTTACTCTTCTTTATGGCTTTTTTAGTAGCTTTCTGTTGTCCCCTAAAGACTTCCCAGTCCTCTAGTCTCCCACTAATTTTTGCCACTTTGTATGTTTTTTCCTTCAATTTGATACTCTCCCTCACCTCCTTAGATAGCCACGGTCGATTTTTCCCCTTTCTACCGTCTTTCTTTTTTGTCGGTATGAACCTTTTCTGAACACTGTCAAAGATCGCTCGGAAGGTTCTACACTGTTCCTCAACTGCTTCACTATGAAGTCTTTGCTCCCAGTCTACCTTAGCTAGTTCTTCTCTCATCCCATTGTAATCGCCTTTGTTTAAGCACAAAACACTAGTGTTTGATTTTACCTTGTCATCCTCCCAACTGTATTTTAAATTCCACCATATTGTGGTCGCTCCTTCCAAGAGGATCCCGAACTATGAGATCATTAATCAATCCTGCCTCATTACACAGGACCAGATCTAGGACCGCTTGTTCCCTTGTAGGTTCCATTACATACTGTTCCAGGAAATGATCCCGGGCACATTCTATAAACTCCTCCTCAAGGCTGCCTTTACCAACCTGGTTAAACCAATCGATATGCAGATTAAAATCTCCCATGATAACCGCTGTACCATTTCTACATGCATCTGTTATTTCTTTGCTTATTGCCTGCCTTACCATCCTGTTACTATTTGGTGGCCTATAGACTACTCCTACTCCTATCAGTGACCTTTTCGCCTTACTATTCCTGATTTCCACCCAAATTGATTCAACCTTGTTCTCCATAGCACCAATATCATCCCTTACTATTGCCCGGATGCCCTCAACGTTTTACACAGGTCCCCTAGGAGCCCCACCTTCGCCACCACATGATCACTCTGGTCCAAGATCACTCCTTCGATCTCCCCAATCTCCAAACACCTCTTCGCCCGTTCCAGAGAACTCTTCAAGGGTGCCACAGCTCCTTCAATGGCTTCTGAACGATCCACATGCATTTCCTTCCTCTGCCGGCAGAATTTGCCTCCATCTGGGGCCTTCCAGCTTGCATCAGCCCTTCCCCCGCTTGCATCAGCCCTTCCCCCGCTTGCATCAGCCCTTCCCCCGCTTGCATGCTTACAGTGGCTACTGCAGCAAAGGCTCCCTCCAACTTTTCAGCCAACTCTCTCACTGTTTTCTGCCGGGTCGGATAGCCAGCAGACGTACCACTTCTGGGGGATACTAATCCTCCAACAGTCACCTGTGCATTTTCATCCAAATTCCATCCAGTATTGGGTAAAAAGAGCTCTTTTCTGTGCCTTTAAGCAGAAGCTGCCGTGTGTGTGACCACTCACTCCATGGTCACAACCGGAAGTCTGTCAGGTGTTTTTCATGCGTTGGTGCAGGTTTGATGGGCCGAAGGGCCTATTCTGCGCTGTATTATTCTGGGACACGGTGGCATTGTGGTAACGTCACTGAACTTAGAGACCTAATGCTCTGGGGACATGGGTTCAACTCCACTGCAGCAGTTGTTGTAATTAAATTTATTTAGTAAAGTGTAAAATTGACAGCTCGGCATCAGTAATGGTGACCACAAAACTATCAACTGTCATAAAACCCCTCTGGTTTATTAATGTCCTTCAGGGAAGGAAATTTGCCAACATTGTCACTCCAAAGCCACAGAAACATGGTTGACTCTGAACTGTCCTGAAATGATCGAACAAGCTCCAGAGAAATGGGCAACAAATGCTGGCCTTGCCAGTGACTCCCATATCCCATGAAAGAATTAACTTTTTAAAAAGCAATACAAATGAGATATCACACTGCAATTTTCATTCCTATAATGTTTATATTTTAGAATATTTATAACTTGCAGTCATGACAGTCTGCGAGCTTCAACGGCAAGTTGTTATTGAGAATATTCAATTTTAAAATATGCTTCCAAGTAGTGAGGCGCACTGAAACTAAACTAAAGATTGGGGGGGGGAAGGGAAAGTCAGGGAACCAAGAGGTGAAGTAATCAGTGGGAAGCGTAGCTGCTTAGGAATACAAAAAAGCACGAAAAGACAAAACTCAGGAGAGGTTACGATAGTCCCCATCCCACAAAATATGACACAGTGTATGGAAAGGCTCAGTAAACCAAGGTCCACCACACTAAGAAAACAAAAAGGGACGGTCAATAGAGAATTAAAGGTGCTATATTTAAATGCGCGCAGTGTACGGAACAAGGTAGATGAGCTTGTGGCCCAGATTGTGACTGGCAGGTATGATGTGGTAGGCATCACAGAGACATGGTTGCAGGGGGTTCAGGACTGGCATTTAAACATCCAGGGATTCACAACCTATCGAAAAGACAGGGAGGTGGGCAGAGGGGGCGGGGTTGCCTTGTTAATTAGGAATGAAATTACATCAATAGCACTAAATGACATAGGGTCAGATGATGTGGAGTCTGTGTGGGTAGAGCTGAGGAACCACAAAGGCAAAAAAACCATAATGGGAGTTATGTACAGGCCTCCTAACAGTGGTCAGGACCGGGGGCACAAAATGCACCACGAAATAGAAAGTGCATGTCAGAAAGGCAAGGTCACAGTGATCATGGGGGACTTCAATATGCAGGTGGACTGGGTAAATAATGCTGCCAGTGGACCCAAGGAAAGGGAATTCATTGAATGTTTACAGGAGGGCTTTTTGGAACAGCTTGTGATGGAGCCCACGAGGGAACAGGCCATTCTGGACTTAGTGTTATGTAATGAGCCAGACTTGATTAAAGATCTTAAAGTAAGGGAGCACTTAGGAGGCAGTGATCATAATATGGTAGAATTCAATCTCTAATTTGAAAGAAAGAAGGTAGAATCAGATGTAAAGGTGTTGCAGTTAAATAAAGGTAACTACAGGGGCATGAGGGAGGAACTGACGAAAATCGACTGGGAGCAGAGCCTAGTGGGAAAGACAGTAGAACAGCAATGGCAGGAGTTTCTGGGAGTAATTGAGGACACAGTGCAGAGGTTCATCCCAAAGAAAAGAAAGGTTATCAGAGGGGGGATTAGGCAGCCATGGCTGACAAAGGAAGTTAGGGAATGCATCAAAGCAAAAGAGAAAGCCTATAATGTGGCAAAGAGTAGTGGGAAGTCAGAAGATTGGGAAGGCTACAAAAACAAACTGAGGATAACAAAGAGAGAAATAAGGAAAGAGAGGATCAAATATGAAGGTAGGCTAGCCAGTAACATTAGGGATGATAGTAAAAGTTTCTTTAAATACATTAAAAACAAACGGGAGGCAAAAGTTGACATTGGGCCGCTCCAAAATGACGCTGGTAATTTTGCGATGGGAGTCAAGGAAATAGCTGAGGAACTAAATAAGTACTTTGCGTCAGTCTTCACAGTAGAAGACATGAGTAATATCCCACCAATTCCGGAGAGTCAGGGGGCAGAGTTGAATAGGGTAGCCATCACAAAGGAGAAAGTGCTAGAGAAACTAAGAGGTCTAAAAATTGATAAATCTCTGGGCCCAGATGGACTCCATCCTAGAGTTCTAAAGGAGATAGCTGAAGAAATAGTGGAGGCGTTAGTTATGATCTTTCAAAAGTCACTGGAGTCCCGGAAAGTCCCAGAGGATTGGAAAATCGCTGTTGTAACCCCCCTGTTCAAGAAGGGAACAAGGAAAAAGATGGAAAATTATAGGCCAATTAGCCTAACCTCGGTTGTTGGCAAGATTCTAGAATCCATTGTTAAGGATGAGATTTCTAAATTCTTGGAAGTGCAGGGTCAGATTAGGACAAGTCAGCATGGATTTAGTAAGGGGAGGTCGTGCCTGACAAACCTGTTAGAGTTCTTTTGAAGAGATAACAAATAGGTTAGACCAAGGAGAGCCAATGGATGTTATCTATCTTGACTTCCAAAAGGCCTTTGATAAGGTGCCTCACGGGAGACTGCTGAGTAAAATAAGGGCCCATGGTATTCGAGGCAAGGTACTAACATGGATTGACGATTGGCTGTCAGGCAGAAGGCAGAGAGTTGGGATAAAAGGTTCTTTTTCGGAATGGCAACAGGTGACGAGTGGTGTCCCGCAGGGTTCAGTGTTGGGGCCACAGCTGTTCTCTTTATATATTAACGATCTAGATGACGGGACTGGGGGCATTCTGGCTAAGTTTGCCGATGATACAAAGATAGGTGGAGGGGCAGGTAGTATGGAGGAGGTGGGGAGGCTGCAGAAAGATTTAGACAGTTTAGGAGAGTGGTCCAAGAAATGGCTGATGAAATTCAACGTGGGCAAGTGCGAGGTCTTGCACTTTGGAAAAAAGAATAGAGGCATGGACTATTTTCTAAACGGTGACAAAATTCATAATGCTGAAGTGCAAAGGGACTTGGGAGTCCTAGTCCAGGATTCTCTAAAGGTAAACTTGCAGGTTGAGTCCGTAATTAAGAAAGCAAATGCAATGTTGTCATTCATCTCAAGAGGCTTGGAATATAAAAGCAGGGATGTACTTCTGAAGCTTTATAAAGCATTAGTTCGGCCCCATTTAGAATACGGTGAGCAATTTTGGGCCCCACACCTCAGGAAGGACATACTGGCACTGGAGCGGGTCCAGCGGAGATTCACACGGATGATCCCAGGAATGGTAGGCCTAACATACGATGAACGTCTGAGGATCCTGGGATTATATTCATTGGAGTTTAGGAGGTTGAGGGGAGATCTAATAGAAACTTACAAGATAATGAATGGCTTAGATAGGGTGGATGTAGGGAAGTTGTTTCCATTAGCAGGGGAGACTAGGACCCGGGGACTTAGAATAAAAGGGAGTCACTTTAGAACAGAGATGAGGAGAAATTTCTTCAGCCAGAGAGTGGTGGGTCTGTGGAATTCATTGCCACAGAGGGCGGTGGAGGCCGGGACGTTGAGTGTCTTTAAGACAGAAGTTGATAAATTCTTGATTTCTCGAGGAATTAAGGGCTATGGAGAGAGAGCGGGTAAATGGAGTTGAAATCAGCCATGATTGAATGGCGGAGTGGAGTCGATGGGCCGAATGGCCTTACTTCCGCTCCTATGTCTTATGGTCTTATGGAAACTATAGGTGCTATCTTTCTGCAGTACGTATTTGGCATCAGCCGTGAATGCTATTTCACAAGTTACATGTAATTTGGATTTAATTTCTCCCAAATTCTCTCTCAGATTTTCTAGTTCTGTTAAGTGTTTCGGATTACTTTTATCAGCGCAAAACCCATATTGTGATTTAAGAGTAAGGCCACTTAGGTTGCAGACATGCAAAAGCTAAATGGTGTGGCATTATCTCCAGCATAATCCTTTGGTCATGCCTTTTGCAGGATATTGGCTATCTGGTGTGAAGCCAAGTTCAAAAGTATTCATAATGGAGCAGCAGATTCATTGAAACTCTTTGGGAACTTTCGCAATTTTTTTTTCAATGTTTGTATTTGAAAGGATAGTGTCAATACTAAAAGTTGTAGTAATAATCAGGGCCGAGTTTTAAGGCCGATTTAAATTGGATATCTTAAATTAAAGAATTGAGCAGTTTAAAAACCACAGTCTGCAGAAGGCAGAATCCGAATGTACAAAACTCAAGTCTGTCTGAAGCAGCTCTTGAATAACCCATCAAGTAATTATCCTTGCTACTTGGGATTCACTGGTCTATTGTCCACAGTTCACGATATCCATCAAGCGATCGTTGTTCCTACTTAAGATGCATTGGCCTATTGTTCACAGTTCCTGTTATCACATTAACGGATAGTCACTCCCACTTAAGATGCATTGGCCTATTGTCCACAGTTCCCATCAAGCAATCGTCACTCCTCCCAAGGCAGGCTCAGGTACCCTGTCAACAGGTCATCAACCAGAACGTTGGGCACTGAGACCCTGCCTCCTGAGACTCCATTGGCCGAAAGCCAAGGGCAGTTTGACAATGCAACAAGGATAAAAAGATAGGTATTTGCCAGACAGGGAAGGAAAAAACTGGAAGCTAAGACTGGAAGCTTGTGTGAGGTGACCTTGACCAGACTTGAAGGAAGGAAACCAGCAAGGAACAGCCAGCGAGAATCACCTTTACAAAGTGGAACCAGAGGGACTCCAGGATCAGATCTGCAGCTTACCAAATGACCTTTACGGGAAGGATAGTCGAATCCTGGGTGTTTCTTGTAAGTAAAGTGGGTAATGTATGGGTTAACTATATTTAATAAAGTGTTGCATTATATCGGTGTTCTACTTTGTTCTCCTCATAAATAAAGCCACCTGGATAAACTTTAATTAAAGAGCTGGTTGAAGTATCCGAATTGCACAGATACCTCAAAGTATAACCCATTATTCTAAAGCTGGAGTGCTCCTTCTAAGATGAGCGTGAGGTCAGGTGTAATGCCTGGATCTGGTACGTCCCTCTTGTGGGGACCATGATTTGGATTCAATTTGAACTGTTGTTTTGGAGCAGGCAAGGAGCTGGATTAGGCGTTTGCCCCCTGTCCACACTCTGAGCTCTGGCTTTGTAACTCTGATAAAGTAATTTAAAAAAAAGACAGTGACATAAGAATGAACAATGTATGTACCTATCTCCTAACGTTGGAGCTGCGAAGCAACCGCACCAACCACTGTGCTGCCCCACTCCACTAGGTTCTCGATCTCCCTCCTGAATTCTGACTCAACGTTGTAGTCCTTTGTCATGTGTCCCTCCTGCCTGCAGTTTTTGCAGAAGGTGACGCTGCAGTTGGCAGCAGCATGTCCCATTTTGGCACCGGTGCGACACACTCGTGGGTGCCCCGCATAATAAAGGTAGCTGCGGCTTCCTCCAATGGCGAAACTGGAGGGGGGTTGCAGGATGGTTCCGTTCTCAAGGTCACCTTGACCTGGTGTTCACTTGTCCTTGTCCAGATGTCCTTGCCAAAGGTGTCCTTCAGTCCTTTCAGCTCGACGCACCTGGCGAGGAACGTGAGCGCATCAGACACGGGGATTTGGGGGTTGTACATGTGCAGTGTAACAACCCGGTTTCGCTGCGACGGTAGCGTGAACAGAGGCTCCGCAGTCAGGATAGACAGGGGCCCTGGTTGCCTTTTTCCTTAAAACGCCTTCAGGGGCAGGGGGAGCTGACGTTTCTGGTCCAGGTGACCCTTTGTCAAAGCTCTTTGTTTGGACGCGGGGCGTTTACTCTTTTCTCTCCCTGCAGATGCTGCCAGACTTGCTGAGATTTTCCAGCATTTTCTCTTCTGTTTTTTGCCCCTTGGTATTTCTGAACTCCACCCATACAGACTGCACATTGTCAGAGCTAATATCCTTTCTCATTATTGTGTTAATTTCCTCTTTAACCAGCAGTGCCACACCACCACCTTTTCTTTTATGCCTGTCCTTCCTAAATACCGAATACCCTGGTCACCCTGCAGCCATGTCTCCGTAATCCCAATTATATCGTACCCATTTATACCTATCTGCGCGATTATGTTAAAAATCGAATGAAAATATTTTTTCAGGCACCTCAAAGATTCTGGAGTGTAAGCCACCTTGCATCACAAAAACAGTCCAGCTGACCTAACACAATTGAGCCAGCAGTCAGTTTGTCTGCTGCAGCAGCTTTGAACAAAGACTGCCGTTCGCAGGCTAGCAGAATTCCTTTCATGATACGGCCTCTGGACGCGATGAGAAATCTTGTTGCCCAGCCCGAGTGGTTAGACTCTGCAATGCACTGCCTGAGTGTGCAGCGGGCAGGTTCAAGCCTGCCTTTCTAAAGACAATGGGATAATTATCTGAAGGGAAAACAAGGGGCTGGTTTAGCACACTGGGCTAAATCGCTGGCTTTTAAAGCAGACCAAGGCAGGCCAGCAGCACGGTTCAATTCCCGTACCAGCCTCCCCGAACAAGCGCCGGAATGTGGCGACTAGGGGCTTTTCACAGTAACTTCATTGAAGCCTACTCGTGACAATAAGCGATTTTCATTTCATTTGCAGGGCTACGGGGCGTGTGGCACCAGGCGAGTTGGTTGCTGCTGCTGTATTCTCACTGGCAAGACGTGCAAGTGTTTTCAAAAGTTTGTTCCGCAGCAGCAGCCTGTAACAGTGACGTACGAGGTTAGGCACCATCCTCTCCGATCTGATTGGGAGAGTCACCCGCTCCCATCCGATTGGTGGCGTACTGTTCATCTACATAACTGTCATGCTGTCTGACTGAAAAGGGGGAAAAGAGGCAAGTTCTGTCAATAGGAATCTCCTGTTCCAATGAGAAAGGCCAGGAGCAATATGACAAGAGTGAAAGTTTCAATGCTTACATCGAAAAGTCTTTGAATGCTGTCAGCCTGCTGTAAACGAAGGAAGGCATACGGCACTTCGCCAATTCAAGAGTATTGGGCATCGCTTCTCGGCCTTTTGGCTAAGATCAAGTGTAGTATCTGTTCTTATCAGTTTAATATCTGATACGTCCCTTATCTGGGGACCATATATTAAATTGATTTTTGGAGCAGGGAGATGGAATAGGGGCTTGCTCCGTCCACTCCACGCATCGACCTGGTATTGCAGTACCTCCGGGAACGGTGCACACACCCCCTTTATGGGGAATTTCAAAGTCAAAAAACAGCTCAAGCATGTACATGCACTTCTCTACTTCATGCCTTTTCTCTTCATTCTCCAATATGGACAATCTGCTTACAACACTTTGCAACCACTCGCCTGCTGTGCATCACTATTTATTCCTGAAGCCGGTGCTGCCCCAGTGCTGCGGCTTTCAACCAACAGATGCTTCTGCTTGCAACACTTCCCCAACAATGGATATTTTGATGCAACGCTTCCCCAACAATGGATATTTTGATGCAACGCTTCCCCAACAATGGATATTTTGATGCAACGCTTCCCCAACAATGGATATTTTGATGCAACGCTTCCCCAACAATGGATATTTTGATGCAACACTTCCCCAACAATGGATATTTTGATGCAACGCTTCCCCAACAATGGATATTTTGATGCAACGCTTCCCCAACAATGGATATTTTGATGCAACGCTTCCCCAACAATGGATATTTTGATGCAACACTTCCCCAACAATGGATATTTTGATGCAACACTTCCCCAACAATGGATATTTTGATGCAACACTTCCCCAACAATGGATATTTTGATGCAACACTTCCCCAACAATCCACATTTTGACATCACTTTCAACAGTCTCGCAGCTTGCATCAATCGCTTCTCGGCCTTTTGGCTAAGATCAAGTGTAGTCTCATTTGATTGAGGGAAGCTGAGGATTTCGATGACGATCGTGGATTGGAGAACTCGGAGGGATTGAAGTCGCCAAAGAAGAAACGTTTGGAGCTTGGCTGCTATTGGTGGATCTACATGCTGGCCTAAACCTCGGGTTTAGGCCTAACGCCGATACAGTTTCACACCCAACGTACGAGCTATGGATGCAGCTGCATCCCGACCACCAGGCTGGGGCGTGCGAAACACTGTCCGAGTCACAGTGAAGAAAACGGATGGAGAGTCACCTTTGGACCGGAAACACTTCGTGAAGAAGGTGCTGCTCGAGTGCTGTGGGTTTAAAGCAACAGAGATCTTCTGCTTGCAAAACTTCCCCAAGAATGGTTTCTTTGATGTCACCTTCAAGAGCGTCGCAGCGTGCATCAAATTCTTGAACGTCTTCAAGGAAAAAGGTAACCAGAGTCCCTTGTCGATCCTGACTGCGGAACCTCTGTTTACGCTACCGGCACAGCGAAATCGGGTTGTTACACTGCACACGTACAACCCCCACGTCCCTGTATCTGATGTGCTCACGTTCCTCGCCAGGTACGCTGAGCTGAAAAGTGACAGCGTGCAAGTGAAAGACACCTTCGGCATCTGGACAAAGAACAAAGAAAGAACAAAGAACAAAGAAATGTACAGCACAGGAACAGGCCCTTCGGCCCTCCAAGCCCGCGCCGACCATACTGCCCGGCTAAACTACAATCTTCTACACTTCCTGGGTCCGTATCCTTCTATTCCCATCCTATTCATATATTTGTCAAGATGCCCCTTAAATGTCCCTATCGTCCCTGCTTCCACTACCTCCTCCGGTAGCGAGTTCCAGGCACCCACTACCCTCTGCGTAAAAAACTTGCCTCGTACATCTACTCTAAACCTTGCCCCTCTCACCTTAAACCTATGCCCCCTAGTAATTGACCCCTCTACCCTGGGGAAAAGCCTCTGACTATCCACTAAAGAGTGAGCACCAGGTCAAGGTGACCCTAAGAACGGACAGCAACGGAGCCATCCTGCATCCCCCCTCCAATTTCGCTATTGGAGTAAATCGTGGCTACCTCTACTACGTGGGACAGCCACGTGTATGCCACACCTGTGGCAAAACGGGGCATGTTGCCGCAAACTGCAGTGTGACCTTCTGCAAGAACTGCAGGCAGGAGGGACACATGACTAAGGACTGCAAAGAAGACAAGTGCTGCAACCTGTGTGGGGAGGCCGGCCATCTTTACAGGGCCTGCCCGAAACGCGGGGCAACATACGCTGAAATCATCAGCAGCGGAGTTAAAAAGGCGACCAGAGAGGAGGTGCATACACCCTCCACCGAAAAAGACACCACGGCTCAGAATGAGGAAAAGCAACAAAAGGGCCCCCAACAAAAAGAGGAGGCCCCAGCACCTCCTGACAACCCAGCCCCAGCCCCATCTGATGAGGAACACTCAATGGAAGAGGAAGAGGATGGGACAAAGAATAAAGAGCCCTGGGAAACCGTGAACAGGGACAAACGTAAGAGGAAACAAAAAAACAAACTGAAGAACCCCCTGAGGGGTAGTGGCAAAAAGCGACACCTCTCAGCCGGCGCACTTAGTGCCGACACCTCATCCGATGAGGGAAAACAGGACAAGAATCGGCCTCAGATAAAGAGGCAAAGCACCAACGTGGAACGGAAGGCACAGACCCCCCAGACCACCGACCGGGAAGAAAACAAGGTCACAGACCAACCCCCGCTAGCAACGAGCAGCAACAACCCAGGTGAAGACCGGCCTGCAACCCCAACACCTACTGACTGCCACGACGAACCCCAGGGCTACACCACCCCCCCAATGCATCTGCATCAAAATCACGGGGCCAGTACGGACCAGAACAGTTTTCTCAGCCCTGCAACTGTGCTAAAGTTTGCGAGCACCACCGGCATGCTGGGGAACATTCAACAGCTGGAACAGCCAACTGTATAGACTCTGGACTCTTGAGACTGGTAAATCTATCTTTTTATAATGGGTTTAAAAATTGCATCCATAAATGTGCGAAGCATCAAAGATACTTCGCGGTGTGTAGCCACACTCAACTATTTGGCAAATGTAAAAGCTGACCTACTGTTCCTGCAGGAGTGCGGAATTCCGCACCTCAGCAACTACAGGCGCTGGTCGAGCTGGTGGTCCCACGGGCCATCCATCTGGTCAGGAGGAAACGACTGCCGCTCCTCCGGCCTGGGTATTCTGCTGCGGGGAGGCAACTTCACCATCTCCGACGTTAAGGAGGTGGTGGGCGGGCGCCTCCTCGTAGCAGACGTGAAATACAAAAACACCCCTCTCAGACTTATAAATGTGTACGCCCCGGCCGTAAAAAGTGAGCGGCTGGCAGTTCTTCAGCAACTCCCACTGCTGTTGGCCACCTCCAAGCCGGTCATCCTGGGTGGTGACTTCAACTGCATCATCGATGCGGCTGGACGATCCAGCAAAGCCGACAGCAAACTAGACGCTACGTCCAGACTCCTGATGGAAACGGTAAAAGACGCCAAGCTGCTCGACGTCTGCAGCAACCCTGCAGACGGCGCGCAGCGTAGATATACATGGTCACGGCCGGATGGGTCCGTCCGCTCCAGGATAGACTTCTTTTTTGTGTCCCGAGCTTTCACGGTCAGGTCCACCGACGTAACGCCGGTGTTCTTCTCTGACCACTGCCTCCTACTGGCCGACTGCCACCTGCAGGAAGACCAGGGGGTAGGCAGGGGGACGTGGAAGCTAAATGTAAAACTGCTGACCCCTGAGAACATCGAGGAACTCAGGAGGGATTACAAAGGTTGGAGAACCGTGAAACCCCTCTTTGAGGCCCCACATCTCTGGTGGGAAGCAATCAAGGGGAATATCAAGAGGTTTTTCATCCTCAAGGGCGTTCAAAAGGTGAGAGAGAGACGAGGGGTCATGTCCAGGCTCCAGAAAAGTATGCAAAATTTGCTCCAGCTGCAGTCGATGGGGGTGGATGTCAAGGAGGATCTCCAAGAGGTGAAGAGCCAGCAAGCCTCGCTCTACACCTCGGAGGCCTCCAAGGTTATCTTCCGTTCCAGAGTCCGCTCCGTGGAGCAGGACGAAAAGTGCTCACGCTTCTTCTTCCAAAAGGTGCACAGAGACACCTCTGTGATCAGCAGCCTGAAGGAAGAAGATGGCTCTGAAAAGTCATCGCAGTCTGACATCCTGAGGATCAGCCAATCCTTTTATGCCGGACTGTATGACCTGAAGCCAACAGATAGCACTGTTTCCCAGACCTTCCTGTCGACTATCACGGAGGTCATAGGCGACAGCGAGCTGGAAAACCTGGACAAACCACTGACTCTGGACGAGCTGACAAAGGCCGCCAAGTCCTTCGAGACGAGTAAAACTCCCGGAAGCGACGGCTTACCGGTTGAGTTGTATTCGGCTCTGTGGGACTGGATGGGCCCAGACCTGCTGGAAGTGTACGAGAGTATGCTTCTGGAAGGCAGCATGTCAGAGTCCATGAGGAAAGGCATCATCACCCTCATCTACAAACAGAAGGGGGAAAGGGAAGAAATTCGAAATTGGCGACCCATTTCACTGTTGAATGTGGACTACAAAATTCTAGCAAAGGTCATCGCCAATCGGGTCAGGTCTGCTCTGGAGTCGGTGATCCACCCTGACCAGACCTGTGCTGTACCCGGCAGGAAGATCTCTGATAGCCTCGCGCTACTCAGGGATACGATCGCCTACGTGCAGGACAGGGGGGTGGACACTTGCCTCATCAGCCTTGACCAGGAGAAGGCTTTTGACAGAATATCGCACACCTACATGATGGATGTGCTCTCCAAAATGGGGTTTGGGGAGGGAATTCGCAATTGGATCAAACTGCTCTACACAAACATCTATAGCGCAGTCTCAATCAATGGGTGGGAATCAGAAAAGTTCCAGATCAGATCTGGAGTCAGGCAGGGCTGCCCTCTCTCCTCTGCCCTTTTTGTGTGCTGCATAGAACCTTTTGCCGAGTCCATCAGGAGGGATCCGGGTATAAGAGGAGTGATGATCCCAGGCAGTGGAGGCATGCAAGTCAAGGCCTCCCTGTACATGGACGACGTTGCCGTCTTCTGCTCGGATCCTGCGTCTGTACGCAGGCTCTTAACCACCTGCGACCAGTTTGAACTGGCCTCTGGAGCCAAGGTAAACCGGGGCAAGAGCGAGGCCATGTTCTTTGGGAACTGGGCCGACCGGTCCTTTGTCCCCTTCACTGTCAGGTCAGATTACCTGAAGGTGCTGGGGATATGGTTCGGAGCTGCTGGGGCGTGCACCAAAAACTGGGAGGAGCGCATAGGAAAGGTAAGACAGAAACTGGGCTGGTGGGAGCAACGCTCCCTCTCCATTGCGGGCAAAACCCTGGTCATCAGGTGTGAGGTACTCTCGGTGCTACTGTACGTGGCGCAGGTCTGGCCCATAACCCGACCCTACGCCACAGCAGTCACCCGGGCCATCTTCAAATTTATCTGGCGATCCAAGATGGACCGTGTCCGAAGGGACACCATGTACAAACCTCTGGAGAAGGGAGGGCGGAACGTACCCAACGCCTCCCTCATCCTGCTGGCCACCTTTGTGTCCAGCTGCATCAAGCTGTGCGTGGACCCCCAGTATGCAAACACCAAGTGTCACTACATACTGAGGTTCTACCTGTCCCCGGTGTTGCGAAGGATGGGCCTGGCCTCATTGCCGCGGAACGCTCCAAGTAGTTGGACCGTACCGTACCACCTGTCCTTCGTGGAAAAGTTTTTGAAGAAAAACACCTTTGACCACAAGGCAATGAAGCAGTGGTCAGCACGTAATGTCCTCGAGGCCCTCAGGGAAAAGGAGACCGTGGAGGACGTTGGATGGTTCCCTGAGCAGACTGCCAGAGTCATCTGGCAGAACGCCTCATCACCAGAACTTTCAAACAAGCACCAAGACCTAGCTTGGCTGGTGGTGAGAAGGGCCCTCCCTGTCAGATTCTTCATGCACACCCGAAGGCTCTGCACCAATGCACGCTGCCCTCGGAGTGGCTGTGGGGGAAATGAGACGGTCACACACCTCCTTGTGGAATGTGCCTTTGCAAAGAAGGTCTGGAGAGAGATGCAGTGGTATTTGTCAAGGTTTATCCCAAACAGATCTGTGACACAGGACTCTGTGCTCTACGGACTGTTTCCAGGGACACACACCGAGACAAATATCAACTGCTGCTGGAAGGTCATCAACTCGGTAAAAGACGCTCTTTGGTCTGCCCGAAACTTGCTGATCTTCCAGTGCAAAGAATTGTCCTCGACCGAGTGTTGCAGACTGGCACATTCCAAGGTCCAGGACTACGTGCTGAGGGACGCACTCAAGCTTGGGGCAGCTGCCGCCAAGGCGCAATGGGGAAAGACCACAGTGTAAAGTCTTTCCAGCAAACGTACACCGAGGGGCGCGTAACAGTGTAAAGCACCTCGGTCTGGGCAACCAACACTCCAATGTATAAAACAAACATGCCACTGTAAATATTTAAGAAGGAATTGTAATGTAAAGAGTGATATTTGTACGACAATATCATAATTGAATGAAAGAAAGTCAAGGCAACATGTAACCCTGCCGAAAATGTACAGTCAAGACAATTTGAAATGTTTCTGAAATGCTCATGATAAATTTTTATGAATAAAGTATATTTTTTTGAATAAAAAAAAAAAAAAAAATCTGTTCTTATCAGTTTAATATCTGATACGTCCCTTATCTGGGGACCATATATTAAATTGATTTTTGGAGCAGGGAGATGGAATAGGGGCTTGCTCCGTCCACTCCACGCATCGACCTGGTATTGCAGTACCTCCGGGAACGGTGCACACACCCCCTTTATGGGGAATTTCAAAGTCAAAAAACAGCTCAAGCATGTACATGCACTTCTCTACTTCATGCCTTTTCTCTTCATTCTCCAATATGGACAATCTGCTTACAACACTTTGCAACCACTCGCCTGCTGTGCATCACTATTTCTTCCTGAAGCCGGTGCTGCCCCAGTGCTGCGGCTTTCAACCAACAGATGCTTCTGCTTGCAACACTTCCCCAACAATGGATATTTTGATGCAACGCTTCCCCAACAATGGATATTTTGATGCAACGCTTCCCCAACAATGGATATTTTGATGCAACGCTTCCCCAACAATGGATATTTTGATGCAACGCTTCCCCAACAATGGATATTTTGATGCAACACTTCCCCAACAATGGATATTTTGATGCAACGCTTCCCCAACAATGGATATTTTGATGCAACGCTTCCCCAACAATGGATATTTTGATGCAACGCTTCCCCAACAATGGATATTTTGATGCAACGCTTCCCCAACAATGGATATTTTGATGCAACACTTCCCCAACAATGGATATTTTGATGCAACACTTCCCCAACAATGGATATTTTGATGCAACACTTCCCCAACAATGGATATTTTGATGCAACACTTCCCCAACAATCCACATTTTGACATCACTTTCAACAGTCTCGCAGCTTGCATCAATCGCTTCTCGGCCTTTTGGCTAAGATCAAGTGTAGTCTCATTTGATTGAGGGAAGCTGAGGATTTCGATGACGATCGTGGATTGGAGAACTCGGAGGGATTGAAGTCGCCAAAGAAGAAACGTTTGGAGCTTGGCTGCTATTGGTGGATCTACATGCTGGCCTAAACCTCGGGTTTAGGCCTAACGCCGATACAGTTTCACACCCAACGTACGAGCTATGGATGCAGCTGCATCCCGACCACCAGGCTGGGGCGTGCGAAACACTGTCCGAGTCACAGTGAAGAAAACGGATGGAGAGTCACCTTTGGACCGGAAACACTTCGTGAAGAAGGTGCTGCTCGAGTGCTGTGGGTTTAAAGCAACAGAGATCTTCTGCTTGCAAAACTTCCCCAAGAATGGTTTCTTTGATGTCACCTTCAAGAGCGTCGCAGCGTGCATCAAATTCTTGAACGTCTTCAAGGAAAAAGGTAACCAGAGTCCCTTGTCGATCCTGACTGCGGAACCTCTGTTTACGCTACCGGCACAGCGAAATCGGGTTGTTACACTGCACACGTACAACCCCCACGTCCCTGTATCTGATGTGCTCACGTTCCTCGCCAGGTACGCTGAGCTGAAAAGTGACAGCGTGCAAGTGAAAGACACCTTCGGCATCTGGACAAAGAACAAAGAAAGAACAAAGAACAAAGAAATGTACAGCACAGGAACAGGCCCTTCGGCCCTCCAAGCCCGCGCCGACCATACTGCCCGGCTAAACTACAATCTTCTACACTTCCTGGGTCCGTATCCTTCTATTCCCATCCTATTCATATATTTGTCAAGATGCCCCTTAAATGTCCCTATCGTCCCTGCTTCCACTACCTCCTCCGGTAGCGAGTTCCAGGCACCCACTACCCTCTGCGTAAAAAACTTGCCTCGTACATCTACTCTAAACCTTGCCCCTCTCACCTTAAACCTATGCCCCCTAGTAATTGACCCCTCTACCCTGGGGAAAAGCCTCTGACTATCCACTAAAGAGTGAGCACCAGGTCAAGGTGACCCTAAGAACGGACAGCAACGGAGCCATCCTGCATCCCCCCTCCAATTTCGCTATTGGAGTAAATCGTGGCTACCTCTACTACGTGGGACAGCCACGAGTATGCCACACCTGTGGCAAAACGGGGCATGTTGCCGCAAACTGCAGTGTGACCTTCTGCAAGAACTGCAGGCAGGAGGGACACATGACTAAGGACTGCAAAGAAGACAAGTGCTGCAACCTGTGTGGGGAGGCCGGCCATCTTTACAGGGCCTGCCCGAAACGCGGGGCGACATACGCTGAAATCATCAGCAGCGGAGTCAAAAAGGCGACCAGAGAGGAGGTGCATACACCCTCCACCGAAAAAGACACCATGGTTCAGAATGAGGAAAAGCAACAGAAGGGCCCCCAACAAAAAGAGGAGGCCCCAGCACCTCCTGACAACCCAACCCCAGCCCCATCTGATGAGGAACACTCAATGGAAGAGGAAGAGGATGGGACAAAGAATAAAGAGCCCTGGGAAACCGTGAACAGGGACAAACGTAAGAGGAAACAAAAAAACAAACTGAAGAACCCCCTGAGGGGTAGTGGCAAAAAGCGACACCTCTCAGCCGGCGCACTTAGTGCCGACACCTCATCCGATGAGGGAAAACAGGACAAGAATCGGCCTCAAATAAAGAGGCAAAGCACCGACGTGGAACGGAAGGCACAGACCCCCCAGACCACCGACCGGGAAGAAAACAAGGTCACAGACCAACCCCCGATAGCAACGAGCAGCAATAACCCAGGTGAAGACCGGCCTGCAACCCCAACACCTACTGACTGCCACGACGAACCCCAGGGCTACACCACCCCCCCAATGCATCTGCATCAAAATCACGGGGCCAGTACGGACCAGAACAGTTTTCTCAGCCCTGCAACTGTGCTAAAGTTTGCGAGCACCACCGGCATGCTGGGGAACATTCAACAGCTGGAACAGCCAACTGTATAGACTCTGGACTCTTGAGATTGGTAAATCTATCTTTTCATAATGGGTTTAAAAATTGCATCCATAAATGTGCGAAGCATCAAAGATACTTCGCGGTGTGTAGCCACACTCAACTATTTGGCAAATGTAAAAGCTGACCTACTGTTCCTGCAGGAGTGTGGAATTCCGCACCTCAGCAACTACAGGCGCTGGTCGAGCTGGTGGTCCCACGGGCCATCCATCTGGTCAGGAGGAAACGACTGCCGCTCCTCCGGCCTGGGTATTCTGCTGCGGGGAGGCAACTTCACCATCTCCGACGTTAAGGAGGTGGTGGGCGGGCGCCTCCTCGTAGCAGACGTGAAATACAAAAACACCCCTCTCAGACTTATAAATGTGTACGCCCCGGCCGTAAAAAGTGAGCGGCTGGCAGTTCTTCAGCAACTCCCACTGCTGTTGGCCACCTCCAAGCCGGTCATCCTGGGTGGTGACTTCAACTGCATCATCGATGCGGCTGGACGATCCAGCAAAGCCGACAGCAAACTAGACGCTACGTCCAGACTCCTGATGGAAACGGTAAAAGACGCCAAGCTGCTCGACGTCTGCAGCAACCCTGCAGACGGCGCGCAGCGTAGATACACATGGTCACGGCCAACGGGTCCGTCCGCTCCAGGATAGACTTCTTTTTTGTGTCCCGAGCTTTCACGGTCAGGTCCACCGACGTAACGCCGGTGTTTCTTCTCTGACCACTGCCTCCTACTGGCCGACTGCCACCTGCAGGAAGACCAGGGGGTAGGCAGGGGGACGTGGAAGCTAAATGTAAAACTGCTGACCCCTGAGAACATCGAGGAACTCAGGAGGGATTACAAAGGTTGGAGAACCGTGAAACCCCTCTTTGAGGCCCCACATCTCTGGTGGGAAGCAATCAAGGGGAATATCAAGAGGTTTTTCATCCTCAAGGGCGTTCAAAAGGTGAGAGAGAGACGAGGGGTCATGTCCAGGCTCCAGAAAAGTATGCAAAATTTGCTCCAGCTGCAGTCGATGGGGGTGGATGTCAAGGAGGATCTCCAAGAGGTGAAGAGCCAGCAAGCCTCGCTCTACACCTCGGAGGCCTCCAAGGTTATCTTCCGTTCCAGAGTCCGCTCCGTGGAGCAGGACGAAAAGTGCTCACGCTTCTTCTTCCAAAAGGTGCACAGAGACACCTCTGTGATCAGCAGCCTGAAGGAAGAAGATGGCTCTGAAAAGTCATCGCAGTCTGACATCCTGAGGATCAGCCAATCCTTTTATGCCGGACTGTATGACCTGAAGCCAACAGATAGCACTGTTTCCCAGACCTTCCTGTCGACTATCACGGAGGTCATAGGCGACAGCGAGCTGGAAAACCTGGACAAACCACTGACTCTGGACGAGCTGACAAAGGCCGCCAAGTCCTTCGAGACGAGTAAAACTCCCGGAAGCGACGGCTTACCGGTTGAGTTGTATTCGGCTCTGTGGGACTGGATGGGCCCAGACCTGCTGGAAGTGTACGAGAGTATGCTTCTGGAAGGCAGCATGTCAGAGTCCATGAGGAAAGGCATCATCACCCTCATCTACAAACAGAAGGGGGAAAGGGAAGAAATTCGAAATTGGCGACCCATTTCACTGTTGAATGTGGACTACAAAATTCTAGCAAAGGTCATCGCCAATCGGGTCAGGTCTGCTCTGGAGTCGGTGATCCACCCTGACCAGACCTGTGCTGTACCCGGCAGGAAGATCTCTGATAGCCTCGCGCTACTCAGGGATACGATCGCCTACGTGCAGGACAGGGGGGTGGACACTTGCCTCATCAGCCTTGACCAGGAGAAGGCTTTTGACAGAATATCGCACACCTACATGATGGATGTGCTCTCCAAAATGGGGTTTGGGGAGGGAATTCGCAATTGGATCAAACTGCTCTACACAAACATCTATAGCGCAGTCTCAATCAATGGGTGGGAATCAGAAAAGTTCCAGATCAGATCTGGAGTCAGGCAGGGCTGCCCTCTCTCCTCTGCCCTTTTTGTGTGCTGCATAGAACCTTTTGCCGAGTCCATCAGGAGGGATCCGGGTATAAGAGGAGTGACGATCCCAGGCAGTGGAGGCATGCAAGTCAAGGCCTCCCTGTACATGGACGACGTTGCCGTCTTCTGCTCGGATCCTGCGTCTGTACGCAGGCTCTTAACCACCTGCGACCAGTTTGAACTGGCCTCTGGAGCCAAGGTAAACCGGGGCAAGAGCGAGGCCATGTTCTTTGGGAACTGGGCCGACCGGTCCTTTGTCCCCTTCACTGTCAGGTCAGATTACCTGAAGGTGCTGGGGATATGGTTCGGAGCTGCTGGGGCGTGCACCAAAAACTGGGAGGAGCGCATAGGAAAGGTAAGACAGAAACTGGGCTGGTGGGAGCAACGCTCCCTCTCCATTGCGGGCAAAACCCTGGTCATCAGGTGTGAGGTACTCTCGGTGCTACTGTACGTGGCGCAGGTCTGGCCCATAACCCGACCCTACGCCACAGCAGTCACCCGGGCCATCTTCAAATTTATCTGGCGATCCAAGATGGACCGTGTCCGAAGGGACACCATGTACAAACCTCTGGAGAAGGGAGGGCGGAACGTACCCAACGCCTCCCTCATCCTGCTGGCCACCTTTGTGTCCAGCTGCATCAAGCTGTGCGTGGACCCCCAGTATGCAAACACCAAGTGTCACTACATACTGAGGTTCTACCTGTCCCCGGTGTTGCGAAGGATGGGCCTGGCCTCATTGCCGCGGAACGCTCCAAGTAGTTGGACCGTACCGTACCACCTGTCCTTCGTGGAAAAGTTTTTGAAGAAAAACACCTTTGACCACAAGGCAATGAAGCAGTGGTCAGCACGTAATGTCCTCGAGGCCCTCAGGGAAAAGGAGACCGTGGAGGACGTTGGATGGTTCCCTGAGCAGACTGCCAGAGTCATCTGGCAGAACGCCTCATCACCAGAACTTTCAAACAAGCACCAAGACCTAGCTTGGCTGGTGGTGAGAAAGGCCCTCCCTGTCAGATTCTTCATGCACACCCGAAGGCTCTGCACCAATGCACGCTGCCCTCGGAGTGGCTGTGGGGGAAATGAGACGGTCACACACCTCCTTGTGGAATGTGCCTTTGCAAAGAAGGTCTGGAGAGAGATGCAGTGGTATTTGTCAAGGTTTATCCCAAACAGATCTGTGACACAGGACTCTGTGCTCTACGGACTGTTTCCAGGGACACACACCGAGACAAATATCAACTGCTGCTGGAAGGTCATCAACTCGGTAAAAGACGCTCTTTGGTCTGCCCGAAACTTGCTGATCTTCCAGTGCAAAGAATTGTCCTCGACCGAGTGTTGCAGACTGGCACATTCCAAGGTCCAGGACTACGTGCTGAGGGACGCACTCAAGCTTGGGGCAGCTGCCGCCAAGGCGCAATGGGGAAAGACCACAGTGTAAAGTCTTTCCAGCAAACGTACACCGAGGGGCGCGTAACAGTGTAAAGCCCCTCGGTCTGGGCAATCAACACTCCAATGTATAAAACAAACATGCCACTGTAAATATTTAAGAAGGAATTGTAATGTAAAGAGTGATATGTGTACGACAATATCAAAATTGAATGAAAGAAAGTCAAGGCAACATGTAACCCTGCCGAAAATGTACAGTCAAGACAATTTGAAATGTTTCTGAAATGCTCATGATAAATTTTTATGAATAAAGTATATTTTTTTGAATTAAAAAAAAAAAAAAATCTGTACATGTAACCCTGCCGGAAATGTACAGTCAAGACAATTTGAAATGTTTCTGTAATGCTCATGATAAATTTTTATGAATAAAGTATATTTTTTTGAATAAAAAAAAAATCTGTTCTTATCAGTTTAATATCTGATACGTCCCTTATCTGGGGACCATATATTAAATTGATTTTTGGAGCAGGGAGATGGAATAGGGGCTTGCTCCGTCCACTCCACGCATCGACCTGGTATTGCAGTACCTCCGGGAACGGTGCACACACCCCCTTTATGGGGAATTTCAAAGTCAAAAAACAGCTCAAGCATGTACATGCACTTCTCTACTTCATGCCTTTTCTCTTCATTCTCCAATATGGACAATCTGCTTACAACACTTTGCAACCACTCGCCTGCTGTGCATCACTATTTCTTCCTGAAGCCGGTGCTGCCCCAGTGCTGCGGCTTTCAACCAACAGATGCTTCTGCTTGCAACACTTCCCCAACAATGGATATTTTGATGCAACGCTTCCCCAACAATGGATATTTTGATGCAACGCTTCCCCAACAATGGATATTTTCATGCAACGCTTCCCCAACAATGGATATTTTGATGCAACGCTTCCCCAACAATGGATATTTTGATGCAACGCTTCCCCAACAATGGATATTTTGATGCAACGCTTCCCCAACAATGGATATTTTGATGCAACGCTTCCCCAACAATGGATATTTTGAGGCAACGCTTCCCCAACAATGGATATTTTGATGCAACGCTTCCCCAACAATGGATATTTTGATGCAACGCTTCCCCAACAATGGATATTTTGATGCAACGCTTCCCCAACAATGGATATTTTGATGCAACACTTCCCCAACAATGGATATTTTGATGCAACACTTCCCCAACAATCCACATTTTGACATCACTTTCAACAGTCTCGCAGCTTGCATCAATCGCTTCTCGGCCTTTTGGCTAAGATCAAGTGTAGTCTCATTTGATTGAGAGAAGCTGAGGATTTCGATGTCGATCGTGGATTGGAGAACTCGGAGGGATTGAAGTCGTCAAAGAGGAAACGTTTGGAGCTTGGCTGCTATTGGTGGATCTACATGCTGGCCTAAACCTCGGGTTTAGGCCTAACGCCGATACAGTTTCACACCCAACGTACGAGCTATGGATGCAGCTGCATCCCGACCACCAGGCTGGGGCGTGCGAAACACTGTCCGAGTCACAGTGAAGAAAACGGATGGAGAGTCACCTTTGGACCGGAAACACTTCGTGAAGAAGGTGCTGCTCGAGTGCTGTGGGTTTAAAGCAACAGAGATCTTCTGCTTGCAAAACTTCCCCAAGAATGGCTTCTTTGATGTCACCTTCAAGAGCGTCGCAGCGTGCATCAAATTCTTGAACGTCTTCAAGGAGAAAGGTAACCAGAGTCCCTTGTCGATCCTGACTGCGGAACCTCTGTTTACGCTACCGGCACAGCGAAATCGGGTTGTTACACTGCACACGTACAACCCCCACGTCCCTGTATCTGATGTGCTCACGTTCCTCGCCAGGTACGCTGAGCTGAAAAGTGACAGCGTGCAAGTGAAAGACACCTTCGGCATCTGGACAAGTGAGCACCAGGTCAAGGTGACCCTAAGAACGGACAGCAACGGAGCCATCCTGCATCCCCCCCTCCAATTTCGCTATTGGAGTAAATCGTGGCTACCTCTACTACGTGGGACAGCCACGAGTATGCCACGCATGTGGCAAAACGGGGCATGTTGCCGCAAACTGCAGTGTGACCTTCTGCAAGAACTGCAGGCAGGAGGGACACATGACTAAGGACTGCAAGGAAGACAAGTGCTGCAACCTGTGTGGGGAGGCCGGCCATCTTTACAGGGCCTGCCCGAAACGCGGGGCGACATACGCTCAAATCATCAGCAGCGGAGTTAAAAAGGCGACCAGAGAGGAGGTGCATACACCCTCCACCGAAAAAGACACCACGGCTCAGAATGAGGAAAAGCAACAAAAGGGCCCCCAACAAAAAGAAGAGGCCCCAGCACCTCCTGACAACCCAACCCCAGCCCCATCTGATGAGGAACACTCAATGGAAGAGGAAGAGGATGGGACAAAGAATAAAGAGCCCTGGGAAACAGTGAACAGGGACAAACGAAAGCGGAAACAAAAAAACAAACTGAAGAACCCCCCGAGGGGTAGTGGCAAAAAGCGACACCTCTCAGCCGGCGCACTTAGCGCCGACACCTCATCCGATGAGGGAAAACAGGACAAGAATCGGCCTCAAATAAAGAGGCAAAGCACCAACGTGGAACGGAAGGCCCAGACCCCCCAGACCACCGACCGGGAAGGAAACAAGGTCACAGACCAACCCCCGATAGTAACGAGCAGCAACAACCCAGGTGAAGACCGGCCTGCAACCCCAACACCTACTGACTGCCACGACGAACCCCAGGGCTACACCACCCCCCCAATGCATCTGCATCAAAATCACGGGGCCAGTACGGACCAGAACAGCTTTCTCAGCCCTGCAACTGTGCTAAAGTTTGCGAGCACCACCGGCATGCTGGGGAACATCGAACAGCTGGAACAGCCAACTGTATAGACTCTGGACTCTTGAGACTGGTAAATCTATCTTTTTTATAATGGGTTTAAAAATTGCATCCATAAATGTGCGAAGCATCAAAGATACTTCGCGGTGTGTAGCCACACTCAACTACTTGGCAAATGTAAAAGCTGACCTACTGTTCCTGCAGGAGTGCGGAATTCCGCACCTCAGCAACTACAGGCGCTGGTCGAGCTGGTGGTCCCACGGGCCATCCATCTGGTCAGGAGGAAACGACTGCCGCTCCTCCGGCCTGGGTATTCTGCTGCGGGGAGGCAACTTCACCATCTCCGACGTTAAGGAGGTGGTGGGCGGGCGCCTCCTCGTAGCAGACGTGAAATACAAAAACACCCCTCTCAGACTTATTAATGTGTACGCCCCGGCCGTAAAAAGTGAGCGGCTGGCAGTTCTTCAGCAACTCCCACTGCTGTTGGCCACCTCCAAGCCGGTCATCCTGGGTGGTGACTTCAACTGCATCATCGATGCGGCTGGACGATCCAGCAAAGCCGACAGCAAACTAGACGCTACGTCCAGACTCCTGATGGAAACGGTAAAAGACGCCAAGCTGCTCGACGTCTGCAGCAACCCTGCAGACGGCGCGCAGCGTCGATACACATGGTCACGGCCAGACGGGTCCGTCCGCTCCAGGATAGACTTCTTTTTTGTGTCCCGAGCTTTCACGGTCAGGTCCACCGACGTAACGCCGGTGTTCTTCTCTGACCACTGCCTCCTACTAGCCGACTGCCACCTGCAGGAAGACCAGGGGGTAGGCAGGGGGACGTGGAAGCTAAATGTAAAACTGCTGACCCCTGAGAACATCGAGGAACTCAGGAGGGATTACAAAGGTTGGAGAACCGTGAAACCCCTCTTTGAGGCCCCACATCTCTGGTGGGAAGCAATCAAGGGGAATATCAAGAGGTTTTTCATCCTCAAGGGCGTTCAAAAGGTGAGAGAGAGACGAGGGGTCATGTCCAGGCTCCAGAAAAGTATGCAAAATTTGCTCCAGCTGCAGTCGATGGGGGTGGATGTCAAGGAGGATCTCCAAGAGGTGAAGAGCCAGCAAGCCTCGCTCTACACCTCGGAGGCCTCCAAGGTTATCTTCCGTTCCAGAGTCCGCTCCGTGGAGCAGGACGAAAAGTGCTCACGCTTCTTCTTCCAAAAGGTGCACAGAGACACCTCTGTGATCAGCAGCCTGAAGGAAGAAGATGGCTCTGAAAAGTCATCGCAGTCTGACATCCTGAGGATCAGCCAATCCTTTTATGCCGGACTGTATGACCTGAAGCCAACAGATAGCACTGTTTCCCAGACCTTCCTGTCGACTATCACGGAGGTCATAGGCGACAGCGAGCTGGAAAACCTGGACAAACCACTAACTCTGGACGAGCTGACAAAGGCCGCCAAGTCCTTCGAGACGAGTAAAACTCCCGGAAGCGACGGCTTACCGGTTGAGTTGTATTCGGCTCTGTGGGACTGGATGGGCCCAGACCTGCTGGAAGTGTACGAGAGTATGCTTCTGGAAGGCAGCATGTCAGAGTCCATGAGGAAAGGCATCATCACCCTCATCTACAAACAGAAGGGGGAAAGGGAAGAAATTCGAAATTGGCGACCCATTTCACTGTTGAATGTGGACTACAAAATTCTAGCAAAGGTCATCGCCAATCGGGTCAGGTCTGCTCTGGAGTCGGTGATCCACCCTGACCAGACCTGTGCTGTACCCGGCAGGAAGATCTCTGATAGCCTCGCGCTACTCAGGGATACGATCGCCTACGTGCAGGACAGGGGGGTGGACACTTGCCTCATCAGCCTTGACCAGGAGAAGGCTTTTGACAGAATATCGCACACCTACATGATGGATGTGCTCTCCAAAATGGGGTTTGGGGAGGGAATTCGCAATTGGATCAAACTGCTCTACACAAACATCTATAGCGCAGTCTCAATCAATGGGTGGGAATCAGAAAAGTTCCAGATCAGATCTGGAGTCAGGCAGGGCTGCCCTCTCTCCTCTGCCCTTTTTGTGTGCTGCATAGAACCTTTTGCCGAGTCCATCAGGAGGGATCCGGGTATAAGAGGAGTGACGATCCCAGGCAGTGGAGGCATGCAAGTCAAGGCCTCCCTGTACATGGACGACGTTGCCGTCTTCTGCTCGGATCCTGCGTCTGTACGCAGGCTCTTAACCACCTGCGACCAGTTTGAACTGGCCTCTGGAGCCAAGGTAAACCGGGGCAAGAGCGAGGCCATGTTCTTTGGGAACTGGGCCGACCGGTCCTTTGTCCCCTTCACTGTCAGGTCAGATTATCTGAAGGTGCTGGGGATATGGTTCGGAGCTGCTGGGGCGTGCACCAAAAACTGGGAGGAGCGCATAGGAAAGGTAAGACAGAAACTGGGCTGGTGGGAGCAACGCTCCCTCTCCATTGCGGGCAAAACCCTGGTCATCAGGTGTGAGGTACTCTCGGTGCTACTGTACGTGGCGCAGGTCTGGCCCATAACCCGACCCTACGCCACAGCAGTCACCCGGGCCATCTTCAAATTTATCTGGCGATCCAAGATGGACCGTGTCCGAAGGGACACCATGTACAAACCTGTGGAGAAGGGAGGGCGGAACGTACCCAACGCCTCCCTCATCCTGTTGGCCACCTTTGTGTCCAGCTGCATCAAGCTGTGCGTGGACCCCCAGTATGCAAACACCAAGTGTCACTACATACTGAGGTTCTACCTGTCCCCGGTGTTGCGAAGGATGGGCCTGGCCTCATTGCCGCGGAACGCTCCAAGTAGTTGGACCGTACCGTACCACCTGTCCTTTGTGGAAAAGTTTTTGAAGGAAAACACCTTTGACCACAAGGCAATGAAGCAGTGGTCAGCACGTAATGTCCTCGAGGCCCTCAGGGAAAAGGAGACCGTGGAGGACGTTGGATGGTTCCCTGAGCAGACTGCCAGAGTCATCTGGCAGAACGCCTCATCACCAGAACTTTCAAACAAGCACCAAGACCTAGCTTGGCTGGTGGTGAGAAGGGCCCTCCCTGTCAGATTCTTCATGCACACCCGAAGGCTCTGCACCAATGCACGCTGCCCTCGGAGTGGCTGTGGGGGAAATGAGACGGTCACACACCTCCTTGTGGAATGTGCCTTTGCAAAGAAGGTCTGGAGAGAGATGCAGTGGTATTTGTCAAGGTTTATCCCAAACAGATCTGTGACACAGGACTCTGTGCTCTACGGACTGTTTCCAGGGACACACACCGAGACAAATATCAACTGCTGCTGGAAGGTCATCAACTCGGTAAAAGACGCTCTTTGGTCTGCCCGAAACTTGCTGATCTTCCAGTGCAAAGAATTGTCCTCGACCGAGTGTTGCAGACTGGCACATTCCAGGGTCCAGGACTACGTGCTGAGGGACGCACTCAAGCTTGGGGCAGCTGCCGCCAAGGCGCAATGGGGAAAGACCACTGTGTAAAGTCTTTCCAGCAAATGTACACCGAGGGGCGCGTAACAGTGTAAAGCCCCTCGGTCTGGGCAACCAACACTCCAATGTATAAAACAAACATGACAATGTAAATATTTAAGAAGGAATTGTAATGTAAAGAGTGATATGTGTATGACAATATCAAAATTGAATGAAAGAAAGTCAAGGCAACATGTAACCCTGCCGGAAATGTACAGTCAAGACAATTTGAAATGTTTATGTAATGCTCATGATGAATTTTTATGAATAAAGTATATTTTTTTGAATAAAAAAAAAAAAAAAAAAAATCTGTTCTTATCAGTTTAATATCTGATACGTCCCTTATCTGGGGACCATATATTAAATTGATTTTTGGAGCAGGGAGATGGAATAGGGGCTTGCTCCGTCCACTCCACGCATCGACCTGGTATTGCAGTACCTCCGGGAACGGTGCACACACCCCCTTTATGGGGAATTTCAAAGTCAAAAAACAGCTCAAGCATGTACATGCACTTCTCTACTTCATGCCTTTTCTCTTCATTCTCCAATATGGACAATCTGCTTACAACACTTTGCAACCACTCGCCTGCTGTGCATCACTATTTCTTCCTGAAGCCGGTGCTGCCCCAGTGCTGCGGCTTTCAACCAACAGATGCTTCTGCTTGCAACACTTCCCCAACAATGGATATTTTGATGCAACGCTTCCCCAACAATGGATATTTTGATGCAACGCTTCCCCAACAATGGATATTTTGATGCAACGCTTCCCCAACAATGGATATTTTGATGCAACGCTTCCCCAACAATGGATATTTTGATGCAACGCTTCCCCAACAATGGATATTTTGATGCAACGCTTCCCCAACAATGGATATTTTGATGCAACGCTTCCCCAACAATGGATATTTTGATGCAACGCTTCCCCAACAATGGATATTTTGATGCAACGCTTCCCCAACAATGGATATTTTGATGCAACACTTCCCCAACAATGGATATTTTGATGCAACACTTCCCCAACAATCCACATTTTGACATCACTTTCAACAATCTCGCAGCTTGCATCAATCGCTTCTCGGCCTTTTGGCTAAGATCAAGTGTAGTCTCATTTGATTGAGGGAAGCTGAGGATTTCGATGACGATCGTGGATTGGAGAACTCGGAGGGATTGAAGTCGCCAAAGAAGAAACGTTTGGAGCTTGGCTGCTATTGGTGGATCTACATGCTGGCCTAAACCTCGGGTTTAGGCCTAACGCCGATACAGTTTCACACCCAACGTACGAGCTATGGATGCAGCTGCATCCCGACCACCAGGCTGGGGCGTGCGAAACACTGTCCGGGTCACAGTGAAGAAAACGGATGGAGAGTCACCTTTGGACCGGAAACACTTCGTGAAGAAGGTGCTGCTCGAGTGCTGTGGGTTTAAAGCAACAGAGATCTTCTGCTTGCAAAACTTCCCCAAGAATGGTTTCTTTGATGTCACCTTCAAGAGCGTCGCAGCGTGCATCAAATTCTTGAACGTCTTCAAGGAAAAAGGTAACCAGAGTCCCTTGTCGATCCTGACTGCGGAACCTCTGTTTACACTACCGGCACAGCGAAATCGGGTTGTTACACTGCACACGTACAACCCCCACGTCCCTGTATCTGATGTGCTCACGTTCCTCGCCAGGTACGCTGAGCTGAAAAGTGACAGCGTGCAAGTGAAAGACACCTTCGGCATCTGGACAAGTGAGCACCAGGTCAAGGTGACCCTAAGAACGGACAGCAACGGAGCCATCCTGCATCCCCCCTCCAATTTCGCTATTGGAGTAAATCGTGGCTACCTCTACTACGTGGGACAGCCACGAGTATCCCACACCTGTGGCAAAACGGGGCATGTTGCCGCAAACTGCAGGGAGACCTTCTGCAAGAACTGCAGGCAGGAGGGACACATGACTAAGGACTGCAAAGAAGACAAGTGCTGCAACCTGTGTGGGGAGGCCGGCCATCTTTACAGGGCCTGCCCGAAACGCGGGGCGACATACGCTGAAATCATCAGCAGCGGAGTTAAAAAGGCGACCAGAGAGGAGGTGCATACACCCTCCACCGAAAAAGACACCACGGCTCAGAATGAGGAAAAGCAACAAAAGGGCCCCCAACAAAAAGAAGAGGCCCCAGCACCTCCTGACAACCCAACCCCAGCCCCATCTGATGAGGAACACTCAATGGAAGAGGAAGAGGATGGGACAAAGAATAAAGAGCCCTGGGAAACAGTGAACAGGGACAAACGAAAGCGGAAACAAAAAAACAAACTGAAGAACCCCCCGAGGGGTAGTGGCAAAAAGCGACACCTCTCAGCCGGCGCACTTAGCGCCGACACCTCATCCGATGAGGGAAAACAGGACAAGAATCGGCCTCAAATAAAGAGGCAAAGCACCAACGTGGAACGGAAGGCACAGACCCCCCAGACCACCGACCGGGAAGGAAACAAGGTCACAGACCAACCCCGATAGTAACGAGCAGCAACAACCCAGGTGAAGACCGGCCTGCAACCCCAACACTTACTGACTGCCATGACGAACGCCAGGGCTACATCACCCCCCCAATGCATCTGCATCAAAATCACGGGGCCAGTACGGACCAGAACAGCTTTCTCAGCCCTGCAACTGTGCTAAAGTTTGCGAGCACCACCGGCATGCTGGGGAACATCGAACAGCTGGAACAGCCAACTGTATAGACTCTGGACTCTTGAGACTGGTAAATCTATCCTTTTTATAATGGGTTTAAAAATTGCATCCATAAATGTGCGAAGCATCAAAGATACTTCGCGGTGTGTAGCCACACTCAACCATTTGGCAAATGTAAAAGCTGACCTACTGTTCCTGCAGGAGTGCGGAATTCCGCACCTCAGCAACTACAGGCGCTGGTCGAGCGGGTGGTCCCACGGGCCATCCATCTGGTCAGGAGGAAACGACTGCCGCTCCTCCGGCCTGGGTATTCTGCTGCGGGGAGGCAACTCCACCATCTCCGACGTTAAGGAGGTGGTGGGCGGGCGCCTCCTCGTAGCAGACGTGAAATACAAGAACACCCCTCTCAGACTTATTAATGTGTACGCCCCGGCCGTAAAAAGTGAGCGGCTGGCAGTTCTTCAGCAACTCCCACTGCTGTTGGCCACCTCCAAGCCGGTCATCCTGGGTGGTGACTTCAACTGCATCATCGATGCGGCTGGACGATCCAGCAAAGCCGACAGCAAACTAGACGCTACGTCCAGACTCCTGATGGAAACGGTAAAAGACGCCAAGCTGCTCGACGTCTGCAGCAACCCTGCTGACGGCGCGCAGCGTAGATACACATGGTCACGGCCAGACGGGTCCGTCCGCTCCAGGATAGACTTCTTTTTTGTGTCCCGAGCTTTCACGGTCAGGTCCACCGACGTAACGCCGGTGTTCTTCTCTGACCACTGCCTCCTACTGGCCGACTGCCACCTGCAGGAAGACCAGGGGGTAGGCAGGGGGACGTGGAAGCTAAATGTAAAACTGCTGACCCCTGAGAACATCGAGGAACTCAGGAGGGATTACAAAGGTTGGAGAACCGTGAAACCCCTCTTTGAGGCCCCACATCTCTGGTGGGAAGCAATCAAGGGGAATATCAAGAGGTTTTTCATCCTCAAGGGCGTTCAAAAGGTGAGAGAGAGACGAGGGGTCATGTCCAGGCTCCAGAAAAGTATGCAAAATTTGCTCCAGCTGCAGTCGATGGGGGTGGATGTCAAGGAGGATCTCCAAGAGGTGAAGAGCCAGCAAGCCTCGCTCTACACCTCGGAGGCCTCCAAGGTTATCTTCCGCTCCAGAGTCCGCTCCGTGGAGCAGGACGAAAAGTGCTCACGCTTCTTCTTCCAAAAGGTGCACAGAGACACCTCTGTGATCAGCAGCCTGAAGGAAGAAGATGGCTCTGAAAAGTCATCGCAGTCTGACATCCTGAGGATCAGCCAATCCTTTTATGCCGGACTGTATGACCTGAAGCCAACAGATAGCACTGTTTCCCAGACCTTCCTGTCGACTATCACGGAGGTCATAGGCGACAGCGAGCTGGAAAACCTGGACAAACCACTAACTCTGGACGAGCTGACAAAGGCCGCCAAGTCCTTCGAGACGAGTAAAACTCCCGGAAGCGACGGCTTACCGGTTGAGTTGTATTCGGCTCTGTGGGACTGGATGGGCCCAGACCTGCTGGAAGTGTACGAGAGTATGCTTCTGGAGGGCAGCATGTCAGAGTCCATGAGGAAAGGCATCATCACCCTCATCTACAAACAGAAGGGGGAAAGGGAAGAAATTCGAAATTGGCAACCCATTTCACTGTTGAATGTGGACTACAAAATTCTAGCAAAGGTCATCGCCAATCGGGTCAGGTCTGCTCTGGAGTCGGTGATCCACCCTGACCAGACCTGTGCTGTACCCGGCAGGAAGATCTCTGATAGCCTCGCGCTACTCAGGGATACGATCGCCTACGTGCAGAACAGGGGGGTGGACACTTGCCTCATCAGCCTTGACCAGGAGAAGGCTTTTGACAGAATATCGCACACCTACATGATGGATGTGCTCTCCAAAATGGGGTTTGGGGAGGGAATTCGCAATTGGATCAAACTGCTCTACACAAACATCTATAGCGCAGTCTCAATCAATGGGTGGGAATCAGAAAAGTTCCAGATCAGATCTGGAGTCAGGCAGGGCTGCCCTCTCTCCTCTGCCCTTTTTGTGTGCTGCATAGAACCTTTTGCCGAGTCCATCAGGAGGGATCCGGGTATAAGAGGAGTGACGATCCCAGGCAGTGGAGGCATGCAAGTCAAGGCCTCCCTGTACATGGACGACGTTGCCGTCTTCTGCTCGGATCCTGCGTCTGTACGCAGGCTCTTAACCACCTGCGACCAGTTTGAACTGGCCTCTGGAGCCAAGGTAAACCGGGGCAAGAGCGAGGCCATGTTCTTTGGGAACTGGGCCGACCGGTCCTTTGTCCCCTTCACTGTCAGGTCAGATTACCTGAAGGTGCTGGGGATATGGTTCGGAGCTGCTGGGGCGTGCACCAAAAACTGGGAGGAGCGCATAGGAAAGGTAAGACAGAAACTGGGCTGGTGGGAGCAACGCTCCCTCTCCATTGCGGGCAAAACCCTGGTCATCAGGTGTGAGGTACTCTCGGTGCTACTGTACGTGGCGCAGGTCTGGCCCATAACCCGACCCTACGCCACAGCAGTCACCCGGGCCATCTTCAAATTTATCTGGCGATCCAAGATGGACCGTGTCCGAAGGGACACCATGTACAAACCTCTGGAGAAGGGAGGGCGGAACGTACCCAACGCCTCCCTCATCCTGTTGGCCACCTTTGTGTCCAGCTGCATCAAGCTGTGCGTGGACCCCCAGTATGCAAACACCAAGTGTCACTACATACTGAGGTTCTACCTGTCCCCGGTGTTGCGAAGGATGGGCCTGGCCTCATTGCCGCGGAACGCTCCAAGTAGTTGGAACGTACCGTACCACCTGTCCTTTGTGGAAAAGTTTTTGAAGGAAAACACCTTTGACCACAAGGCAATGAAGCAGTGGTCAGCACGTAATGTCCTCGAGGCCCTCAGGGAAAAGGAGACCGTGGAGGACGTTGGATGGTTCCCTGAGCAGACTGCCAGAGTCATCTGGCAGAACGCCTCATCACCAGAACTTTCAAACAAGCACCAAGACCTAGCTTGGCTGGTGGTGAGAAAGGCCCTCCCTGTCAGATTCTTCATGCACACCCGAAGGCTCTGCACCAATGCACGCTGCCCTCGGAGTGGCTGTGGGGGAAATGAGACGGTCACACACCTCCTTGTGGAATGTGCCTTTGCAAAGAAGGTCTGGAGAGAGATGCAGTGGTATTTGTCAAGGTTTATCCCAAACAGATCTGTGACACAGGACTCTGTGCTCTACGGACTGTTTCCAGGGACACACACCGAGACAAATATCAACTGCTGCTGGAAGGTCATCAACTCGGTAAAAGACGCTCTTTGGTCTGCCCGAAACTTGCTGATCTTCCAGTGCAAAGAATTGTCCTCGACCGAGTGTTGCAGACTGGCACATTCCAAGGTCCAGGACTACGTGCTGAGGGACGCACTCAAGCTTGGGGCAGCTGCCGCCAAGGCGCAATGGGGAAAGACCACTGTGTAAAGTCTTTCCAGCAAATGTACACCGAGGGGCGCGTAACAGTGTAAAGCCCCTCGGTCTGGGCAACCAACACTCCAATGTATAAAACAAACATGACAATGTAAATATTTAAGAAGGAATTGTAATGTAAAGAGTGATGTGTATGACAATATCAAAATTGAATGAAAGAAAGTCAAGGCAACATGTAACCCTGCCGGAAATGTACAGTCAAGACAATTTGAAATGTTTCTGTAATGCTCATGATAAATTTTATGAATAAAGTATATTTTTTTGAATAAAAAAAAAAAAAAAAAAAAAAAATCTGTTCTTATCAGTTTAATATCTGATACGTCCCTTATCTGGGGACCATATATTAAATTGATTTTTGGAGCAGGGAGATGGAATAGGGGCTTGCTCCGTCCACTCCACGCATCGACCTGGTATTGCAGTACCTCCGGGAACGGTGCACACACCCCCTTTATGGGGAATTTCAAAGTCAAAAAACAGCTCAAGCATGTACATGCACTTCTCTACTTCATGCCTTTTCTCTTCATTCTCCAATATGGACAATCTGCTTACAACACTTTGCAACCACTCGCCTGCTGTGCATCACTATTTCTTCCTGAAGCCGGTGCTGCCCCAGTGCTGCGGCTTTCAACCAACAGATGCTTCTGCTTGCAACACTTCCCCAACAATGGATATTTTGATGCAACGCTTCCCCAACAATGGATATTTTGATGCAACGCTTCCCCAACAATGGATATTTTGATGCAACGCTTCCCCAACAATGGATATTTTGATGCAACGCTTCCCCAACAATGGATATTTTGATGCAACGCTTCCCCAACAATGGATATTTTGATGCAACGCTTCCCCAACAATGGATATTTTGATGCAACGCTTCCCCAACAATGGATATTTTGATGCAACGCTTCCCCAACAATGGATATTTTGATGCAACGCTTCCCCAACAATGGATATTTTGATGCAACGCTTCCCCAACAATGGATATTTTGATGCAACGCTTCCCCAACAATGGATATTTTGATGCAACACTTCCCCAACAATGGATATTTTGATGCAACACTTCCCCAACAATCCACATTTTGACATCACTTTCAACAGTCTCGCAGCTTGCATCAATCGCTTCTCGGCCTTTTGGCTAAGATCAAGTGTAGTCTCATTTGATTGAGAGAAGCTGAGGATTTCGATGTCGATCGTGGATTGGAGAACTCGGAGGGATTGAAGTCGTCAAAGAGGAAACGTTTGGAGCTTGGCTGCTATTGGTGGATCTACATGCTGGCCTAAACCTCGGGTTTAGGCCTAACGCCGATACAGTTTCACACCCAACGTACGAGCTATGGATGCAGCTGCATCCCGACCACCAGGCTGGGGCGTGCGAAACACTGTCCGAGTCACAGTGAAGAAAACGGATGGAGAGTCACCTTTGGACCGGAAACACTTCGTGAAGAAGGTGCTGCTCGAGTGCTGTGGGTTTAAAGCAACAGAGATCTTCTGCTTGCAAAACTTCCCCAAGAATGGTTTCTTTGATGTCACCTTCAAGAGCGTCGCAGCGTGCATCAAATTCTTGAACGTCTTCAAGGAAAAAGGTAACCAGAGTCCCTTGTCGATCCTGACTGCGGAACCTCTGTTTACGCTACCGGCACAGCGAAATCGGGTTGTTACACTGCACACGTACAACCCCCACGTCCCTGTATCTGATGTGCTCACGTTCCTCGCCAGGTACGCTGAGCTGAAAAGTGACAGCGTGCAAGTGAAAGACACCTTCGGCATCTGGACAAGTGAGCACCAGGTCAAGGTGACCCTAAGAACGGACAGCAACGGAGCCATCCTGCATCCCCCCTCCAATTTCGCTATTGGAGTAAATCGTGGCTACCTCTACTACGTGGGACAGCCACGTGTATGCCACATCTGTGGCAAAACGGGGCATGTTGCCGCAAACTGCAGTGTGACCTTCTGCAAGAACTGCAGGCAGGAGGGACACATGACTAAGGACTGCAAAGAAGACAAGTGCTGCAACCTGTGTGGGGAGGCCGGCCATCTTTACAGGGCCTGCCCGAAACGCGGGGCAACATACGCTGAAATCATCAGCAGCGGAGTTAAAAAGGCGACCAGAGAGGAGGTGCATACACCCTCCACCGAAAAAGACACCACGGCTCAGAATGAGGAAAAGCAACAAAAGGGCCCCCAACAAAAAGAGGAGGCCCCAGCACCTCCTGACAACCCAGCCCCAGCCCCATCTGATGAGGAACACTCAATGGAAGAGGAAGAGGATGGGACAAAGAATAAAGAGCCCTGGGAAACCGTGAACAGGGACAAACGTAAGAGGAAACAAAAAAACAAACTGAAGAACCCCCTGAGGGGTAGTGGCAAAAAGCGACACCTCTCAGCCGGCGCACTTAGTGCCGACACCTCATCCGATGAGGGAAAACAGGACAAGAATCGGCCTCAGATAAAGAGGCAAAGCACCAACGTGGAACGGAAGGCACAGACCCCCCAGACCACCGACCGGGAAGAAAACAAGGTCACAGACCAACCCCCGCTAGCAACGAGCAGCAACAACCCAGGTGAAGACCGGCCTGCAACCCCAACACCTACTGACTGCCACGACGAACCCCAGGGCTACACCACCCCCCCAATGCATCTGCATCAAAATCACGGGGCCAGTACGGACCAGAACAGTTTTCTCAGCCCTGCAACTGTGCTAAAGTTTGCGAGCACCACCGGCATGCTGGGGAACATTCAACAGCTGGAACAGCCAACTGTATAGACTCTGGACTCTTGAGACTGGTAAATCTATCTTTTTATAATGGGTTTAAAAATTGCATCCATAAATGTGCGAAGCATCAAAGATACTTCGCGGTGTGTAGCCACACTCAACTATTTGGCAAATGTAAAAGCTGACCTACTGTTCCTGCAGGAGTGCGGAATTCCGCACCTCAGCAACTACAGACGCTGGTCGAGCTGGTGGTCCCACGGGCCATCCATCTGGTCAGGAGGAAACGACTGCCGCTCCTCCGGCCTGGGTATTCTGCTGCGGGGAGGCAACTTCACCATCTCCGACGTTAAGGAGGTGGTGGGCGGGCGCCTCCTCGTAGCAGACGTGAAATACAAAAACACCCCTCTCAGACTTATTAATGTGTACGCCCCGGCCGTAAAAAGTGAGCGGCTGGCAGTTCTTCAGCAACTCCCACTGCTGTTGGCCACCTCCAAGCCGGTCATCCTGGGTGGTGACTTCAACTGCATCATCGATGCGGCTGGGCGATCCAGCAAAGCCGACAGCAAACTAGACGCTACGTCCAGACTCCTGATGGAAACGGTAAAAGACGCCAAGCTGCTCGACGTCTGCAGCAACCCTGCTGACGGCGCGCAGCGTAGATACACATGGTCACGGCCAGACGGGTCCGTCCGCTCCAGGATAGACTTCTTTTTTGTGTCCCGAGCTTTCACGGTCAGGTCCACCGACGTAACGCCGGTGTTCTTCTCTGACCACTGCCTCCTACTGGCCGACTGCCACCTGCAGGAAGACCAGGGGGTAGGCAGGGGGACGTGGAAGCTAAATGTAAAACTGCTGACCCCTGAGAACATCGAGGAACTCAGGAGGGATTACAAAGGTTGGAGAACCGTGAAACCCCTCTTTGAGGCCCCACATCTCTGGTGGGAAGCAATCAAGGGGAATATCAAGAGGTTTTTCATCCTCAAGGGCGTTCAAAAGGTGAGAGAGAGACGAGGGGTCATGTCCAGGCTCCAGAAAAGTATGCAAAATTTGCTCCAGCTGCAGTCGATGGGGGTGGATGTCAAGGAGGATCTCCAAGAGGTGAAGAGCCAGCAAGCCTCGCTCTACACCTCGGAGGCCTCCAAGGTTATCTTCCGTTCCAGAGTCCGCTCCGTGGAGCAGGACGAAAAGTGCTCACGCTTCTTCTTCCAAAAGGTGCACAGAGAGACCTCTGTGATCAGCAGCCTGAAGGAAGAAGATGGCTCTGAAAAGTCATCGCAGTCTGACATCCTGAGGATCAGCCAATCCTTTTATGCCGGACTGTATGACCTGAAGCCAACAGATAGCACTGTTTCCCAGACCTTCCTGTCGACTATCACGGAGGTCATAGGCGACAGCGAGCTGGAAAACCTGGACAAACCACTAACTCTGGACGAGCTGACAAAGGCCGCCAAGTCCTTCGAGACGAGTAAAACTCCCGGAAGCGACGGCTTACCGGTTGAGTTGTTTTCGGCTCTGTGGGACTGGATGGGCCCAGACCTGCTGGAAGTGTACGAGAGTATGCTTCTGGAAGGCAGCATGTCAGAGTCCATGAGGAAAGGCATCATCACCCTAATCTACAAGCAGAAGGGGGAAAGGGAAGAAATTCGAAATTGGCGACCCATTTCACTGTTGAATGTGGACTACAAAATTCTAGCAAAGGTCATCGCCAATCGGGTCAGGTCTGCTCTGGAGTCGGTGATCCACCCTGACCAGACCTGTGCTGTACCTGGCAGGAAGATCTCTGATAGCCTCGCGCTACTCAGGGATACGATCGCCTACGTGCAGGACAGGGGGGTGGACACTTGCCTCATCAGTCTTGACCAGGAAAAGGCTTTTGACAGAATATCACACACTTACATGATGGATGTGCTCTCCAAAATGGGGTTTGGGGAGGGAATTCGCAATTGGATCAAACTGCTCTACACAAACATCTATAGCGCAGTCTCAATCAATGGGTGGGAATCAGAAAAGTTCCAGATCAGATCTGGAGTCAGGCAGGGCTGCCCTCTCTCCTCTGCCCTTTTTGTGTGCTGCATAGAACCTTTTGCCGAGTCCATCAGGAGGGATCCGGGTATAAGAGGAGTGACGATCCCAGGCAGTGGAGGCATGCAAGTCAAGGCCTCCCTGTACATGGACGACGTTGCCGTCTTCTGCTCGGATCCTGCGTCTGTACGCAGGCTCTTAACCACCTGCGACCAGTTTGAACTGGCCTCTGGAGCCAAGGTAAACCGGGGCAAGAGCGAGGCCATGTTCTTTGGGAACTGGGCCGACCGGTCCTTTGTCCCCTTCACTGTCAGGTCAGATTACCTGAAGGTGCTGGGGATATGGTTCGGAGCTGCTGGGGCGTGCACCAAAAACTGGGAGGAGCGCATAGGAAAGGTAAGACAGAAACTGGGCTGGTGGGAGCAACGCTCCCTCTCCATTGCGGGCAAAACCCTGGTCATCAGGTGTGAGGTACTCTCGGTGCTACTGTACGTGGCGCAGGTCTGGCCCATAACCCGACCCTACGCCACAGCAGTCACCCGGGCCATCTTCAAATTTATCTGGCGATCCAAGATGGACCGTGTCCGAAGGGACACCATGTACAAACCTCTGGAGAAGGGAGGGCGGAACGTACCCAACGCCTCCCTCATCCTGTTGGCCACCTTTGTGTCCAGCTGCATCAAGCTGTGCGTGGACCCCCAGTATGCAAACACCAAGGGTCACTACATACTGAGGTTCTACCTGTCCCCGGTGTTGCGAAGGATGGGCCTGGCCTCATTGCCGCGGAACGCTCCAAGTAGTTGGACCGTACCGTACCACCTGTCCTTTGTGGAAAAGTTTTTGAAGGAAAACACCTTTGACCACAAGGCAATGAAGCAGTGGTCAGCACGTAATGTCCTCGAGGCCCTCAGGGAAAAGGAGACCGTGGAGGACGTTGGATGGTTCCCTGAGCAGACTGCCAGAGTCATCTGGCAGAACGCCTCATCACCAGAACTTTCAAACAAGCACCAAGACCTAGCTTGGCTGGTGGTGAGAAGGGCCCTCCCTGTCAGATTCTTCATGCACACCCGAAGGCTCTGCACCAATGCACGCTGCCCTCGGAGTGGCTGTGGGGGAAATGAGACGGTCACACACCTCCTTGTGGAATGTGCCTTTGCAAAGAAGGTCTGGAGAGAGATGCAGTGGTATTTGTCAAGGTTTATCCCAAACAGATCTGTGACACAGGACTCTGTGCTCTACGGACTGTTTCCAGGGACACACACCGAGACAAATATCAACTGCTGCTGGAAGGTCATCAACTCGGTAAAAGACGCTCTTTGGTCTGCCCGAAACTTGCTGATCTTCCAGTGCAAAGAATTGTCCTCGACCGAGTGTTGCAGACTGGCACATTCCAAGGTCCAGGACTACGTGATGAGGGACGCACTCAAGCTTGGGGCAGCTGCCGCCAAGGCGCAATGGGGAAAGACCACTGTGTAAAGTCTTTCCAGCAAATGTACACCGAGGGGCGGGTAACAGTGTAAAGCCCCTCGGTCTGGGCCATTAAAACTCCAATGTATAAAAGAACATAAGAACTAGGAACAGGAGTAGGCCATCTGGCCCCTCGAGCCTGCTCCGCCATTTAATGAGATCATGGCTGATCTTTGTGGACTCAGCTCCACTCTCCGGCCCATACACCATATCCCCGAATCCCTTTATTCTTTAGAAAGGCATCTATCTTTTTCTTAAAAACGTTTAAAGAAGGAGCCTCAACTGCTTCACTGGGCAAGGAATTCCAAAGATTCACAACCCTTTGGGTGAAGAAGTTCCTCCTACGCTCCGTCCTAAATCTACCTCCCCTTATTTTGAGGCTATGCCCCCTAGTTCGGCTTTCCCCGACCAGTGGAAACAACCTGCCCGCATCTATCCTATCTATTCCCTTCATAATTTTATATGTCTCAATAAGATCCCCCCGCATCCTTCTAAACTCCAATGAGTACAGTCCCAGTCTACTCAACCTCTCGTCATAATCTAATCCCCTCAACTCTGGGATCAACCTAGTAAATCTCCTCTGCACTCCCTCCAGTGCCAATATGTCCTTTCTCAGGTAAGGAGACCAAAACTGAACACAATACTCCAGATGCGGCCTCACCAACACCCTATACAATTGCAGCATAACCTCACTAGTCTTGAACTCCATCCCAATAGCAATGAAAGACAAAACTCGACTAGCCTTCTTAATCACCTGCACACCAACTTTTTGCGACTCGTGCACCAGCACACCCAGGTCCCTCTGCACAGCAGCATGTTTTAACATCTTACCGTTTAAATAATAATCCATTCTGCTGTTATTCCTCCCAAAATGGATTGCCTCACACTTGGCAACATTGAATTCCATCTGCCAGACCCTAGCCCATTCACCTAACCTATCCAAATCCTTCTGCAGACTTCCGGTATCCTCTGCACTTTTTGCTTTTCCACTCACCTTTGTGTCGTCTGCAAACTTTGACACATTGCACTTGGTCCCCAACTCCAAATCGTCTATGTAAATTGTGAACAAATGCGGGCCCAACACTGATCCTTGAGGGACCCCACTAGTTCCAGGTTGCCAACCAGAGAAACGCCCATTTATCCCCACTCTCTGCTTTCTGTTAGTTTTTTTTTTAATAAATATTTTATTGAAAATTTTTGGTCAACCAACACAGTACATTGTGCATCCTTTACACAACATTATAACAATACAGATAATAATGACCTTTTTTATATAAACAAAAAACAACAAATAAATAAATATTAAATAACAAAAATGAAAACTAGCCCGAATTGGCAACTGCCTTGTCACAGGCTATACCCCCCCCACCCACCCCCCCCATCCCTCCCCCCCCCCCCCCCCCAAGTCCTGGGCTGCTGCTGCTGCCTTCCTTTTTTCCCCCATCTATCTTTCCGCAAGATATTCGACGAACGGTTGCCACCGCCTGGTGAACCCTTGAGCCGACCCCCTTAGGACGAACTTAATCCGCTCTAACTTTATGAACCCCGCCATATCATTTATCCAGGTCTCCGCCCCCGGGGGCTTGGCTTCTTTCCACATTAGCAATATCCTGCGCCGGGCTACTAGGGACGCAAAGGCCAAAACATCGGCCTCTCTCGCCTCCTGCACTCCCGGCTCTTGTGCAACCCCAAATATAGCCAACCCCCAGCTTGGTTCGACCCGGACTCCTACTACTTTCGAAAGCACCTTTGTCACCCCCATCCAAAACCCCTGTAGTGCCGGGCATGACCAGAACATATGGGTATGATTTGCTGGGCTTCTCGAGCACCTCGCACACCTATCCTCCACCCCAAAAAATTTATTGAGCCGTGTTCCAGTCATATGTGCCCTGTGTAATACCTTAAACTGAATCAGGCTTAGCCTGGCGCACGAGGACGACGAGTTTACCCTGTTTAGGGCATCTGCCCACAGCCCCTCCTCAATCTCCTCCCCTAGCTCTTCTTCCCATTTCCCTTTTAGTTCGTCCACCATAGTCTCCCCTTCGTCCCTCATTTCCCTATATATATCCGACACCTTACCATCCCCCACCCATTTCTTTGAGATGACTCTGTCCTGCACCTCTTGTGTCGGGAGCTGCGGGAATTCCCTCACCTGTTGCCTCGCAAAAGCCCTCAATTGCATGTACCTAAATGCATTCCCTTGGGGCAACCCATATTTCTCAGTCAGCGCTCCCAGACTCGCAAACTTCCCATCCACAAATAGATCTTTCAATTGCGTTATTCCTGCTCTTTGCCACATTCCATATCCCCCATCCATTCCCCCCGGGGCAAACCTATGGTTGTTTCTTATCGGGGACCCCCCCAATGCTCCGGTCTTTCCCCTATGTCGTCTCCACTGTCCCCAAATCTTCAGTGTAGCTACCACCACCGGACTCGTGGTATAGTTCCTTGGTGAGAATGGCAATGGGGCTGTCACCATAGCCTGCAGGCTGGTCCCCCTACAGGACGCCCTCTCTAATCTCTTCCACGCCGCTCCTTCCTCCTCTCCCATCCACTTACTCACCATTGAAATATTAGCGGCCCAATAATACTCACTTAGGCTCGGTAGTGCCAGCCCCCCCCTATCCCTACTACGCTGTAAGAATCCCTTCCTCACTCTCGGAGTCTTCCCGGCCCAAACAAAACCCATGATACTCTTTTCTATCCTTTTGAAAAAAGCCTTCGTGATCACCACCGGGAGGCACTGAAAAACAAAGAGGAATCTCGGGAGGACCACCATCTTAACCGCCTGCACCCTCCCTGCCATTGACAATGCTACCATATCCCATCTCTTGAAATCTTCCTCCATCTGTTCCACCAACCGCGTCAAATTTAGCCTGTGCAATGTGCCCCAATTCTTAGCTATCTGGATCCCCAGGTAACGAAAGTCTCTTGTTACCTTCCTCAACGGTAGGTCTTCTATTTCTCTACTCTGCTCCCCTGGATGCACCACAAACAGCTCACTCTTCCCCATGTTCAATTTATACCCTGAAAAATCCCCAAACTCCCCAAGTATCCGCATTATTTCTGGCATCCCCTCCGCTGGATCCGCCACATATAGTAGCAGATCATCCGCATATAAAGATACCCGGTGTTCTTCTCCTCCCCTAAGTATTCCCCTCCATCTCCTGGAACCTCTCAGCGCTATCGCCAGGGGCTCAATCGCCAGTGCAAACGGTAATGGGGACAGAGGACATCCCTGCCTTGTCCCTCTATGGAGCCGAAAATATGCCGATCCCCGTCCATTCGTGACCACACTCGCCACTGGGGCCCTATACAACAGCTGCACCCATCTAACATACCCCTCTCCAAACCCGAATCTCCTCAACACCTCCCACAGATAATCCCATTCCACTCTATCAAATGCTTTCTCGGCATCCATCGCCACTACTATCTCCGTTTCACCCTCTGGTGGGGCCATCATCATTACCCCTAACAGCCTCCGTATATTCGTGTTCAGCTGTCTCCCCTTCACAAACCCCGTTTGGTCCTCATGAACCACCCCCGGGACACATTCCTCTATTCTCATTGCCATTACCTTGGCCAGGACCTTGGCATCCACATTTAGGAGGGAAATTGGTCTGTAGGACCCGCATTGTAGCGGATCCTTTTCCTTCTTTAAGAGAAGCGATATCGTTGCTTCTGACATAGTCGGGGGCAGTTGTCCCCTTTCCTTTGCCTCATTAAAGGTCCTCGTCAGTAGCGGGGCGAGCAAGTCCAAATATTTTCTGTAAAATTCAACTGGGAATCCGTCCGGTCCCGGGGCCTTTCCCGTCTGCATGTTCCTAATTCCTTTCACCACTTCTTCTACCGTGATCTGTGCTCCCAGTCCCGCCCTTTCCTGCTCTTCCACCTTGGGAATTTCCAGCCGATCCAAAAAATCCATCATTCTCTCCCTCTCATCCGGGGGTTGAGCTTCATACAATTTTTTATAAAATGTCTTGAACACTTCATTCACTCTCTCCGCTCCCCGCTCCGTCTCTCCTTCCTCGTCCCTCACCCCCCCTATTTCCCTCGCTGCTCCCCTTTTCCTCAATTGGTGTGCCAGCAATCTGCTCGCCTTCTCTCCATATTCATACTGTACACCCTGCGCCTTCCTCCATTGTGCCTCTGCAGTGCCTGTAGTCAGCAAGTCAAATTCCACATGCAGCCTTTGCCTTTCCCTGTACAGTCCCTCCTCCGGTGCTTCCGCATATTGTCTGTCCACCCTTAAAAGTTCTTGCAGCAACCGCTCCCATTCCTTACTCTCCTGCTTCCCTTTATGTGTCCTTATTGATATCAGCTCCCCCCTCACCACCGCCTTCAACGCCTCCCAGACCACTCCCACCTGAACCTCCCCATTGTCATTGAGTTCCAAGTACTTTTCGATGCATCCCCTCACCCTTAGGCACACCCCCTCATCTGCCATTAGTCCCATGTCCATTCTCCAGGGTGGGCGCCCTCTTGTTTCCTCCCCTATCTCCAAGTCTACCCAGTGTGGGGCATGATCCGAAATGGCTATAGCCGTATATTCCGTTCCCCTCACCCTCGGGATCAATGCCCTACCCAACACAAAAAAGTCTATGCGTGAATAGACTTTATGGACATAGGAGAAAAACGAGAACTCCTTACTCCTAGGTCTACTGAATCTCCACGGGTCCACCCCTCCCATCTGCTCCATAAAATCCTTAAGCACCTTGGCTGCTGCCGGCCTCCTACCAGTCCTGGACTTCGACCTATCCAGCCTTGGTTCCAACACCGTGTTAAAATCTCCCCCCATTATCAGCTTTCCCGTCTCTAGGTCCGGGATGCGTCCTAGCATTCGCCTCATAAAGTTGGCATCGTCCCAGTTCGGGGCATACACGTTTACCAAAACCACCATCTCGCCCTGTAATTTGCCACTCACCATCACGTATCTGCCCCCGTTATCCGCCACTATAGTCTTTGCCTCGAACATTACCCGCTTCCCCACTAATATAGCCACCCCCCTGCTTTTCGCATCCAGCCCCGAATGGAACACCTGCCCCACCCATCCTTTGCGCAACCTAACCTGGTCTATCAGTTTCAGGTGCGTTTCCTGTAACATAACCACATCTGCTTTAAGTTTCTTAAGGTGTGCGAGTACTCGTGCCCTCTTTATCGGCCCGTTAAGCCCCCTCACGTTCCACGTGATCAGCCGAGTTGGGGGGCTTCCCACCCCCCCCCCCCCCCCTTGCCGGTTAGCCATCATCTTTTTCCAGCTTCTCACCCAGTTCCCACGCAGCTGTATCTCTCCCAGACGGTGCCCCCCCGCCCATCCTTTCCCGTACCCACTTCCCCCCTTTCCCCAGCAGCAGCAACCCAGTAATTCCCCCCTCCCCCCCCCCCCCCACCGCTAGACCCCCCGCTAGCGTAGTTACTCCCCCCATGTTGCTCCCAGAAGTCAGCAAACTCTGGCTGACCTCGGCTTTCCCCCGTGATCACGGCTCGCACCGTGCGACGCCCCCTCCTTCCTGCTTCTCTGTTCCCGCCATAATTATCATAGCGCGGGAACCAAGCCCGCGCCTCTCCCTCGGCCCCGCCTCCCATGGCCAACGCCCCATCTCCTCTCCCTCCCCACCTCCCCCCATCACCACCTGTGGGAGAGAGAAAAGTTACCATACCGCAGGATTAAAACATAAATCCCCTCTTCGCCCCCCCCCATTCGCCCCACCACTTTGTCCAAACGTTCATTTTCATAATCCACTCATTCCAATTTTTCTTCTACAATAAAAGTCCACGCTTCATCCGCCGTCTCAAAGTAGTGGTGCCTCCCTTGATATGTGACCCACAGTCTTGCCGGTTGCAGCATTCCAAATTTTATCATCTTTTTGTGAAGTACCGCTTTGGCCCGATTAAAGCTCGCCCTCCTTCTCGCCACCTCCGCACTCCAATCTTGATAAACGCGGATCACCGCGTTCTCCCATTTACTACACCGAGTTTTCTTCGCCCATCTAAGGACCATTTCTCTATCCTTAAAACGGAGGAATCTCACCACTATGGCTCTGGGAGTTTCTCCTGCTCTCGATCCTCGCACCATAACTCGGTACGCTCCCTCCACCTCCAACGGACCCGTCGGGGCCTCCGCTCCCATTAACGAGTGCAGCATCGTGCTCACATATGCCCCGACGTCCGCCCCCTCCACACCTTCAGGAAGGCCAAGAATCCTCAAGTTGTTCCTCCTTGCGTTATTTTCCAGTGCCTCCAACCTCTCCACAGATCGTTTCTGGTGTGCCTCCTGTATCTCCGACGTCACCACCAGGCCCTGTATATCGTTCTCATTCTCTGCTGCTTTCGCCTTCACGACCCGAAGCTCCTGCTCCTGGGTCTTTTGTTCCTCTCTCAGCCCTTCAATCGCCTGTAATATCGGGGCCAACAACTCTTTCTTCATTTCCTTTTTTATCTCCTCCACGCAGCGTTTCAAGAACTCTTGTTGTTCAGGGCCCCATATGAGACTGCCACCTTCCGACGCCATCTTGGTTTCTGCTTGCCTTCCTTGCCGTTGTTCCAAAGGATCCGCTGCAATCCGGCCACTTTCCTCTCCTTTTTCCATCCGTGTCCAGGGGGAACACCCTTCTGGTTTACCGCACGGTGTTTTTAGCCGTTAAAATTGCCGTTGGGGCTCCTATCAAGAGCCCTAAAGTCCGTTCCACCGGGAGCTGCCGAAACGTGCGACTTAGCTGGTCATCGCCGCACCCGGAAGTCCGCTATTTCCTCCTTAATGATAGATTCCAGCACTTTCCCTACAACCGAAGTTAAGCTTACCGGCTAATAATTACCCGCTTTCTGCCGACCTCCTTTTTTAAACAGTGGTGTCACGTTTGCTACTTTCCAATCCTCTGGGACCACCCCAGAGTCTAGTGAATTTTGATAAATTATTGCTAGTGCGTTTACAATTTCCCTAGCCATCTCTTTTAACACTCTGGGATGCATCCCATCAGGGCCAGGAGACTTGTCTACCTTTAGCCCCATTAGCTTGCCCAATACTGCCTCCTTAGTGATTACAATCATCTCAAGGTCCTCACCTATCATATCCTTATTTCCATCAGTCACTGGCATGTTATTTGTGCCCTCCACCGTGAAGACTGACCCAAAAAACCTGTTCAGCTCCTCAGCCATTTCCCCGTCTCCTATTATTAAATCTCCCTTCTCATCTTCCAAAGGACCAATATTTACCTTAGCCACTCTTTTTTGTCTTATATATTTGTAGAAGCTTTTACTATCTGCTTTTATGTTCTGAGCCAGTTTACTTTCATAGTCTACCTTACTCTTCTTTATGGCTTTTTTAGTAGCTTTCTGTTGTCCCCTAAAGACTTCCCAGTCCTCTAGTCTCCCACTAATTTTTGCCACTTTGTATGTTTTTTCCTTCAATTTGATACTCTCCCTCACCTCCTTAGATAGCCACGGTCGATTTTTCCCCTTTCTACCGTCTTTCTTTTTTGTCGGTATGAACCTTTTCTGAACACTGTCAAAGATCGCTCGGAAGGTTCTACACTGTTCCTCAACTGCTTCACTATGAAGTCTTTGCTCCCAGTCTACCTTAGCTAGTTCTTCTCTCATCCCATTGTAATCGCCTTTGTTTAAGCACAAAACACTAGTGTTTGATTTTACCTTGTCATCCTCCCAACTGTATTTTAAATTCCACCATATTGTGGTCGCTCCTTCCAAGAGGATCCCGAACTATGAGATCATTAATCAATCCTGCCTCATTACACAGGACCAGATCTAGGACCGCTTGTTCCCTTGTAGGTTCCATTACATACTGTTCCAGGAAATGATCCCGGGCACATTCTATAAACTCCTCCTCAAGGCTGCCTTTACCAACCTGGTTAAACCAATCGATATGCAGATTAAAATCTCCCATGATAACCGCTGTACCATTTCTACATGCATCTGTTATTTCTTTGCTTATTGCCTGCCTTACCATCCTGTTACTATTTGGTGGCCTATAGACTACTCCTACTCCTATCAGTGACCTTTTCGCCTTACTATTCCTGATTTCCACCCAAATTGATTCAACCTTGTTCTCCATAGCACCAATATCATCCCTTACTATTGCCCGGATGCCCTCAACGTTTTACACAGGTCCCCTAGGAGCCCCACCTTCGCCACCACATGATCACTCTGGTCCAAGATCACTCCTTCGATCTCCCCAATCTCCAAACACCTCTTCGCCCGTTCCAGAGAACTCTTCAAGGGTGCCACAGCTCCTTCAATGGCTTCTGAACGATCCACATGCATTTCCTTCCTCTGCCGGCAGAATTTGCCTCCATCTGGGGCCTTCCAGCTTGCATCAGCCCTTCCCCCGCTTGCATCAGCCCTTCCCCCGCTTGCATCAGCCCTTCCCCCGCTTGCATGCTTACAGTGGCTACTGCAGCAAAGGCTCCCTCCAACTTTTCAGCCAACTCTCTCACTGTTTTCTGCCGGGTCGGATAGCCAGCAGACGTACCACTTCTGGGGGATACTAATCCTCCAACAGTCACCTGTGCATTTTCATCCAAATTCCATCCAGTATTGGGTAAAAAGAGCTCTTTTCTGTGCCTTTAAGCAGAAGCTGCCGTGTGTGTGACCACTCACTCCATGGTCACAACCGGAAGTCTGTCAGGTGTTTTTCATGCGTTGGTGCAGGTTTGATGGGCCGAAGGGCCTATTCTGCGCTGTATTATTCTGGGACACGGTGGCATTGTGGTAACGTCACTGAACTTAGAGACCTAATGCTCTGGGGACATGGGTTCAACTCCACTGCAGCAGTTGTTGTAATTAAATTTATTTAGTAAAGTGTAAAATTGACAGCTCGGCATCAGTAATGGTGACCACAAAACTATCAACTGTCATAAAACCCCTCTGGTTTATTAATGTCCTTCAGGGAAGGAAATTTGCCAACATTGTCACTCCAAAGCCACAGAAACATGGTTGACTCTGAACTGTCCTGAAATGATCGAACAAGCTCCAGAGAAATGGGCAACAAATGCTGGCCTTGCCAGTGACTCCCATATCCCATGAAAGAATTAACTTTTTAAAAAGCAATACAAATGAGATATCACACTGCAATTTTCATTCCTATAATGTTTATATTTTAGAATATTTATAACTTGCAGTCATGACAGTCTGCGAGCTTCAACGGCAAGTTGTTATTGAGAATATTCAATTTTAAAATATGCTTCCAAGTAGTGAGGCGCACTGAAACTAAACTAAAGATTGGGGGGGGGAAGGGAAAGTCAGGGAACCAAGAGGTGAAGTAATCAGTGGGAAGCGTAGCTGCTTAGGAATACAAAAAAGCACGAAAAGACAAAACTCAGGAGAGGTTACGATAGTCCCCATCCCACAAAATATGACACAGTGTATGGAAAGGCTCAGTAAACCAAGGTCCACCACACTAAGAAAACAAAAAGGGACGGTCAATAGAGAATTAAAGGTGCTATATTTAAATGCGCGCAGTGTACGGAACAAGGTAGATGAGCTTGTGGCCCAGATTGTGACTGGCAGGTATGATGTGGTAGGCATCACAGAGACATGGTTGCAGGGGGTTCAGGACTGGCATTTAAACATCCAGGGATTCACAACCTATCGAAAAGACAGGGAGGTGGGCAGAGGGGGCGGGGTTGCCTTGTTAATTAGGAATGAAATTACATCAATAGCACTAAATGACATAGGGTCAGATGATGTGGAGTCTGTGTGGGTAGAGCTGAGGAACCACAAAGGCAAAAAAACCATAATGGGAGTTATGTACAGGCCTCCTAACAGTGGTCAGGACCGGGGGCACAAAATGCACCACGAAATAGAAAGTGCATGTCAGAAAGGCAAGGTCACAGTGATCATGGGGGACTTCAATATGCAGGTGGACTGGGTAAATAATGCTGCCAGTGGACCCAAGGAAAGGGAATTCATTGAATGTTTACAGGAGGGCTTTTTGGAACAGCTTGTGATGGAGCCCACGAGGGAACAGGCCATTCTGGACTTAGTGTTATGTAATGAGCCAGACTTGATTAAAGATCTTAAAGTAAGGGAGCACTTAGGAGGCAGTGATCATAATATGGTAGAATTCAATCTCTAATTTGAAAGAAAGAAGGTAGAATCAGATGTAAAGGTGTTGCAGTTAAATAAAGGTAACTACAGGGGCATGAGGGAGGAACTGACGAAAATCGACTGGGAGCAGAGCCTAGTGGGAAAGACAGTAGAACAGCAATGGCAGGAGTTTCTGGGAGTAATTGAGGACACAGTGCAGAGGTTCATCCCAAAGAAAAGAAAGGTTATCAGAGGGGGGATTAGGCAGCCATGGCTGACAAAGGAAGTTAGGGAATGCATCAAAGCAAAAGAGAAAGCCTATAATGTGGCAAAGAGTAGTGGGAAGTCAGAAGATTGGGAAGGCTACAAAAACAAACTGAGGATAACAAAGAGAGAAATAAGGAAAGAGAGGATCAAATATGAAGGTAGGCTAGCCAGTAACATTAGGGATGATAGTAAAAGTTTCTTTAAATACATTAAAAACAAACGGGAGGCAAAAGTTGACATTGGGCCGCTCCAAAATGACGCTGGTAATTTTGCGATGGGAGTCAAGGAAATAGCTGAGGAACTAAATAAGTACTTTGCGTCAGTCTTCACAGTAGAAGACATGAGTAATATCCCACCAATTCCGGAGAGTCAGGGGGCAGAGTTGAATAGGGTAGCCATCACAAAGGAGAAAGTGCTAGAGAAACTAAGAGGTCTAAAAATTGATAAATCTCTGGGCCCAGATGGACTCCATCCTAGAGTTCTAAAGGAGATAGCTGAAGAAATAGTGGAGGCGTTAGTTATGATCTTTCAAAAGTCACTGGAGTCCCGGAAAGTCCCAGAGGATTGGAAAATCGCTGTTGTAACCCCCCTGTTCAAGAAGGGAACAAGGAAAAAGATGGAAAATTATAGGCCAATTAGCCTAACCTCGGTTGTTGGCAAGATTCTAGAATCCATTGTTAAGGATGAGATTTCTAAATTCTTGGAAGTGCAGGGTCAGATTAGGACAAGTCAGCATGGATTTAGTAAGGGGAGGTCGTGCCTGACAAACCTGTTAGAGTTCTTTTGAAGAGATAACAAATAGGTTAGACCAAGGAGAGCCAATGGATGTTATCTATCTTGACTTCCAAAAGGCCTTTGATAAGGTGCCTCACGGGAGACTGCTGAGTAAAATAAGGGCCCATGGTATTCGAGGCAAGGTACTAACATGGATTGACGATTGGCTGTCAGGCAGAAGGCAGAGAGTTGGGATAAAAGGTTCTTTTTCGGAATGGCAACAGGTGACGAGTGGTGTCCCGCAGGGTTCAGTGTTGGGGCCACAGCTGTTCTCTTTATATATTAACGATCTAGATGACGGGACTGGGGGCATTCTGGCTAAGTTTGCCGATGATACAAAGATAGGTGGAGGGGCAGGTAGTATGGAGGAGGTGGGGAGGCTGCAGAAAGATTTAGACAGTTTAGGAGAGTGGTCCAAGAAATGGCTGATGAAATTCAACGTGGGCAAGTGCGAGGTCTTGCACTTTGGAAAAAAGAATAGAGGCATGGACTATTTTCTAAACGGTGACAAAATTCATAATGCTGAAGTGCAAAGGGACTTGGGAGTCCTAGTCCAGGATTCTCTAAAGGTAAACTTGCAGGTTGAGTCCGTAATTAAGAAAGCAAATGCAATGTTGTCATTCATCTCAAGAGGCTTGGAATATAAAAGCAGGGATGTACTTCTGAAGCTTTATAAAGCATTAGTTCGGCCCCATTTAGAATACGGTGAGCAATTTTGGGCCCCACACCTCAGGAAGGACATACTGGCACTGGAGCGGGTCCAGCGGAGATTCACACGGATGATCCCAGGAATGGTAGGCCTAACATACGATGAACGTCTGAGGATCCTGGGATTATATTCATTGGAGTTTAGGAGGTTGAGGGGAGATCTAATAGAAACTTACAAGATAATGAATGGCTTAGATAGGGTGGATGTAGGGAAGTTGTTTCCATTAGCAGGGGAGACTAGGACCCGGGGACTTAGAATAAAAGGGAGTCACTTTAGAACAGAGATGAGGAGAAATTTCTTCAGCCAGAGAGTGGTGGGTCTGTGGAATTCATTGCCACAGAGGGCGGTGGAGGCCGGGACGTTGAGTGTCTTTAAGACAGAAGTTGATAAATTCTTGATTTCTCGAGGAATTAAGGGCTATGGAGAGAGCGGGTAAATGGAGTTGAAATCAGCCATGATTGAATGGCGGAGTGGAGTCGATGGGCCGAATGGCCTTACTTCCGCTCCTATGTCTTATGGTCTTATGGAAACTATAGGTGCTATCTTTCTGCAGTACGTATTTGGCATCAGCCGTGAATGCTATTTCACAAGTTACATGTAATTTGGATTTAATTTCTCCCAAATTCTCTCTCAGATTTTCTAGTTCTGTTAAGTGTTTCGGATTACTTTTATCAGCGCAAAACCCATATTGTGATTTAAGAGTAAGGCCACTTAGGTTGCAGACATGCAAAAGCTAAATGGTGTGGCATTATCTCCAGCATAATCCTTTGGTCATGCCTTTTGCAGGATATTGGCTATCTGGTGTGAAGCCAAGTTCAAAAGTATTCATAATGGAGCAGCAGATTCATTGAAACTCTTTGGGAACTTTCGCAATTTTTTTTTCAATGTTTGTATTTGAAAGGATAGTGTCAATACTAAAAGTTGTAGTAATAATCAGGGCCGAGTTTTAAGGCCGATTTAAATTGGATATCTTAAATTAAAGAATTGAGCAGTTTAAAAACCACAGTCTGCAGAAGGCAGAATCCGAATGTACAAAACTCAAGTCTGTCTGAAGCAGCTCTTGAATAACCCATCAAGTAATTATCCTTGCTACTTGGGATTCACTGGTCTATTGTCCACAGTTCACGATATCCATCAAGCGATCGTTGTTCCTACTTAAGATGCATTGGCCTATTGTTCACAGTTCCTGTTATCACATTAACGGATAGTCACTCCCACTTAAGATGCATTGGCCTATTGTCCACAGTTCCCATCAAGCAATCGTCACTCCTCCCAAGGCAGGCTCAGGTACCCTGTCAACAGGTCATCAACCAGAACGTTGGGCACTGAGACCCTGCCTCCTGAGACTCCATTGGCCGAAAGCCAAGGGCAGTTTGACAATGCAACAAGGATAAAAAGATAGGTATTTGCCAGACAGGGAAGGAAAAAACTGGAAGCTAAGACTGGAAGCTTGTGTGAGGTGACCTTGACCAGACTTGAAGGAAGGAAACCAGCAAGGAACAGCCAGCGAGAATCACCTTTACAAAGTGGAACCAGAGGGACTCCAGGATCAGATCTGCAGCTTACCAAATGACCTTTACGGGAAGGATAGTCGAATCCTGGGTGTTTCTTGTAAGTAAAGTGGGTAATGTATGGGTTAACTATATTTAATAAAGTGTTGCATTATATCGGTGTTCTACTTTGTTCTCCTCATAAATAAAGCCACCTGGATAAACTTTAATTAAAGAGCTGGTTGAAGTATCCGAATTGCACAGATACCTCAAAGTATAACCCATTATTCTAAAGCTGGAGTGCTCCTTCTAAGATGAGCGTGAGGTCAGGTGTAATGCCTGGATCTGGTACGTCCCTCTTGTGGGGACCATGATTTGGATTCAATTTGAACTGTTGTTTTGGAGCAGGCAAGGAGCTGGATTAGGCGTTTGCCCCCTGTCCACACTCTGAGCTCTGGCTTTGTAACTCTGATAAAGTAATTTAAAAAAAAGACAGTGACATAAGAATGAACAATGTATGTACCTATCTCCTAACGTTGGAGCTGCGAAGCAACCGCACCAACCACTGTGCTGCCCCACTCCACTAGGTTCTCGATCTCCCTCCTGAATTCTGACTCAACGTTGTAGTCCTTTGTCATGTGTCCCTCCTGCCTGCAGTTTTTGCAGAAGGTGACGCTGCAGTTGGCAGCAGCATGTCCCATTTTGGCACCGGTGCGACACACTCGTGGGTGCCCCGCATAATAAAGGTAGCTGCGGCTTCCTCCAATGGCGAAACTGGAGGGGGGTTGCAGGATGGTTCCGTTCTCAAGGTCACCTTGACCTGGTGTTCACTTGTCCTTGTCCAGATGTCCTTGCCAAAGGTGTCCTTCAGTCCTTTCAGCTCGACGCACCTGGCGAGGAACGTGAGCGCATCAGACACGGGGATTTGGGGGTTGTACATGTGCAGTGTAACAACCCGGTTTCGCTGCGACGGTAGCGTGAACAGAGGCTCCGCAGTCAGGATAGACAGGGGCCCTGGTTGCCTTTTTCCTTAAAACGCCTTCAGGGGCAGGGGGAGCTGACGTTTCTGGTCCAGGTGACCCTTTGTCAAAGCTCTTTGTTTGGACGCGGGGCGTTTACTCTTTTCTCTCCCTGCAGATGCTGCCAGACTTGCTGAGATTTTCCAGCATTTTCTCTTCTGTTTTTTGCCCCTTGGTATTTCTGAACTCCACCCATACAGACTGCACATTGTCAGAGCTAATATCCTTTCTCATTATTGTGTTAATTTCCTCTTTAACCAGCAGTGCCACACCACCACCTTTTCTTTTATGCCTGTCCTTCCTAAATACCGAATACCCTGGTCACCCTGCAGCCATGTCTCCGTAATCCCAATTATATCGTACCCATTTATACCTATCTGCGCGATTATGTTAAAAATCGAATGAAAATATTTTTTCAGGCACCTCAAAGATTCTGGAGTGTAAGCCACCTTGCATCACAAAAACAGTCCAGCTGACCTAACACAATTGAGCCAGCAGTCAGTTTGTCTGCTGCAGCAGCTTTGAACAAAGACTGCCGTTCGCAGGCTAGCAGAATTCCTTTCATGATACGGCCTCTGGACGCGATGAGAAATCTTGTTGCCCAGCCCGAGTGGTTAGACTCTGCAATGCACTGCCTGAGTGTGCAGCGGGCAGGTTCAAGCCTGCCTTTCTAAAGACAATGGGATAATTATCTGAAGGGAAAACAAGGGGCTGGTTTAGCACACTGGGCTAAATCGCTGGCTTTTAAAGCAGACCAAGGCAGGCCAGCAGCACGGTTCAATTCCCGTACCAGCCTCCCCGAACAAGCGCCGGAATGTGGCGACTAGGGGCTTTTCACAGTAACTTCATTGAAGCCTACTCGTGACAATAAGCGATTTTCATTTCATTTGCAGGGCTACGGGGCGTGTGGCACCAGGCGAGTTGGTTGCTGCTGCTGTATTCTCACTGGCAAGACGTGCAAGTGTTTTCAAAAGTTTGTTCCGCAGCAGCAGCCTGTAACAGTGACGTACGAGGTTAGGCACCATCCTCTCCGATCTGATTGGGAGAGTCACCCGCTCCCATCCGATTGGTGGCGTACTGTTCATCTACATAACTGTCATGCTGTCTGACTGAAAAGGGGGAAAAGAGGCAAGTTCTGTCAATAGGAATCTCCTGTTCCAATGAGAAAGGCCAGGAGCAATATGACAAGAGTGAAAGTTTCAATGCTTACATCGAAAAGTCTTTGAATGCTGTCAGCCTGCTGTAAACGAAGGAAGGCATACGGCACTTCGCCAATTCAAGAGTATTGGGCATCGCTTCTCGGCCTTTTGGCTAAGATCAAGTGTAGTATCTGTTCTTATCAGTTTAATATCTGATACGTCCCTTATCTGGGGACCATATATTAAATTGATTTTTGGAGCAGGGAGATGGAATAGGGGCTTGCTCTGTCCACTCCACGCATCGACCTGGTATTGCAGTACCTCCGGGAACGGTGCACACACCCCCTTTATGGGGAATTTCAAAGTCAAAAAACAGCTCAAGCATGTACATGCACTTCTCTACTTCATGCCTTTTCTCTTCATTCTCCAATATGGACAATCTGCTTACAACACTTTGCAACCACTCGCCTGCTGTGCATCACTATTTCTTCCTGAAGCCGGTGCTGCCCCAGTGCTGCGGCTTTCAACCAACAGATGCTTCTGCTTGCAACACTTCCCCAACAATGGATATTTTGATGCAACGCTTCCCCAACAATGGATATTTTGATGCAACGCTTCCCCAACAATGCATATTTTGATGCAACGCTTCCCCAACAATGGATATTTTGATGCAACGCTTCCCCAACAATGGATATTTTGATGCAACACTTCCCCAACAATGGATATTTTGATGCAACGCTTCCCCAACAATGGATATTTTGATGCAACGCTTCCCCAACAATGGATATTTTGATGCAACGCTTCCCCAACAATGGATATTTTGATGCAACACTTCCCCAACAATGGATATTTTGATGCAACACTTCCCCAACAATGGATATTTTGATGCAACACTTCCCCAACAATGGATATTTTGATGCAACACTTCCCCAACAATCCACATTTTGACATCACTTTCAACAGTCTCGCAGCTTGCATCAATCGCTTCTCGGCCTTTTGGCTAAGATCAAGTGTAGTCTCATTTGATTGAGGGAAGCTGAGGATTTCGATGACGATCGTGGATTGGAGAACTCGGAGGGATTGAAGTCGCCAAAGAAGAAACGTTTGGAGCTTGGCTGCTATTGGTGGATCTACATGCTGGCCTAAACCTCGGGTTTAGGCCTAACGCCGATACAGTTTCACACCCAACGTACGAGCTATGGATGCAGCTGCATCCCGACCACCAGGCTGGGGCGTGCGAAACACTGTCCGAGTCACAGTGAAGAAAACGGATGGAGAGTCACCTTTGGACCGGAAACACTTCGTGAAGAAGGTGCTGCTCGAGTGCTGTGGGTTTAAAGCAACAGAGATCTTCTGCTTGCAAAACTTCCCCAAGAATGGTTTCTTTGATGTCACCTTCAAGAGCGTCGCAGCGTGCATCAAATTCTTGAACGTCTTCAAGGAAAAAGGTAACCAGAGTCCCTTGTCGATCCTGACTGCGGAACCTCTGTTTACGCTACCGGCACAGCGAAATCGGGTTGTTACACTGCACACGTACAACCCCCACGTCCCTGTATCTGATGTGCTCACGTTCCTCGCCAGGTACGCTGAGCTGAAAAGTGACAGCGTGCAAGTGAAAGACACCTTCGGCATCTGGACAAAGAACAAAGAAAGAACAAAGAACAAAGAAATGTACAGCACAGGAACAGGCCCTTCGGCCCTCCAAGCCCGCGCCGACCATACTGCCCGGCTAAACTACAATCTTCTACACTTCCTGGGTCCGTATCCTTCTATTCCCATCCTATTCATATATTTGTCAAGATGCCCCTTAAATGTCCCTATCGTCCCTGCTTCCACTACCTCCTCCGGTAGCGAGTTCCAGGCACCCACTACCCTCTGCGTAAAAAACTTGCCTCGTACATCTACTCTAAACCTTGCCCCTCTCACCTTAAACCTATGCCCCCTAGTAATTGACCCCTCTACCCTGGGGAAAAGCCTCTGACTATCCACTAAAGAGTGAGCACCAGGTCAAGGTGACCCTAAGAACGGACAGCAACGGAGCCATCCTGCATCCCCCCTCCAATTTCGCTATTGGAGTAAATCGTGGCTACCTCTACTACGTGGGACAGCCACGTGTATGCCACACCTGTGGCAAAACGGGGCATGTTGCCGCAAACTGCAGTGTGACCTTCTGCAAGAACTGCAGGCAGGAGGGACACATGACTAAGGACTGCAAAGAAGACAAGTGCTGCAACCTGTGTGGGGAGGCCGGCCATCTTTACAGGGCCTGCCCGAAACGCGGGGCAACATACGCTGAAATCATCAGCAGCGGAGTTAAAAAGGCGACCAGAGAGGAGGTGCATACACCCTCCACCGAAAAAGACACCACGGCTCAGAATGAGGAAAAGCAACAAAAGGGCCCCCAACAAAAAGAGGAGGCCCCAGCACCTCCTGACAACCCAGCCCCAGCCCCATCTGATGAGGAACACTCAATGGAAGAGGAAGAGGATGGGACAAAGAATAAAGAGCCCTGGGAAACCGTGAACAGGGACAAACGTAAGAGGAAACAAAAAAACAAACTGAAGAACCCCCTGAGGGGTAGTGGCAAAAAGCGACACCTCTCAGCCGGCGCACTTAGTGCCGACACCTCATCCGATGAGGGAAAACAGGACAAGAATCGGCCTCAGATAAAGAGGCAAAGCACCAACGTGGAACGGAAGGCACAGACCCCCCAGACCACCGACCGGGAAGAAAACAAGGTCACAGACCAACCCCCGCTAGCAACGAGCAGCAACAACCCAGGTGAAGACCGGCCTGCAACCCCAACACCTACTGACTGCCACGACGAACCCCAGGGCTACACCACCCCCCCAATGCATCTGCATCAAAATCACGGGGCCAGTACGGACCAGAACAGTTTTCTCAGCCCTGCAACTGTGCTAAAGTTTGCGAGCACCACCGGCATGCTGGGGAACATTCAACAGCTGGAACAGCCAACTGTATAGACTCTGGACTCTTGAGACTGGTAAATCTATCTTTTTATAATGGGTTTAAAAATTGCATCCATAAATGTGCGAAGCATCAAAGATACTTCGCGGTGTGTAGCCACACTCAACCATTTGGCAAATGTAAAAGCTGACCTACTGTTCCTGCAGGAGTGCGGAATTCCGCACCTCAGCAACTACAGGCGCTGGTCGAGCTGGTGGTCCCACGGGCCATCCATCTGGTCAGGAGGAAACGACTGCCGCTCCTCCGGCCTGGGTATTCTGCTGCGGGGAGGCAACTTCACCATCTCCGACGTTAAGGAGGTGGTGGGCGGGCGCCTCCTCGTAGCAGACGTGAAATACAAAAACACCCCTCTCAGACTTATTAATGTGTACGCCCCGGCCGTAAAAAGTGAGCGGCTGGCAGTTCTTCAGCAACTCCCACTGCTGTTGGCCACCTCCAAGCCGGTCATCCTGGGTGGTGACTTCAACTGCATCATCGATGCGGCTGGACGATCCAGCAAAGCCGACAGCAAACTAGACGCTACGTCCAGACTCCTGATGGAAACGGTAAAAGACGCCAAGCTGCTCGACGTCTGCAGCAACCCTGCAGACGGCGCGCAGCGTAGATACACATGGTCACGGCCAGACGGGTCCGTCCGCTCCAGGATAGACTTCTTCTTTGTGTCCCGAGCTTTCACGGTCAGGTCCACCGACGTAAGGCCGGTGTTCTTCTCTGACCACTGCCTCGTACTGGCCGACTGCCACCTGCAGGAAGACCAGGGGGTAGGCAGGGGGACGTGGAAGCTAAATGTAAAACTGCTGACCCCTGAGAACATCGAGGAACTCAGGAGGGATTACAAAGGTTGGAGAACCGTGAAACCCCTCTTTGAGGCCCCACATCTCTGGTGGGAAGCAATCAAGGGGAATATCAAGAGGTTTTTCATCCTCAAGGGCGTTCAAAAGGTGAGAGAGAGACGAGGGGTCATGTCCAGGCTCCAGAAAAGTATGCAAAATTTGCTCCAGCTGCAGTCGATGGGGGTGGATGTCAAGGAGGATCTCCAAGAGGTGAAGAGCCAGCAATCCTCGCTCTACACCTCGGAGGCCTCCAAGGTTATCTTCCGTTCCAGAGTCCGCTCCGTGGAGCAGGACGAAAAGTGCTCACGCTTCTTCTTCCAAAAGGTGCACAGAGACACCTCTGTGATCAGCAGCCTGAAGGAAGAAGATGGCTCTGAAAAGTCATCGCAGTCTGACATCCTGAGGATCAGCCAATCCTTTTATGCCGGACTGTATGACCTGAAGCCAACAGATAGCACTGTTTCCCAGACCTTCCTGTCGACTATCACGGAGGTCATAGGCGACAGCGAGCTGGAAAACCTGGACAAACCACTAACTCTGGACGAGCTGACAAAGGCCGCCAAGTCCTTCGAGACGAGTAAAACTCCCGGAAGCGACGGCTTACCGGTTGAGTTGTATTCGGCTCTGTGGGACTGGATGGGCCCAGACCTGCTGGAAGTGTACGAGAGTATGCTTCTGGAAGGCAGCATGTCAGAGTCCATGAGGAAAGGCATCATCACCCTCATCTACAAACAGAAGGGGGAAAGGGAAGAAATTCGAAATTGGCGACCCATTTCACTGTTGAATGTGGACTACAAAATTCTAGCAAAGGTCATCGCCAATCGGGTCAGGTCTGCTCTGGAGTCGGTGATCCACCCTGACCAGACCTGTGCTGTACCCGGCAGGAAGATCTCTGATAGCCTCGCGCTACTCAGGGATACGATCGCCTACGTGCAGGACAGGGGGGTGGACACTTGCCTCATCAGCCTTGACCAGGAGAAGGCTTTTGACAGAATATCGCACACCTACATGATGGATGTGCTCTCCAAAATGGGGTTTGGGGAGGGAATTCGCAATTGGATCAAACTGCTCGACACAAACATCTATAGCGCAGTCTCAATCAATGGGTGGGAATCAGAAAAGTTCCAGATCAGATCTGGAGTCAGGCAGGGCTGCCCTCTCTCCTCTGCCCTTTTTGTGTGCTGCATAGAACCTTTTGCCGAGTCCATCAGGAGGGATCCGGGTATAAGAGGAGTGACGATCCCAGGCAGTGGAGGCATGCAAGTCAAGGCCTCCCTGTACATGGACGACGTTGCCGTCTTCTGCTCGGATCCTGCGTCTGTACGCAGGCTCTTAACCACCTGCGACCAGTTTGAACTGGCCTCTGGAGCCAAGGTAAACCGGGGCAAGAGCGAGGCCATGTTCTTTGGGAACTGGGCCGACCGGTCCTTTGTCCCCTTCACTGTCAGGTCAGATTACCTGAAGGTGCTGGGGATATGGTTCGGAGCTGCTGGGGCGTGCACCAAAAACTGGGAGGAGCGCATAGGAAAGGTAAGACAGAAACTGGGCTGGCGGGAGCAACGCTCCCTCTCCATTGCGGGCAAAACCCTGGTCATCAGGTGTGAGGTACTCTCGGTGCTACTGTACGTGGCGCAGGTCTGGCCCATAACCCGACCCTACGCCACAGCAGTCACCCGGGCCATCTTCAAATTTATCTGGCGATCCAAGATGGACCGTGTCCGAAGGGACACCATGTACAAACCTGTGGAGAAGGGAGGGCGGAACGTACCCAACGCCTCCCTCATCCTGTTGGCCACCTTTGTGTCCAGCTGCATCAAGCTGTGCGTGGACCCCCAGTATGCAAACACCAAGTGTCACTACATACTGAGGTTCTACCTGTCCCCGGTGTTGCGAAGGATGGGCCTGGCCTCATTGCCGCGGAACGCTCCAAGTAGTTGGACCGTACCGTACCACCTGTCCTTTGTGGAAAAGTTTTTGAAGGAAAACACCTTTGACCACAAGGCAATGAAGCAGTGGTCAGCACGTAATGTCCTCGAGGCCCTCAGGGAAAAGGAGACCGTGGAGGACGTTGGATGGTTCCCTGAGCAGACTGCCAGAGTCATCTGGCAGAACGCCTCATCACCAGAACTTTCAAACAAGCACCAAGACCTAGCTTGGCTGGTGGTGAGAAGGGCCCTCCCTGTCAGATTCTTCATGCACACCCGAAGGCTCTGCACCAATGCACGCTGCCCTCGGAGTGGCTGTGGGGGAAATGAGACGGTCACACACCTCCTTGTGGAATGTGCCTTTGCAAAGAAGGTCTGGAGAGAGATGCAGTGGTATTTGTCAAGGTTTATCCCAAACAGATCTGTGACACAGGACTCTGTGCTCTACGGACTGTTTCCAGGGACACACACCGAGACAAATATCAACTGCTGCTGGAAGGTCATCAACTCGGTAAAAGACGCTCTTTGGTCTGCCCGAAACTTGCTGATCTTCCAGTGCAAAGAATTGTCCTCGACCGAGTGTTGCAGACTGGCACATTCCAGGGTCCAGGACTACGTGCTGAGGGACGCACTCAAGCTTGGGGCAGCTGCCGCCAAGGCGCAATGGGGAAAGACCACTGTGTAAAGTCTTTCCAGCAAATGTACACCGAGGGGCGCGTAACAGTGTAAAGCCCCTCGGTCTGGGCAACCAACACTCCAATGTATAAAACAAACATGACAATGTAAATATTTAAGAAGGAATTGTAATGTAAAGAGTGATATGTGTATGACAATATCAAAATTGAATGAAAGAAAGTCAAGGCAACATGTAACCCTGCCGGAAATGTACAGTCAAGACAATTTGAAATGTTTCTGTAATGCTCATGATAAATTTTTATGAATAAAGTATATTTTTTTGAATAAAAAAAAAAAAAAAAAAAAAAATCTGTTCTTATCAGTTTAATATCTGATACGTCCCTTATCTGGGGACCATATATTAAATTGATTTTTGGAGCAGGGAGATGGAATAGGGGCTTGCTCCGTCCACTCCACGCATCGACCTGGTATTGCAGTACCTCCGGGAACGGTGCACACACCCCCTTTATGGGGAATTTCAAAGTCAAAAAACAGCTCAAGCATGTACATGCACTTCTCTACTTCATGCCTTTTCTCTTCATTCTCCAATATGGACAATCTGCTTACAACACTTTGCAACCACTCGCCTACTGTGCATCACTATTTCTTCCTGAAGCCGGTGCTGCCCCAGTGCTGCGGCTTTCAACCAACAGATGCTTCTGCTTGCAACACTTCCCCAACAATGGATATTTTGATGCAACGCTTCCCCAACAATGGATATTTTGATGCAACGCTTCCCCAACAATGGATATTTTCATGCAACGCTTCCCCAACAATGGATATTTTGATGCAACGCTTCCCCAACAATGGATATTTTGATGCAACGCTTCCCCAACAATGGATATTTTGATGCAACGCTTCCCCAACAATGGATATTTTGATGCAACGCTTCCCCAACAATGGATATTTTGATGCAACGCTTCCCCAACAATGGATATTTTGATGCAACGCTTCCCCAACAATGGATATTTTGATGCAACGCTTCCCCAACAATGGATATTTTGATGCAACGCTTCCCCAACAATGGATATTTTGATGCAACGCTTCCCCAACAATGGATATTTTGATGCAACACTTCCCCAACAATCCACATTTTGACATCACTTTCAACAGTCTCGCAGCTTGCATCAATCGCTTCTCGGCCTTTTGGCTAAGATCAAGTGTAGTCTCATTTGATTGAGAGAAGCTGAGGATTTCGATGTCGATCGTGGATTGGAGAACTCGGAGGGATTGAAGTCGTCAAAGAGGAAACGTTTGGAGCTTGGCTGCTATTGGTGGATCTACATGCTGGCCTAAACCTCGGGTTTAGGCCTAACGCCGATACAGTTTCACACCCAACGTACGAGCTATGGATGCAGCTGCATCCCGACCACCAGGCTGGGGCGTGCGAAACACTGTCCGAGTCACAGTGAAGAAAACGGATGGAGAGTCACCTTTGGACCGGAAACACTTCGTGAAGAAGGTGCTGCTCGAGTGCTGTGGGTTTAAAGCAACAGAGATCTTCTGCTTGCAAAACTTCCCCAAGAATGGCTTCTTTGATGTCACCTTCAAGAGCGTCGCAGCGTGCATCAAATTCTTGAACGTCTTCAAGGAGAAAGGTAACCAGAGTCCCTTGTCGATCCTGACTGCGGAACCTCTGTTTACGCTACCGGCACAGCGAAATCGGGTTGTTACACTGCACACTTACAACCCCCACGTCCCTGTATCTGATGTGCTCACGTTCCTCGCCAGGTACGCTGAGCTGAAAAGTGACAGCGTGCAAGTGAAAGACACCTTCGGCATCTGGACAAGTGAGCACCAGGTCAAGGTGACCCTAAGAACGGACAGCAATGGAGCCATCCTGCATCCCCCCTCCAATTTCGCTATTGGAGTAAATCGTGGCTACCTCTACTACGTGGGACAGCCACGAGTATGCCACGCATGTGGCAAAACGGGGCATGTTGCCGCAAACTGCAGTGTGACCTTCTGCAAGAACTGCAGGCAGGAGGGACACATGACTAAGGACTGCAAAGAAGACAAGTGCTGCAACCTGTGTGGGGAGGCCGGCCATCTTTACAGGGCCTGCCCGAAACGCGGGGCAACATACGCTGAAATCATCAGCAGCGGAGTTAAAAAGGCGACCAAAGAGGAGGTGCATACACCCTCCACCGAAAAAGACACCACGGTTCAGAATGAGGAAAAGCAACAGAAGGGCCCCCAACAAAAAGAGGAGGCCCCAGCACCTCCTGACAACCCAACCCCAGCCCCATCTGATGAGGAACACTCAATGGAAGAGGAAGAGGATGGGACAAAGAATAAAGAGCCCTGGGAAACAGTGAACAGGGACAAACGAAAGCGGAAACAAAAAAACAAACTGAAGAACCCCCCGAGGGGTAGTGGCAAAAAGCGACACCTCTCAGCCGGCGCACTTAGCGCCGACACCTCATCCGATGAGGGAAAACAGGACAAGAATCGGCCTCAAATAAAGAGGCAAAGCACCAACGTGGAACGGAAGGCACAGACCCCCCAGACCACCGACCGGGAAGGAAACAAGGTCACAGACCAACCCCCGATAGTAACGAGCAGCAACAACCCAGGTGAAGACCGGCCTGCAACCCCAACACCTACTGACTGCCATGACGAACGCCAGGGCTACATCACCCCCCCAATGCATCTGCATCAAAATCACGGGGCCAGTACGGACCAGAACAGCTTTCTCAGCCCTGCAACTGTGCTAAAGTTTGCGAGCACCACCGGCATGCTGGGGAACATCGAACAGCTGGAACAGCCAACTGTATAGACTCTGGACTCTTGAGACTGGTAAATCTATCTTTTTATAATGGGTTTAAAAATTGCATCCATAAATGTGCGAAGCATCAAAGATACTTCGCGGTGTGTAGCCACACTCAACCATTTGGCAAATGTAAAAGCTGACCTACTGTTCCTGCAGGAGTGCGGAATTCCGCACCTCAGCAACTACAGGCGCTGGTCGAGCTGGTGGTCCCACGGGCCATCCATCTGGTCAGGAGGAAACGACTGCCGCTCCTCCGGCCTGGGTATTCTGCTGCGGGGAGGCAACTTCACCATCTCCGACGTTAAGGAGGTGGTGGGCGGGCGCCTCCTCGTAGCAGACGTGAAATACAAAAACACCCCTCTCAGACTTATTAATGTGTACGCCCCGGCCGTAAAAAGTGAGCGGCTGGCAGTTCTTCAGCAACTCCCACTGCTGTTGGCCACCTCCAAGCCGGTCATCCTGGGTGGTGACTTCAACTGCATCATCGATGCGGCTGGACGATCCAGCAAAGCCGACAGCAAACTAGACGCTACGTCCAGACTCCTGATGGAAACGGTAAAAGACGCCAAGCTGCTCGACGTCTGCAGCAACCCTGCAGACGGCGCGCAGCGTAGATACACATGGTCACGGCCAGACGGGTCCGTCCGCTCCAGGATAGACTTCTTTTTTGTGTCCCGAGCTTTCACGGTCAGGTCCACCGACGTAACGCCGGTGTTCTTCTCTGACCACTGCCTCCTACTGGCCGACTGCCACCTGCAGGAAGACCAGGGGGTAGGCAGGGGGACGTGGAAGCTAAATGTAAAACTGCTGACCCCTGAGAACATCGAGGAACTCAGGAGGGATTACAAAGGTTGGAGAACCGTGAAACCCCTCTTTGAGGCCCCACATCTCTGGTGGGAAGCAATCAAGGGGAATATCAAGAGGTTTTTCATCCTCAAGGGCGTTCAAAAGGTGAGAGAGAGACGAGGGGTCATGTCCAGGCTCCAGAAAAGTATGCAAAATTTGCTCCAGCTGCAGTCGATGGGGGTGGATGTCAAGGAGGATCTCCAAGAGGTGAAGAGCCAGCAAGCCTCGCTCTACACCTCGGAGGCCTCCAAGGTTATCTTCCGTTCCAGAGTCCGCTCCGTGGAGCAGGACGAAAAGTGCTCACGCTTCTTCTTCCAAAAGGTGCACAGAGACACCTCTGTGATCAGCAGCCTGAAGGAAGAAGATGGCTCTGAAAAGTCATCGCAGTCTGACATCCTGAGGATCAGCCAATCCTTTTATGCCGGACTGTATGACCTGAAGCCAACAGATAGCACTGTTTCCCAGACCTTCCTGTCGACTATCACGGAGGTCATAGGCGACAGCGAGCTGGAAAACCTGGACAAACCACTAACTCTGGACGAGCTGACAAAGGCCGCCAAGTCCTTCGAGACGAGTAAAACTCCCGGAAGCGACGGCTTACCGGTTGAGTTGTATTCGGCTCTGTGGGACTGGATGGGCCCAGACCTGCTGGAAGTGTACGAGAGTATGCTTCTGGAAGGCAGCATGTCAGAGTCCATGAGGAAAGGCATCATCACCCTCATCTACAAACAGAAGGGGGAAAGGGAAGAAATTCGAAATTGGCGACCCATTTCACTGTTGAATGTGGACTACAAAATTCTCGCAAAGGTCAAAGAACAAAGAGAACAAACAAAGAAATGTACAGCACAGGAACAGGCCCTTCGGCCCTCCAAGCCCGTGCCGACCATACTGCCCGACTAAACTACAATCTTCTACACTTCCTGGGTCCGTATCCTTCTATTCCCATCCTATTCATATATTTGTCAAGATGCCCCTTAAATGTCCCTATCGTCCCTGCCTCCACTACCTCCTCCGGTAGTGAGTTCCAGGCACCCACTACCCTCTGCGTAAAAAACTTGCCTCGTACATCTACTCTAAACTTTGCCCCTCTCACCTTAAACCTATGCCCCCTAGTAATTGACCCCTCTACCCTGGGGAAAAGCCTCTGACTATCCACTCTGTCTATGCCCCTCATAATTTTGTATACCTCTATCAGGTCGCCCCTCAACCTCCTTCGTTCCAGTGAGAACAAACCGAGTTTATTCAATCGCTCCTCATAGCTTATGCCCTCCATACCAGGCAACATTCTGGTAAATCTCTTCTGCACCCTCTCTAAAGCCTCCACATCCTTCTGGTAGTGTGGCGACCAGAATTGAACACTATACTCCAAGTGTGGCCTAACTAAGGTTCTATACAGCTGCAACATGACTTGCCAATTCTTATACTCAATGCCCCGGCCAATGAAGGCAAGCATGCCGTATGCCTTCTTGACTACCTTCTCCACCTGTGTAGCCCCTTTCAGTGATCTGTGGACCTGTACTCCTAGATCTCTTTGACTTTCAATACTCTTGAGGGTTCTACCATTCACTGTATATTCCCTACCTGCATTAGCCCTTCCAAAATGCATTACCTCACATTTGTCCAGGTTAAACTCCATCTGCCATCTCTCCGCCCAAGTCTCCAGACAATCTAAATCCTGCTGTATCCTCAGACAGTCCTCATCGCTATCCGCAATTCCACCAACCTTTGTGTCGTCTGCAAACTTACTAATCAGACCAGTTACATTTTCCTCCAAATCATTTATATATACTACAAAGAGCAAAGGTCCCAGCACTGATCCCTGTGGAACACCACTGGTCACAGCCCTCCAATTAGAAAAGCATCCCTCCATTGCTACCCTCTGCCTTCTATGGCCTAGCCAGTTCTGTATCCACCTTGCCAGTTCACCCCTGATCCCGTGTGACTTCACCTTTTGTACTAGTCTACCATGAGGGACCTTGTCAAAGGCCTTACTGAAGTCCATATAGACAACATCTACTGCCCTACCTGCATCAATCATCTTAGTGACCTCCTCGAAAAACTCTATCAAGTTAGTGAGACACGACCTCCCCTTCACAAAACCGTGCTGCCTCTCACTAATACGTCCATTTGCTTCCAAATGGGAGTAGATCCTGTCTCGAAGAATTCTCTCCAGTAATTTCCCTACCACTGAAGTAAGGCTCACCGGCCTGTAGTTCCCGGGATTATCCCTGCCACCCTTCTTAAACAGAGGAACAACATTGGCTATTCTCCAGTCCTCCGGGACATCCCCTGAAGACAGCGAGGATCCAAAGATTTCTGTCAAGGCCTCAGCAATTTCCTCTCCAGCCTCCTTCAGTATTCTGGGGTAGATCCCATCCGGCCCTGGGGACTTATCTACCTTAATATTTTTTAAGACACCCAACACCTCGTCTTTTTGGATCACAATGTGACCCAGGCTATCTACACCCCCTTCTCCAGACTCAACATCTACCAATTCCTTCTCTTTGGTGAATACTGATGCAAAGTATTCATTTAGTACCTCGCCCATTTCCTCTGGCTCCACACATAGATTCCCTTGCCTATCCTTCAGTGGGCCAACCCTTTCCCTGGCTACCCTCTTGCTTTTTATGTAAGTGTAAAAAGCCTTGGGATTTTCCTTAACCCTATTTGCCAATGACTTTTCATGACCCCTTCTAGCCCTCCTGACTCCCTGCTTAAGTTCCTTCCTACTTTCCTTATATGCCACACAGGCTTCGTCTGTTCCCAGCCTTTTAGCCCTGACAAATGCCTCCTTTTTCTTTTTGACAAGGCCTACAATATCATTCGTCATCCAAGGTTCAGGTCATCGCCAATCGGGTCAGGTCTGCTCTGGAGTCGGTGATCCACCCTGACCAGACCTGTGCTGTACCCGGCAGGAAGATCTCTGATAGCCTCGCGCTACTCAGGGATACGATCGCCTACGTGCAGGACAGGGGGGTGGACACTTGCCTCATCAGCCTTGACCAGGAGAAGGCTTTTGACAGAATATCGCACACCTACATGATGGATGTGCTCTCCAAAATGGGGTTTGGGGAGGGAATTCGCAATTGGATCAAACTGCTCTACACAAACATCTATAGCGCAGTCTCAATCAATGGGTGGGAATCAGAAAAGTTCCAGATCAGATCTGGAGTCAGGCAGGGCTGCCCTCTCTCCTCTGCCCTTTTTGTGTGCTGCATAGAACCTTTTGCCGAGTCCATCAGGAGGGATCCGGGTATAAGAGGAGTGACGATCCCAGGCAGTGGAGGCATGCAAGTCAAGGCCTCCCTGTACATGGACGACGTTGCCGTCTTCTGCTCGGATCCTGCGTCTGTACGCAGGCTCTTAACCACCTGCGACCAGTTTGAACTGGCCTCTGGAGCCAAGGTAAACCGGGGCAAGAGTGAGGCCATGTTCTTTGGGAACTGGGCCGACCGGTCCTTTGTCCCCTTCACTGTCAGGTCAGATTACCTGAAGGTGCTGGGGATATGGTTCGGAGCTGCTGGGGCGTGCACCAAAAACTGGGAGGAGCGCATAGGAAAGGTAAGACAGAAACTGGGCTGGTGGGAGCAACGCTCCCTCTCCATTGCGGGCAAAACCCTGGTCATCAGGTGTGAGGTACTCTCGGTGCTACTGTACGTGGCGCAGGTCTGGCCCATAACCCGACCCTACGCCACAGCAGTTACCCGGGCCATCTTCAAATTTATCTGGCGATCCAAGATGGACCGTGTCCGAAGGGACACCATGTACAAACCTCTGGAGAAGGGAGGGCGGAACGTACCCAACGCCTCCCTCATCCTGTTGGCCACCTTTGTGTCCAGCTGCATCAAGCTGTGCGTGGACCCCCAGTATGCAAACACCAAGTGTCACTACATACTGAGGTTCTACCTGTCCCCGGTGTTACGAAGGATGGGCCTGGCCTCATTGCCGCGGAACGCTCCAAGTAGTTGGACCGTACCTTACCACCTGTCCTTCGTGGAAAAGTTTTTGAAGAAAAACACCTTTGACCACAAGGCAATGAAGCAGTGGTCAGCACGTAATGTCCTCGAGGCCCTCAGGGAAAAGGAGACAGTGGAGGACGTTGGATGGTTCCCTGAGCAGACTGCCAGAGTCATCTGGCAGAACGCCTCATCACCAGAACTTTCAAACAAGCACCAAGACCTAGCTTGGCTGGTGGTGAGAAGGGCCCTCCCTGTCAGATTCTTCATGCACACCCGAAGGCTCTGCACCAATGCACGCTGCCCTCGGAGTGGCTGTGGGGGAAATGAGACGGTCACACACCTCCTTGTGGAATGTGCCTTTGCAAAGAAGGTCTGGAGAGAGATGCAGTGGTATTTGTCAAGGTTTATCCCAAACAGATCTGTGACACAGGACTCTGTGCTCTACGGACTGTTTCCAGGGACACACACCGAGACAAATATCAACTGCTGCTGGAAGGTCATCAACTCGGTAAAAGACGCTCTTTGGTCTGCCCGAAACTTGCTGATCTTCCAGTGCAAAGAATTGTCCTCGACCGAGTGTTGCAGACTGGCACATTCCAAGGTCCAGGACTACGTGCTGAGGGACGCACTCAAGCTTGGGGCAGCTGCCGCCAAGGCGCAATGGGGAAAGACCACTGTGTAAAGTCTTTCCAGCAAATGTACACCGAGGGGCGGGTAACAGTGTAAAGCCCCTCGGTCGGGGCAACCAACACTCCAATGTATAAAACAAACATGCCACTGTAAATATTTCAGAAGGAATTGTAATGTAAAGAGTGATATGTGTACGACAATATCAAAATTGAATGAAAGTCAAGGCAACGTGTAACCCTGCCGAAAATGTACAGTCAAGACAATTTGAAATGATTCTGTAATGCTCATGATAAATTTTTATGAATAAAGTATATTTTTTTGAAAAAAAAAAAAAAAATCTGTTCTTATCAGTTTAATATCTGATACGTCCCTTATCTGGGGACCATATATTAAATTGATTTTTGGAGCAGGGAGATGGAATAGGGGCTTGCTCCGTCCACTCCACGCATCGACCTGGTATTGCAGTACCTCCGGGAACGGTGCACACACCCCCTTTATGGGGAATTTCAAAGTCAAAAAACAGCTCAAGCATGTACATGCACTTCTCTACTTCATGCCTTTTCTCTTCATTCTCCAATATGGACAATCTGCTTACAACACTTTGCAACCACTCGCCTGCTGTGCATCACTATTTCTTCCTGAAGCCGGTGCTGCCCCAGTGCTGCGGCTTTCAACCAACAGATGCTTCTGCTTGCAACACTTCCCCAACAATGGATATTTTGATGCAACGCTTCCCCAACAATGGATATTTTGATGCAACGCTTCCCCAACAATGGATATTTTGATGCAACGCTTCCCCAACAATGGATATTTTGATGCAACGCTTCCCCAACAATGGATATTTTGATGCAACGCTTCCCCAACAATGGATATTTTGATGCAACGCTTCCCCAACAATGGATATTTTGATGCAACGCTTCCCCAACAATGGATATTTTGATGCAACGCTTCCCCAACAATGGATATTTTCATGCAACGCTTCCCCAACAATGGATATTTTGATGCAACGCTTCCCCAACAATGGATATTTTGATGCAACACTTCCCCAACAATGGATATTTTGATGCAACACTTCCCCAACAATCCACATTTTGACATCACTTTCAACAATCTCGCAGCTTGCATCAATCGCTTCTCGGCCTTTTGGCTAAGATCAAGTGTAGTCTCATTTGATTGAGGGAAGCTGAGGATTTCGATGACGATCGTGGATTGGAGAACTCGGAGGGATTGAAGTCGCCAAAGAAGAAACGTTTGGAGCTTGGCTGCTATTGGTGGATCTACATGCTGGCCTAAACCTCGGGTTTAGGCCTAACGCCGATACAGTTTCACACCCAACGTACGAGCTATGGATGCAGCTGCATCCCGACCACCAGGCTGGGGCGTGCGAAACACTGTCCGAGTCACAGTGAAGAAAACGGATGGAGAGTCACCTTTGGACCGGAAACACTTCGTGAAGAAGGTGCTGCTCGAGTGCTGTGGGTTTAAAGCAACAGAGATCTTCTGCTTGCAAAACTTCCCCAAGAATGGTTTCTTTGATGTCACCTTCAAGAGCGTCGCAGCGTGCATCAAATTCTTGAACGTCTTCAAGGAAAAAGGTAACCAGAGTCCCTTGTCGATCCTGACTGCGGAACCTCTGTTTACACTACCGGCACAGCGAAATCGGGTTGTTACACTGCACACGTACAACCCCCACGTCCCTGTATCTGATGTGCTCACGTTCCTCGCCAGGTACGCTGAGCTGAAAAGTGACAGCGTGCAAGTGAAAGACACCTTCGGCATCTGGACAAGTGAGCACCAGGTCAAGGTGACCCTAAGAACGGACAGCAACGGAGCCATCCTGCATCCCCCCTCCAATTTCGCTATTGGAGTAAATCGTGGCTACCTCTACTACGTGGGACAGCCACGAGTATCCCACACCTGTGGCAAAACGGGGCATGTTGCCGCAAACTGCAGGGAGACCTTCTGCAAGAACTGCAGGCAGGAGGGACACATGACTAAGGACTGCAAAGAAGACAAGTGCTGCAACCTGTGTGGGGAGGCCGGCCATCTTTACAGGGCCTGCCCGAAACGCGGGGCGACATACGCTGAAATCATCAGCAGCGGAGTTAAAAAGGCGACCAGAGAGGAGGTGCATACACCCTCCACCGAAAAAGACACCACGGCTCAGAATGAGGAAAAGCAACAAAAGGGCCCCCAACAAAAAGAAGAGGCCCCAGCACCTCCTGACAACCCAACCCCAGCCCCATCTGATGAGGAACACTCAATGGAAGAGGAAGAGGATGGGACAAAGAATAAAGAGCCCTGGGAAACAGTGAACAGGGACAAACGAAAGCGGAAACAAAAAAACAAACTGAAGAACCCCCCGAGGGGTAGTGGCAAAAAGCGACACCTCTCAGCCGGCGCACTTAGCGCCGACACCTCATCCGATGAGGGAAAACAGGACAAGAATCGGCCTCAAATAAAGAGGCAAAGCACCAACGTGGAACGGAAGGCACAGACCCCCCAGACCACCGACCGGGAAGGAAACAAGGTCACAGACCAACCCCGATAGTAACGAGCAGCAACAACCCAGGTGAAGACCGGCCTGCAACCCCAACACCTACTGACTGCCATGACGAACGCCAGGGCTACATCACCCCCCCAATGCATCTGCATCAAAATCACGGGGCCAGTACGGACCAGAACAGCTTTCTCAGCCCTGCAACTGTGCTAAAGTTTGCGAGCACCACCGGCATGCTGGGGAACATCGAACAGCTGGAACAGCCAACTGTATAGACTCTGGACTCTTGAGACTGGTAAATCTATCCTTTTTATAATGGGTTTAAAAATTGCATCCATAAATGTGCGAAGCATCAAAGATACTTCGCGGTGTGTAGCCACACTCAACCATTTGGCAAATGTAAAAGCTGACCTACTGTTCCTGCAGGAGTGCGGAATTCCGCACCTCAGCAACTACAGGCGCTGGTCGAGCTGGTGGTCCCACGGGCCATCCATCTGGTCAGGAGGAAACGACTGCCGCTCCTCCGGCCTGGGTATTCTGCTGCGGGGAGGCAACTTCACCATCTCCGACGTTAAGGAGGTGGTGGGCGGGCGCCTCCTCGTAGCAGACGTGAAATACAAGAACACCCCTCTCAGACTTATTAATGTGTACGCCCCGGCCGTAAAAAGTGAGCGGCTGGCAGTTCTTCAGCAACTCCCACTGCTGTTGGCCACCTCCAAGCCGGTCATCCTGGGTGGTGACTTCAACTGCATCATCGATGCGGCTGGACGATCCAGCAAAGCCGACAGCAAACTAGACGCTACGTCCAGACTCCTGATGGAAACGGTAAAAGACGCCAAGCTGCTCGACGTCTGCAGCAACCCTGCTGACGGCGCGCAGCGTAGATACACATGGTCACGGCCAGACGGGTCCGTCCGCTCCAGGATAGACTTCTTTTTTGTGTCCCGAGCTTTCACGGTCAGGTCCACCGACGTAACGCCGGTGTTCTTCTCTGACCACTGCCTCCTACTGGCCGACTGCCACCTGCAGGAAGACCAGGGGGTAGGCAGGGGGACGTGGAAGCTAAATGTAAAACTGCTGACCCCTGAGAACATCGAGGAACTCAGGAGGGATTACAAAGGTTGGAGAACCGTGAAACCCCTCTTTGAGGCCCCACATCTCTGGTGGGAAGCAATCAAGGGGAATATCAAGAGGTTTTTCATCCTCAAGGGCGTTCAAAAGGTGAGAGAGAGACGAGGGGTCATGTCCAGGCTCCAGAAAAGTATGCAAAATTTGCTCCAGCTGCAGTCGATGGGGGTGGATGTCAAGGAGGATCTCCAAGAGGTGAAGAGCCAGCAAGCCTCGCTCTACACCTCGGAGGCCTCCAAGGTTATCTTCCGCTCCAGAGTCCGCTCCGTGGAGCAGGACGAAAAGTGCTCACGCTTCTTCTTCCAAAAGGTGCACAGAGACACCTCTGTGATCAGCAGCCTGAAGGAAGAAGATGGCTCTGAAAAGTCATCGCAGTCTGACATCCTGAGGATCAGCCAATCCTTTTATGCCGGACTGTATGACCTGAAGCCAACAGATAGCACTGTTTCCCAGACCTTCCTGTCGACTATCACGGAGGTCATAGGCGACAGCGAGCTGGAAAACCTGGACAAACCACTAACTCTGGACGAGCTGACAAAGGCCGCCAAGTCCTTCGAGACGAGTAAAACTCCCGGAAGCGACGGCTTACCGGTTGAGTTGTATTCGGCTCTGTGGGACTGGATGGGCCCAGACCTGCTGGAAGTGTACGAGAGTATGCTTCTGGAAGGCAGCATGTCAGAGTCCATGAGGAAAGGCATCATCACCCTCATCTACAAACAGAAGGGGGAAAGGGAAGAAATTCGAAATTGGCAACCCATTTCACTGTTGAATGTGGACTACAAAATTCTAGCAAAGGTCATCGCCAATCGGGTCAGGTCTGCTCTGGAGTCGGTGATCCACCCTGACCAGACCTGTGCTGTACCCGGCAGGAAGATCTCTGATAGCCTCGCGCTACTCAGGGATACGATCGCCTACGTGCAGAACAGGGGGGTGGACACTTGCCTCATCAGCCTTGACCAGGAGAAGGCTTTTGACAGAATATCGCACACCTACATGATGGATGTGCTCTCCAAAATGGGGTTTGGGGAGGGAATTCGCAATTGGATCAAACTGCTCTACACAAACATCTATAGCGCAGTCTCAATCAATGGGTGGGAATCAGAAAAGTTCCAGATCAGATCTGGAGTCAGGCAGGGCTGCCCTCTCTCCTCTGCCCTTTTTGTGTGCTGCATAGAACCTTTTGCCGAGTCCATCAGGAGGGATCCGGGTATAAGAGGAGTGACGATCCCAGGCAGTGGAGGCATGCAAGTCAAGGCCTCCCTGTACATGGACGACGTTGCCGTCTTCTGCTCGGATCCTGCGTCTGTACGCAGGCTCTTAACCACCTGCAACCAGTTTGAACTGGCCTCTGGAGCCAAGGTAAACCGGGGCAAGAGCGAGGCCATGTTCTTTGGGAACTGGGCCGACCGGTCCTTTGTCCCCTTCACTGTCAGGTCAGATTACCTGAAGGTGCTGGGGATATGGTTCGGAGCTGCTGGGGCGTGCACCAAAAACTGGGAGGAGCGCATAGGAAAGGTAAGACAGAAACTGGGCTGGTGGGAGCAACGCTCCCTCTCCATTGCGGGCAAAACCCTGGTCATCAGGTGTGAGGTACTCTCGGTGCTACTGTACGTGGCGCAGGTCTGGCCCATAACCCGACCCTACGCCACAGCAGTCACCCGGGCCATCTTCAAATTTATCTGGCGATCCAAGATGGACCGTGTCCGAAGGGACACCATGTACAAACCTCTGGAGAAGGGAGGGCGGAACGTACCCAACGCCTCCCTCATCCTGTTGGCCACCTTTGTGTCCAGCTGCATCAAGCTGTGCGTGGACCCCCAGTATGCAAACACCAAGTGTCACTACATACTGAGGTTCTACCTGTCCCCGGTGTTGCGAAGGATGGGCCTGGCCTCATTGCCGCGGAACGCTCCAAGTAGTTGGAACGTACCGTACCACCTGTCCTTTGTGGAAAAGTTTTTGAAGGAAAACACCTTTGACCACAAGGCAATGAAGCAGTGGTCAGCACGTAATGTCCTCGAGGCCCTCAGGGAAAAGGAGACCGTGGAGGACGTTGGATGGTTCCCTGAGCAGACTGCCAGAGTCATCTGGCAGAACGCCTCATCACCAGAACTTTCAAACAAGCACCAAGACCTAGCTTGGCTGGTGGTGAGAAAGGCCCTCCCTGTCAGATTCTTCATGCACACCCGAAGGCTCTGCACCAATGCACGCTGCCCTCGGAGTGGCTGTGGGGGAAATGAGACGGTCACACACCTCCTTGTGGAATGTGCCTTTGCAAAGAAGGTCTGGAGAGAGATGCAGTGGTATTTGTCAAGGTTTATCCCAAACAGATCTGTGACACAGGACTCTGTGCTCTACGGACTGTTTCCAGGGACACACACCGAGACAAATATCAACTGCTGCTGGAAGGTCATCAACTCGGTAAAAGACGCTCTTTGGTCTGCCCGAAACTTGCTGATCTTCCAGTGCAAAGAATTGTCCTCGACCGAGTGTTGCAGACTGGCACATTCCAAGGTCCAGGACTACGTGCTGAGGGACGCACTCAAGCTTGGGGCAGCTGCCGCCAAGGCGCAATGGGGAAAGACCACAGTGTAAAGTCTTTCCAGCAAACGTACACCGAGGGGCGCGTAACAGTGTAAAGCCCCTCGGTCTGGGCAACCAACACTCCAATGTATAAAACAAACATGCCACTGTAAATATTTAAGAAGGAATTGTAATGTAAAGAGTGATATTTGTACGACAATATCATAATTGAATGAAAGAAAGTCAAGGCAACATGTAACCCTGCCGAAAATGTACAGTCAAGACAATTTGAAATGTTTCTGAAATGCTCATGATAAATTTTTATGAATAAAGTATATTTTTTTGAATAAAAAAAAAAAAAAAAATCTGTTCTTATCAGTTTAATATCTGATACGTCCCTTATCTGGGGACCATATATTAAATTGATTTTTGGAGCAGGGAGATGGAATAGGGGCTTGCTCCGTCCACTCCACGCATCGACCTGGTATTGCAGTACCTCCGGGAACGGTGCACACACCCCCTTTATGGGGAATTTCAAAGTCAAAAAACAGCTCAAGCATGTACATGCACTTCTCTACTTCATGCCTTTTCTCTTCATTCTCCAATATGGACAATCTGCTTACAACACTTTGCAACCACTCGCCTGCTGTGCATCACTATTTCTTCCTGAAGCCGGTGCTGCCCCAGTGCTGCGGCTTTCAACCAACAGATGCTTCTGCTTGCAACACTTCCCCAACAATGGATATTTTGATGCAACGCTTCCCCAACAATGGATATTTTGATGCAACGCTTCCCCAACAATGCATATTTTGATGCAACGCTTCCCCAACAATGGATATTTTGATGCAACGCTTCCCCAACAATGGATATTTTGATGCAACACTTCCCCAACAATGGATATTTTGATGCAACGCTTCCCCAACAATGGATATTTTGATGCAACGCTTCCCCAACAATGGATATTTTGATGCAACGCTTCCCCAACAATGGATATTTTGATGCAACACTTCCCCAACAATGGATATTTTGATGCAACACTTCCCCAACAATGGATATTTTGATGCAACACTTCCCCAACAATGGATATTTTGATGCAACACTTCCCCAACAATCCACATTTTGACATCACTTTCAACAGTCTCGCAGCTTGCATCAATCGCTTCTCGGCCTTTTGGCTAAGATCAAGTGTAGTCTCATTTGATTGAGAGAAGCTGAGGATTTCGATGTCGATCGTGGATTGGAGAACTCGGAGGGATTGAAGTCGTCAAAGAGGAAACGTTTGGAGCTTGGCTGCTATTGGTGGATCTACATGCTGGCCTAAACCTCGGGTTTAGGCCTAACGCCGATACAGTTTCACACCCAACGTACGAGCTATGGATGCAGCTGCATCCCGACCACCAGGCTGGGGAGTGCGAAACACTGTCCGAGTCACAGTAAAGAAAACGGAGGGAGAGTCACCTTTGGACCGGAAACACTTCGTGAAGAGGGTGCTGCTCGAGTGTTGTGGGTTTAAAGCAACAGAGATCTTCTGCTTGCAAAACTTCCCCAAGAATGGTTTCTTTGATGTCACCTTCAAGAGCGTCGCAGCGTGCATCAAATTCTTGAACGTCTTCAAGGAAAAAGGTAACCAGAGTCCCTTGTCGATCCTGACTGCGGAGCCTCTGTTTACGCTACCGGCACAGCGAAATCGGGTTGTTACACTGCACACGTACAACCCCCACGTCCCTGTGTCTGATGTGCTCACGTTCCTCGCCAGGTACGCTGAGCTGAAAAGTGACAGCGTGCAAGTGAAAGACACCTTCGGCATCTGGACAAGTGAGCACCAGGTCAAGGTGACCCTAAGAACGGACAGCAACGGAGCCATCCTGCATCCCCCCTCCAATTTCGCTATTGGAGTAAATCGTGGCTACCTCTACTACGTGGGACAGCCACGAGTATGCCACGCATGTGGCAAAACGGGGCATGTTGCCGCAAACTGCAGTGTGACCTTCTGCAAGAACTGCAGGCAGGAGGGACACATGACTAAGGACTGCAAGGAAGACAAGTGCTGCAACCTGTGTGGGGAGGCCGGCCATCTTTACAGGGCCTGCCCGAAACGCGGGGCGACATATGCACAGATCATCAGCAGCGGAGTCAAAAAGGCGACCAGAGAGGAGGTGCATACACCCTCCACCGAAAAAGACACCACGGTTCAGAATGAGGAAAAGCAACAGAAGGGCCCCCAACAAAAAGAGGAGGCCCCAGCACCTCCTGACAACCCAACCCCAGTCCCATCTGATGAGGAACACTCAATGGAAGAGGAAGAGGATGGGGCAAAGAATAAAGAGCCCTGGCAAACCGTGAACAGGGACAAACGAAAGAGGAAACAAAAAAACAAACTGAAGAACCCCCTGAGGGGTAGTGGCAAAAAGCGACACCTCTCAGCCGGCGCACTTAGTGCCGACACCTCATCCGATGAGGGAAAACAGGACAAGAATCGGCCTCAAAAAAAGAGGCAAAGCACCGACGTGGAACGGAAGGCACAGACCCCCCAGACCACCGACCGGGAAGAAAACAAGGTCACAGACCAACCCCCGATAGCAACGAGCAGCAATAACCCAGGTGAAGACCGGCCTGCAACCCCAACACCTACTGACTGCCACGACGAACCCCAGGGCTACACCACCCCCCCCAATGCATCTGCATCAAAATCACGGGGCCAGTACGGACCAGAACAGTTTTCTCAGCCCTGCAACTGTGCTAAAGTTTGCGAGCACCACCGGCATGCTGGGGAACATTCAACAGCTGGAACAGCCAACTGTATAGACTCTGGACTCTTGAGACTGGTAAATCTATCTTTTCATAATGGGTTTAAAAATTGCATCCATAAATGTGCGAAGCATCAAAGATACTTCGCGGTGTGTAGCCACACTCAACTATTTGGCAAATGTAAAAGCTGACCTACTGTTCCTGCAGGAGTGCGGAATTCCGCACCTCAGCAACTACAGGCGCTGGTCGAGCTGGTGGTCCCACGGGCCATCCATCTGGTCAGGAGGAAACGACTGCCGCTCCTCCGGCCTGGGTATTCTGCTGCGGGGAGGCAACTTCACCATCTCCGACGTTAAGGAGGTGGTGGGCGGGCGCCTCCTCGTAGCAGACGTGAAATACAAAAACACCCCCCTCAGACTTATTAATGTGTACGCCCCGGCCGTAAAAAGTGAGCGGCTGGCAGTCCTTCAGCAACTCCCACTGCTGTTGGCCACCTCCAAGCCGGTCATCCTGGGTGGTGACTTCAACTGCATCATCGATGCGGCTGGACGATCCAGCAAAGCCGACAGCAAACTAGACGCTACGTCCAGACTCCTGATGGAAACGGTAAAAGACGCCAAGCTGCTCGACGTCTGCAGCAACCCTGCAGACGGCGCGCAGCGTAGATACACATGGTCACGGCCAGACGGGTCCGTCCGCTCCAGGATAGACTTCTTTTTTGTGTCCCGAGCTTTCACGGTCAGGTCCACCGACGTAACGCCGGTGTTCTTCTCTGACCACTGCCTCCTACTGGCCGACTGCCACCTGCAGGAAGACCAGGGGGTAGGCAGGGGGACATGGAAGCTAAATGTAAAACTGCTGACCCCTGAGAACATCGAGGAACTCAGGAGGGATTACAAAGGTTGGAGAACCGTGAAACCCCTCTTTGAGGCCCCACATCTCTGGTGGGAAGCAATCAAGGGGAATATCAAGAGGTTTTTCATCCTCAAGGGCGTTCAAAAGGTGAGAGAGAGACGAGGGGTCATGTCCAGGCTCCAGAAAAGTATGCAAAATTTGCTCCAGCTGCAGTCGATGGGGGTGGATGTCAAGGAGGATCTCCAAGAGGTGAAGAGCCAGCAAGCCTCGCTCTACACCTCGGAGGCCTCCAAGGTTATCTTCCGTTCCAGAGTCCGCTCCGTGGAGCAGGACGAAAAGTGCTCACGCTTCTTCTTCCAAAAGGTGCACAGAGAGACCTCTGTGATCAGCAGCCTGAAGGAAGAAGATGGCTCTGAAAAGTCATCGCAGTCTGATATCCTGAGGATCAGCCAATCCTTTTATGCCGGACTGTATGACCTGAAGCCAACAGATAGCACTGTTTCCCAGACCTTCCTGTCGACTATCACGGAGGTCATAGGCGACAGCGAGCTGGAAAACCTGGACAAACCACTAACTCTGGACGAGCTGACAAAGGCCGCCAAGTCCTTCGAGACGAGTAAAACTCCCGGAAGCGACGGCTTACCGGTTGAGTTGTTTTCGGCTCTGTGGGACTGGATGGGCCCAGACCTGCTGGAAGTGTACGAGAGTATGCTTCTGGAAGGCAGCATGTCAGAGTCCATGAGGAAAGGCATCATCACCCTCATCTACAAGCAGAAGGGGGAAAGGGAAGAAATTCGAAATTGGCGACCCATTTCACTGTTGAATGTGGACTACAAAATTCTAGCAAAGGTCATCGCCAATCGGGTCAGGTCTGCTCTGGAGTCGGTGATCCACCCTGACCAGACCTGTGCTGTACCTGGCAGGAAGATCTCTGATAGCCTCGCGCTACTCAGGGATACGATCGCCTACGTGCAGGACAGGGGGGTGGACACTTGCCTCATCAGTCTTGACCAGGAAAAGGCGTTTGACAGAATATCGCACACCTACATGATGGATGTGCTCTCCAAAATGGGGTTTGGGGAGGGAATTCGCAATTGGATCAAACTGCTCTACACAAACATCTATAGCGCAGTCTCAATCAATGGGTGGGAATCAGAAAAGTTCCAGATCAGATCTGGAGTCAGGCAGGGCTGCCCTCTCTCCTCTGCCCTTTTTGTGTGCTGCATAGAACCTTTTGCCGAGTCCATCAGGAGGGATCCGGGTATAAGAGGAGTGACGATCCCAGGCAGTGGAGGCATGCAAGTCAAGGCCTCCCTGTACATGGACGACGTTGCCGTCTTCTGCTCGGATCCTGCGTCTGTACGCAGGCTCTTGACCACCTGCGACCAGTTTGAACTGGCCTCTGGAGCCAAGGTAAACCGGGGCAAGAGCGAGGCCATGTTCTTTGGGAACTGGGCCGACCGGTCCTTTGTCCCCTTCACTGTCAGGTCAGATTACCTGAAGGTGCTGGGGATATGGTTCGGAGCTGCTGGGGCGTGCACCAAAAACTGGGAGGAGCGCATAGGAAAGGTAAGACAGAAACTGGGCTGGTGGGAGCAACGCTCCCTCTCCATTGCGGGCAAAACCCTGGTCATCAGGTGTGAGGTACTCTCGGTGCTACTGTACGTGGCGCAGGTCTGGCCCATAACCCGACCCTACGCCACAGCAGTCACCCGGGCCATCTTCAAATTTATCTGGCGATCCAAGATGGACCGTGTCCGAAGGGACACCATGTACAAGCCTCTGGAGAAGGGAGGGCGGAACGTACCCAACGCCTCCCTCATCCTGTTGGCCACCTTTGTGTCCAGCTGCATCAAGCTGTGCGTGGACCCCCAGTATGCAAACACCAAGTGTCACTACATACTGAGGTTCTACCTGTCCCCGGTGTTGCGAAGGATGGGCCTGGCCTCATTGCCGCGGAACGCTCCAAGTAGTTGGACCGTACCGTACCACCTGTCCTTTGTGGAAAAGTTTTTGAAGGAAAACACCTTTGACCACAAGGCAATGAAGCAGTGGTCAGCACGTAATGTCCTCGAGGCCCTCAGGGAAAAGGAGACCGTGAAGGACGTTGGATGGTTCCCTGAGCAGACTGCCAGAGTCATCTGGCAGAACGCCTCATCACCAGAACTTTCAAACAAGCACCAAGACCTAGCTTGGCTGGTGGTGAGAAGGGCCCTCCCTGTCAGATTCTTCATGCACACCCGAAGGCTCTGCACCAATGCACGCTGCCCTCGGAGTGGCTGTGGGGGAAATGAGACGGTCACACACCTCCTTGTGGAATGTGCCTTTGCAAAGAAGGTCTGGAGAGAGATGCAGTGGTATTTGTCAAGGTTTATCCCAAACAGATCTGTGACACAGGACTCTGTGCTCTACGGACTGTTTCCAGGGACACACACCGAGACAAATATCAACTGCTGCTGGAAGGTCATCAACTCGGTAAAAGACGCTCTTTGGTCTGCCCGAAACTTGCTGATCTTCCAGTGCAAAGAATTGTCCTCGACCGAGTGTTGCAGACTGGCACATTCCAAGGTCCAGGACTACGTGCTGAGGGACGCACTCAAGCTTGGGGCAGCTGCCGCCAAGGCGCAATGGGGAAAGACCACTGTGTAAAGTCTTTCCAGCAAATGTACACCGAGGGGCGCGTAACAGTGTAAAGCCCCTCGGTCTGGGCAACCAACACTCCAATGTATAAAACAAACATGACAATGTAAATATTTAAGAAGGAATTGTAATGTAAAGAGTGATATGTGTATGACAATATCAAAATTGAAGGAAAGAAAGTCAAGGCAACATGTAACCCTGCCGAAAATGTACAGTCAAGACAATTTGAAATGTTTCTGAAATGCTCATGATAAATTTTTATGAATAAAGTATATTTTTTTGAAAAAAAAAAAAAAAAAAAAAAAAAAAATCTGTTCTTATCAGTTTAATATCTGATACGTCCCTTATCTGGGGACCATATATTAAATTGATTTTTGGAGCAGGGAGATGGAATAGGGGCTTGCTCCGTCCACTCCACGCATCGACCTGGTATTGCAGTACCTCCGGGAACGGTGCACACACCCCCTTTATGGGGAATTTCAAAGTCAAAAAACAGCTCAAGCATGTACATGCACTTCTCTACTTCATGCCTTTTCTCTTCATTCTCCAATATGGACAATCTGCTTACAACACTTTGCAACCACTCGCCTGCTGTGCATCACTATTTCTTCCTGAAGCCGGTGCTGCCCCAGTGCTGCGGCTTTCAACCAACAGATGCTTCTGCTTGCAACACTTCCCCAACAATGGATATTTTGATGCAACGCTTCCCCAACAATGGATATTTTGATGCAACGCTTCCCCAACAATGCATATTTTGATGCAACGCTTCCCCAACAATGGATATTTTGATGCAACGCTTCCCCAACAATGGATATTTTGATGCAACACTTCCCCAACAATGGATATTTTGATGCAACGCTTCCCCAACAATGGATATTTTGATGCAACGCTTCCCCAACAATGGATATTTTGATGCAACGCTTCCCCAACAATGGATATTTTGATGCAACACTTCCCCAACAATGGATATTTTGATGCAACACTTCCCCAACAATGGATATTTTGATGCAACACTTCCCCAACAATGGATATTTTGATGCAACACTTCCCCAACAATCCACATTTTGACATCACTTTCAACAGTCTCGCAGCTTGCATCAATCGCTTCTCGGCCTTTTGGCTAAGATCAAGTGTAGTCTCATTTGATCGAGGGAAGCTGAGGATTTCGATGACGATCGTGGATTGGAGAACTTGGAGGGATTGAAGTCGTCAAAGAAGAAACGTTTGGAGCTTGGCTGCTATTGGTGGATCTACATGCTGGCCTAAACCTCGGGTTTAGGCCTAACGCCGATACAGTTTCACACCCAACGTACGAGCTATGGATGCAGCTGCATCCCGACCACCAGGCTGGGGCGTGCGAAACACTGTCCGAGTCACAGTGAATAAAACGGATGGAGAGTCACCTTTGGACCGGAAACACTTCGTGAAGAAGGTGCTGCTCGAGTGCTGTGGGTTTAAAGCAACAGAGATCTTCTGCTTGCAAAACTTCCCCAAGAATGGTTTCTTTGATGTCACCTTCAAGAGCGTCGCAGCGTGCATCAAATTCTTGAACGTCTTCAAGGAAAAAGGTAACCAGAGTCCCTTGTCGATCCTGACTGCGGAACCTCTGTTTACGCTACCGGCACAGCGAAATCGGGTTGTTACACTGCACACGTACAACCCCCACGTCCCTGTATCTGATGTGCTCACGTTCCTCGCCAGGTACGCTGAGCTGAAAAGTGACAGCGTGCAAGTGAAAGACACCTTCGGCATCTGGACAAGTGAGCACCAGGTCAAGGTGACCCTAAGAACGGACAGCAACGGAGCCATCCTGCATCCCCCCTCCAATTTCGCTATTGGAGTAAATCGTGGCTACCTCTACTACGTGGGACAGCCACGTGTATGCCACACCTGTGGCAAAACGGGGCATGTTGCCGCAAACTGCAGTGTGACCTTCTGCAAGAACTGCAGGCAGGAGGGACACATGACTAAGGACTGCAAAGAAGACAAGTGCTGCAACCTGTGTGGGGAGGCCGGCCATCTTTACAGGGCCTGCCCGAAACGCGGGGCGACATACGCTGAAATCATCAGCAGCGGAGTTAAAAAGGCGACCAGAGAGGAGGTGCATACACCCTCCACCGAAAAAGACACCACGGCTCAGAATGAGGAAAAGCAACAAAAGGGCCCCCAACAAAAAGAAGAGGCCCCAGCACCTCCTGACAACCCAACCCCAGCCCCATCTGATGAGGAACACTCAATGGAAGAGGAAGAGGATGGGACAAAGAATAAAGAGCCCTGGGAAACAGTGAACAGGGACAAACGAAAGCGGAAACAAAAAAACAAACTGAAGAACCCCCCGAGGGGTAGTGGCAAAAAGCGACACCTCTCAGCCGGCGCACTTAGCGCCGACACCTCATCCGATGAGGGAAAACAGGACAAGAATCGGCCTCAAATAAAGAGGCAAAGCACCAACGTGGAACGGAAGGCACAGACCCCCCAGACCACCGACCGGGAAGGAAACAAGGTCACAGACCAACCCCCGATAGTAACGAGCAGCAACAACCCAGGTGAAGACCGGCCTGCAACCCCAACACCTACTGACTGCCATGACGAACGCCAGGGCTACATCACCCCCCCAATGCATCTGCATCAAAATCACGGGGCCAGTACGGACCAGAACAGCTTTCTCAGCCCTGCAACTGTGCTAAAGTTTGCGAGCACCACCGGCATGCTGGGGAACATCGAACAGCTGGAACAGCCAACTGTATAGACTCTGGACTCTTGAGACTGGTAAATCTATCTTTTTTATAATGGGTTTAAAAATTGCATCCATAAATGTGCGAAGCATCAAAGATACTTCGCGGTGTGTAGCCACACTCAACTATTTGGCAAATGTAAAAGCTGACCTACTGTTCCTGCAGGAGTGCGGAATTCCGCACCTCAGCAACTACAGGCGCTGGTCGAGCTGGTGGTCCCACGGGCCATCCATCTGGTCAGGAGGAAACGACTGCCGCTCCTCCGGCCTGGGTATTCTGCTGCGGGGAGGCAACTTCACCATCTCCGACGTTAAGGAGGTGGTGGGCGGGCGCCTCCTCGTAGCAGACGTGAAATACAAAAACACCCCTCTCAGACTTATTAATGTGTACGCCCCGGCCGTAAAAAGTGAGCGGCTGGCAGTTCTTCAGCAACTCCCACTGCTGTTGGCCACCTCCAAGCCGGTCATCCTGGGTGGTGACTTCAACTGCATCATCGATGCGGCTGGACGATCCAGCAAAGCCGACAGCAAACTAGACGCTACGTCCAGACTCCTGATGGAAACGGTAAAAGACGCCAAGCTGCTCGACGTCTGCAGCAACCCTGCAGACGGCGCGCAGCGTAGATACACATGGTCACGGCCAGACGGGTCCGTCCGCTCCAGGATAGACTTCTTTTTTGTGTCCCGAGCTTTCACGGTCAGGTCCACCGACGTAACGCCGGTGTTCTTCTCTGACCACTGCCTCCTACTGGCCGACTGCCACCTGCAGGAAGACCAGGGGGTAGGCAGGGGGACGTGGAAGCTAAATGTAAAACTGCTGACCCCTGAGAACATCGAGGAACTCAGGAGGGATTACAAAGGTTGGAGAACCGTGAAACCCCTCTTTGAGGCCCCACATCTCTGGTGGGAAGCAATCAAGGGGAATATCAAGAGGTTTTTCATCCTCAAGGGCGTTCAAAAGGTGAGAGAGAGACGAGGGGTCATGTCCAGGCTCCAGAAAAGTATGCAAAATTTGCTCCAGCTGCAGTCGATGGGGGTGGATGTCAAGGAGGATCTCCAAGAGGTGAAGAGCCAGCAAGCCTCGCTCTACACCTCGGAGGCCTCCAAGGTTATCTTCCGCTCCAGAGTCCGCTCCGTGGAGCAGGACGAAAAGTGCTCACGCTTCTTCTTCCAAAAGGTGCACAGAGACACCTCTGTGATCAGCAGCCTGAAGGAAGAAGATGGCTCTGAAAAGTCATCGCAGTCTGACATCCTGAGGATCAGCCAATCCTTTTATGCCGGACTGTATGACCTGAAGCCAACAGATAGCACTGTTTCCCAGACCTTCCTGTCGACTATCACGGAGGTCATAGGCGACAGCGAGCTGGAAAACCTGGACAAACCACTGACTCTGGACGAGCTGACAAAGGCCGCCAAGTCCTTCGAGACGAGTAAAACTCCCGGAAGCGACGGCTTACCGGTTGAGTTGTATTCGGCTCTGTGGGACTGGATGGGCCCAGACCTGCTGGAAGTGTACGAGAGTATGCTTCTGGAGGGCAGCATGTCAGAGTCCATGAGGAAAGGCATCATCAACCTCATCTACAAACAGAAGGGGGAAAGGGAAGAAATTCGAAATTGGCGACCCATTTCACTGTTGAATGTGGACTACAAAATTCTAGCAAAGGTCATCGCCAATCGGGTCAGGTCTGCTCTGGAGTCGGTGATCCACCCTGACCAGACCTGTGCTGTACCCGGCAGGAAGATCTCTGATAGCCTCGCGCTACTCAGGGATACGATCGCCTACGTGCAGGACAGGGGGGTGGACACTTGCCTCATCAGCCTTGACCAGGAGAAGGCTTTTGACAGAATATCGCACACCTACATGATGGATGTGCTCTCCAAAATGGGGTTTGGGGAGGGAATTCGCAATTGGATCAAACTGCTCTACACAAACATCTATAGCGCAGTCTCAATCAATGGGTGGGAATCAGAAAAGTTCCAGATCAGATCTGGAGTCAGGCAGGGCTGCCCTCTCTCCTCTGCCCTTTTTGTGTGCTGCATAGAACCTTTTGCCGAGTCCATCAGGAGGGATCCGGGTATAAGAGGAGTGACGATCCCAGGCAGTGGAGGCATGCAAGTCAAGGCCTCCCTGTACATGGACGACGTTGCCGTCTTCTGCTCGGATCCTGCGTCTGTACGCAGGCTCTTAACCACCTGCGACCAGTTTGAACTGGCCTCTGGAGCCAAGGTAAACCGGGGCAAGAGCGAGGCCATGTTCTTTGGGAACTGGGCCGACCGGTCCTTTGTCCCCTTCACTGTCAGGTCCGATTACCTGAAGGTGCTGGGGATATGGTTCGGAGCTGCTGGGGCGTGCACCAAAAACTGGGAGGAGCGCATAGGAAAGGTAAGACAGAAACTGGGCTGGTGGGAGCAACGCTCCCTCTCCATTGCGGGCAAAACCCTGGTCATCAGGTGTGAGGTACTCTCGGTGCTACTGTACGTGGCGCAGGTCTGGCCCATAACCCGACCCTACGCCACAGCAGTCACCCGGGCCATCTTCAAATTTATCTGGCGATCCAAGATGGACCGTGTCCGAAGGGACACCATGTACAAACCTCTGGAGAAGGGAGGGCGGAACGTACCCAACGCCTCCCTCATCCTGTTGGCCACCTTTGTGTCCAGCTGCATCAAGCTGTGCGTGGACCCCCAGTATGCAAACACCAAGTGTCACTACATACTGAGGTTCTACCTGTCCCCGGTGTTGCGAAGGATGGGCCTGGCCTCATTGCCGCGGAACGCTCCAAGTAGTTGGACCGTACCGTACCACCTGTCCTTTGTGGAAAAGTTTTTGAAAGAAAACACCTTTGACCACAAGGCAATGAAGCAGTGGTCAGCACGTAATGTCCTCGAGGCCCTCAGGGAAAAAGAGACCGTGGAGGACGTTGGATGGTTCCCTGAGCAGACTGCCAGAGTCATCTGGCAGAACGCCTCATCACCAGAACTTTCAAACAAGCACCAAGACCTAGCTTGGCTGGTGGTGAGAAGGGCCCTCCCTGTCAGATTCTTCATGCACACCCGAAGGCTCTGCACCAATGCACGCTGCCCTCGGAGTGGCTGTGGGGGAAATGAGACGGTCACACACCTCCTTGTGGAATGTGCCTTTGCAAAGAAGGTCTGGAGAGAGATGCAGTGGTATTTGTCAAGGTTTATCCCAAACAGATCTGTGACACAGGACTCTGTGCTCTACGGACTGTTTCCAGGGACACACACCGAGACAAATATCAACTGCTGCTGGAAGGTCATCAACTCGGTAAAAGACGCTCTTTGGTCTGCCCGAAACTTGCTGATCTTCCAGTGCAAAGAATTGTCCTCGACCGAGTGTTGCAGACTGGCACATTCCAAGGTCCAGGACTACGTGCTGAGGGACGCACTCAAGCTTGGGGCAGCTGCCGCCAAGGCGCAATGGGGAAAGACCACTGTGTAAAGTCTTTCCAGCAAATGTACACCGAGGGGCGCGTAACAGTGTAAAGCCCCTCGGTCTGGGCAACCAACACTCCAATGTATTAAACAAACATGACAATGTAAATATTTAAGAAGGAATTGTAATGTAAAGAGTGATATGTGTATGACAATATCAAAATTGAATGAAAGAAAGTCAAGGCAACATGTAACCCTGCCGGAAATGTACAGTCAAGACAATTTGAAATGTTTATGTAATGCTCATGATAAATTTTTATGAATAAAGTATATTTTTTTGAAAAAAAAAAAAATCTGTTCTTATCAGTTTAATATCTGATACGTCCCTTATCTGGGGACCATATATTAAATTGATTTTTGGAGCAGGGAGATGGAATAGGGGCTTGCTCCGTCCACTCCACGCATCGACCTGGTATTGCAGTACCTCCGGGAACGGTGCACACACCCCCTTTATGGGGAATTTCAAAGTCAAAAAACAGCTCAAGCATGTACATGCACTTCTCTACTTCATGCCTTTTCTCTTCATTCTCCAATATGGACAATCTGCTTACAACACTTTGCAACCACTCGCCTGCTGTGCATCACTATTTCTTCCTGAAGCCGGTGCTGCCCCAGTGCTGCGGCTTTCAACCAACAGATGCTTCTGCTTGCAACACTTCCCCAACAATGGATATTTTGATGCAACGCTTCCCCAACAATGGATATTTTGATGCAACGCTTCCCCAACAATGGATATTTTGATGCAACGCTTCCCCAACAATGGATATTTTGATGCAACGCTTCCCCAACAATGGATATTTTGATGCAACGCTTCCCCAACAATGGATATTTTGATGCAACGCTTCCCCAACAATGGATATTTTGATGCAACGCTTCCCCAACAATGGATATTTTGATGCAACGCTTCCCCAACAATGGATATTTTGATGCAACACTTCCCCAACAATGGATATTTTGATGCAACACTTCCCCAACAATGGATATTTTGATGCAACACTTCCCCAACAATCCACATTTTGACATCACTTTCAACAGTCTCGCAGCTTGCATCAATCGCTTCTCGGCCTTTTGGCTAAGATCAAGTGTAGTCTCATTTGATTGAGAGAAGCTGAGGATTTCGATGTCGATCGTGGATTGGAGAACTCGGAGGGATTGAAGTCGTCAAAGAGGAAACGTTTGGAGCTTGGCTGCTATTGGTGGATCTACATGCTGGCCTAAACCTCGGGTTTAGGCCTAACGCCGATACAGTTTCACACCCAACGTACGAGCTATGGATGCAGCTGCATCCCGACCACCAGGCTGGGGAGTGCGAAACACTGTCCGAGTCACAGTAAAGAAAACGGAGGGAGAGTCACCTTTGGACAGGAAACACTTCGTGAAGAGGGTGCTGCTCGAGTGTTGTGGGTTTAAAGCAACAGAGATCTTCTGCTTGCAAAACTTCCCCAAGAATGGTTTCTTTGATGTCACCTTCAAGAGCGTCGCAGCGTGCATCAAATTCTTGAACGTCTTCAAGGAAAAAGGTAACCAGAGTCCCTTGTCGATCCTAACTGCGGAGCCTCTGTTTACGCTACCGGCACAGCGAAATCGGGTTGTTACACTGCACACGTACAACCCCCACGTCCCTGTGTCTGATGTGCTCACGTTCCTCGCCAGGTACGCTGAGCTGAAAAGTGACAGCGTGCAAGTGAAAGACACCTTCGGCATCTGGACAAGTGAGCACCAGGTCAAGGTGACCCTAAGAACGGACAGCAACGGAGCCATCCTGCATCCCCCCTCCAATTTTGCTATTGGAGTAAATCGTGGCTACCTCTACTACGTGGGACAGCCACGAGTATGCCACACCTGTGGCAAAACGGGGCATGTTGCCGCAAACTGCAGTGTGACCTTCTGCAAGAACTGCAGACAGGAGGGACACATGACTAAGGACTGCAAAGAAGACAAGTGCTGCAACCTGTGTGGGGAGGCCGGCCATCTTTACAGGGCCTGCCCGAAACGCGGGGCGACATACGCTGAAATCATCAGCAGCGGAGTTAAAAAGGCGACCAGAGAGGAGGTGCATACACCCTCCACCGAAAAAGACACCACGGCTCAGAATGAGGAAAAGCAACAAAAGGGCCCCCAACAAAAAGAAGAGGCCCCAGCACCTCCTGACAACCCAACCCCAGCCCCATCTGATGAGGAACACTCAATGGAAGAGGAAGAGGATGGGACAAAGAATAAAGAGCCCTGGGAAACAGTGAACAGGGACAAACGAAAGCGGAAACAAAAAAACAAACTGAAGAACCCCCCGAGGGGTAGTGGCAAAAAGCGACACCTCTCAGCCGGCGCACTGAGCGCCGACACCTCATCCGATGAGGGAAAACAGGACAAGAATCGGCCTCAAATAAAGAGGCAAAGCACCAACGTGGAACGGAAGGCACAGACCCCCCAGACCACCGACCGGGAAGGAAACAAGGTCACAGACCAACCCCCGATAGCAACGAGCAGCAACAACCCAGGTGAAGACCGGCCTGCAACCCCAACACCTACTGACTGCCATGACGAACGCCAGGGCTACATCACCCCCCCAATGCATCTGCATCAAAATCACGGGGCCAGTACGGACCAGAACAGCTTTCTCAGCCCTGCAACTGTGCTAAAATTTGCGAGCACCACCGGCATGCTGGGGAACATCGAACAGCTGGAACAGCCAACCGTATAGACTCTGGACTCTTGAGACTGGTAAATCTATCTTTTTTATAATGGGTTTAAAAATTGCATCCATAAATGTGCGAAGCATCAAAGATACTTCGCGGTGTGTAGCCACACTCAACTATTTGGCAAATGTAAAAGCTGACCTACTGTTCCTGCAGGAGTGCGGAATTCCGCACCTCAGCAACTACAGGCGCTGGTCGAGCTGGTGGTCCCACGGGCCATCCATCTGGTCAGGAGGAAACGACTGCCGCTCCTCCGGCCTGGGTATTCTGCTGCGGGGAGGCAACTTCACCATCTCCGACGTTAAGGAGGTGGTGGGCGGGCGCCTCCTCGTAGCAGACGTGAAATACAAAAACACCCCTCTCAGACTTATTAATGTGTACGCCCCGGCCGTAAAAAGTGAGCGGCTGGCAGTTCTTCAGCAACTCCCACTGCTGTTGGCCACCTCCAAGCCGGTCATCCTGGGTGGTGACTTCAACTGCATCATCGATGCGGCTGGACGATCCAGCAAAGCCGACAGCAAACTAGACGCTACGTCCAGACTCCTGATGGAAACGGTAAAAGACGCCAAGCTGCTCGACGTCTGCAGCAACCCTGCAGACGGCGCGCAGCGTAGATACACATGGTCACGGCCAGACGGGTCCGTCCGCTCCAGGATAGACTTCTTTTTTGTGTCCCGAGCTTTCACGGTCAGGTCCACCGACGTAACGCCGGTGTTCTTCTCTGACCACTGCCTCCTACTGGCCGACTGCCACCTGCAGGAAGACCAGGGGGTAGGCAGGGGGACGTGGAAGCTAAATGTAAAACTGCTGACCCCTGAGAACATCGAGGAACTCAGGAGGGATTACAAAGGTTGGAGAACCGTGAAACCCCTCTTTGAGGCCCCACATCTCTGGTGGGAAGCAATCAAGGGGAATATCAAGAGGTTTTTCATCCTCAAGGGCGTTCAAAAGGTGAGAGAGAGACGAGGGGTCATGTCCAGGCTCCAGAAAAGTATGCAAAATTTGCTCCAGCTGCAGTCGATGGGGGTGGATGTCAAGGAGGATCTCCAAGAGGTGAAGAGCCAGCAAGCCTCGCTCTACACCTCGGAGGCCTCCAAGGTTATCTTCCGTTCCAGAGTCCGCTCCGTGGAGCAGGACGAAAAGTGCTCACGCTTCTTCTTCCAAAAGGTGCACAGAGACACCTCTGTGATCAGCAGCCTGAAGGAAGAGGATGGCTCTGAAAAGTCATCGCAGTCTGACATCCTGAGGATCAGCCAATCCTTTTATGCCGGACTGTATGACCTGAAGCCAACAGATAGCACTGTTTCCCAGACCTTCCTGTCGACTATCACGGAGGTCATAGGCGACAGCGAGCTGGAAAACCTGGACAAACCACTAACTCTGGACGAGCTGACAAAGGCCGCCAAGTCCTTCGAGACGAGTAAAACTCCCGGAAGCGACGGCTTACCGGTTGAGTTGTTTTCGGCTCTGTGGGACTGGATGGGCCCAGACCTGCTGGAAGTGTACGAGAGTATGCTTCTGGAAGGCAGCATGTCAGAGTCCATGAGGAAAGGCATCATCACCCTCATCTACAAGCAGAAGGGGGAAAGGGAAGAAATTCGAAATTGGCGACCCATTTCACTGTTGAATGTGGACTACAAAATTCTAGCAAAGGTCATCGCCAATCGGGTCAGGTCTGCTCTGGAGTCGGTGATCCACCCTGACCAGACCTGTGCTGTACCTGGCAGGAAGATCTCTGATAGCCTCGCGCTACTCAGGGATACGATCGCCTACGTGCAGGACAGGGGGGTGGACACTTGCCTCATCAGTCTTGACCAGGAAAAGGCTTTTGACAGAATATCGCACACCTACATGATGGATGTGCTCTCCAAAATGGGGTTTGGGGAGGGAATTCGCAATTGGATCAAACTGCTCTACACAAACATCTATAGCGCAGTCTCAATCAATGGGTGGGAATCAGAAAAGTTCCAGATCAGATCTGGAGTCAGGCAGGGCTGCCCTCTCTCCTCTGCCCTTTTTGTGTGCTGCATAGAACCTTTTGCCGAGTCCATCAGGAGGGATCCGGGTATAAGAGGAGTGACGATCCCAGGCAGTGGAGGCATGCAAGTCAAGGCCTCCCTGTACATGGACGACGTTGCCGTCTTCTGCTCGGATCCTGCGTCTGTACGCAGGCTCTTGACCACCTGCGACCAGTTTGAACTGGCCTCTGGAGCCAAGGTAAACCGGGGCAAGAGCGAGGCCATGTTCTTTGGGAACTGGGCCGACCGGTCCTTTGTCCCCTTCACTGTCAGGTCCGATTACCTGAAGGTGCTGGGGATATGGTTCGGAGCTGCTGGGGCGTGCACCAAAAACTGGGAGGAGCGCATAGGAAAGGTAAGACAGAAACTGGGCTGGTGGGAGCAACGCTCCCTCTCCATTGCGGGCAAAACCCTGGTCATCAGGTGTGAGGTACTCTCGGTGCTACTGTACGTGGCGCAGGTCTGGCCCATAACCCGACCCTACGCCACAGCAGTCACCCGGGCCATCTTCAAATTTATCTGGCGATCCAAGATGGACCGTGTCCGAAGGGACACCATGTACAAGCCTCTGGAGAAGGGAGGGCGGAACGTACCCAACGCCTCCCTCATCCTGTTGGCCACCTTTGTGTCCAGCTGCATCAAGCTGTGCGTGGACCCCCAGTATGCAAACACCAAGTGTCACTACATACTGAGGTTCTACCTGTCCCCGGTGTTGCGAAGGATGGGCCTGGCCTCATTGCCGCGGAACGCTCCAAGTAGTTGGACCGTACCGTACCACCTGTCCTTTGTGGAAAAGTTTTTGAAGGAAAACACCTTTGACCACAAGGCAATGAAGCAGTGGTCAGCACGTAATGTCCTCGAGGCCCTCAGGGAAAAGGAGACCGTGAAGGACGTTGGATGGTTCCCTGAGCAGACTGCCAGAGTCATCTGGCAGAACGCCTCATCACCAGAACTTTCAAACAAGCACCAAGACCTAGCTTGGCTGTTGGTGAGAAGGGCCCTCCCTGTCAGATTCTTCATGCACACCCGAAGGCTCTGCACCAATGCACGCTGCCCTCGGAGTGGCTGTGGGGGAAATGAGACGGTCACACACCTCCTTGTGGAATGTGCCTTTGCAAAGAAGGTCTGGAGAGAGATGCAGTGGTATTTGTCAAGGTTTATCCCAAACAGATCTGTGACACAGGACTCTGTGCTCTACGGACTGTTTCCAGGGACACACACCGAGACAAATATCAACTGCTGCTGGAAGGTCATCAACTCGGTAAAAGACGCTCTTTGGTCTGCCCGAAACTTGCTGATCTTCCAGTGCAAAGAATTGTCCTCGACCGAGTGTTGCAGACTGGCACATTCCAAGGTCCAGGACTACGTGCTGAGGGACGCACTCAAGCTTGGGGCAGCTGCCGCCAAGGCGCAATGGGGAAAGACCACTGTGTAAAGTCTTTCCAGCAAATGTACACCGAGGGGCGGGTAACAGTGTAAAGCCCCTCGGTCTGGGCCATTAAAACTCCAATGTATAAAAGAACATAAGAACTAGGAACAGGAGTAGGCCATCTGGCCCCTCGAGCCTGCTCCGCCATTTAATGAGATCATGGCTGATCTTTGTGGACTCAGCTCCACTCTCCGGCCCATACACCATATCCCCGAATCCCTTTATTCTTTAGAAAGGCATCTATCTTTTTCTTAAAAACGTTTAAAGAAGGAGCCTCAACTGCTTCACTGGGCAAGGAATTCCAAAGATTCACAACCCTTTGGGTGAAGAAGTTCCTCCTACGCTCCGTCCTAAATCTACCTCCCCTTATTTTGAGGCTATGCCCCCTAGTTCGGCTTTCCCCGACCAGTGGAAACAACCTGCCCGCATCTATCCTATCTATTCCCTTCATAATTTTATATGTCTCAATAAGATCCCCCCGCATCCTTCTAAACTCCAATGAGTACAGTCCCAGTCTACTCAACCTCTCGTCATAATCTAATCCCCTCAACTCTGGGATCAACCTAGTAAATCTCCTCTGCACTCCCTCCAGTGCCAATATGTCCTTTCTCAAGTAAGGAGACCAAAACTGAACACAATACTCCAGATGCGGCCTCACCAACACCCTATACAATTGCAGCATAACCTCACTAGTCTTGAACTCCATCCCAATAGCAATGAAAGACAAAACTCGACTAGCCTTCTTAATCACCTGCACACCAACTTTTTGCGACTCGTGCACCAGCACACCCAGGTCCCTCTGCACAGCAGCATGTTTTAACATCTTACCGTTTAAATAATAATCCATTCTGCTGTTATTCCTCCCAAAATGGATTGCCTCACACTTGGCAACATTGAATTCCATCTGCCAGACCCTAGCCCATTCACCTAACCTATCCAAATCCTTCTGCAGACTTCCGGTATCCTCTGCACTTTTTGCTTTTCCACTCACCTTTGTGTCGTCTGCAAACTTTGACACATTGCACTTGGTCCCCAACTCCAAATCGTCTATGTAAATTGTGAACAAATGCGGGCCCAACACTGATCCTTGAGGGACCCCACTAGTTCCAGGTTGCCAACCAGAGAAACGCCCATTTATCCCCACTCTCTGCTTTCTGTTAGTTTTTTTTTTAATAAATATTTTATTGAAAATTTTTGGTCAACCAACACAGTACATTGTGCATCCTTTACACAACATTATAACAATACAGATAATAATGACCTTTTTTATATAAACAAAAAACAACAAATAAATAAATATTAAATAACAAAAATGAAAACTAGCCCTAATTGGCAACTGCCTTGTCACAGGCTATACCCCCCCCACCCACCCCCCCCCCCATCCCTCCTCCCCCCCCCCCCCCCCCCCCAAGTCCTGGGCTGCTGCTGCTGCCTTCCTTTTTTCCCCCATCTATCTTTCCGCAAGATATTCGACGAACGGTTGCCACCGCCTGGTGAACCCTTGAGCCGACCCCCTTAGGACGAACTTAATCCGCTCTAACTTTATGAACCCCGCCATATCATTTATCCAGGTCTCCGCCCCCGGGGGCTTGGCTTCTTTCCACATTAGCAATATCCTGCGCCGGGCTACTAGGGACGCAAAGGCCAAAACATCGGCCTCTCTCGCCTCCTGCACTCCCGGCTCTTGTGCAACCCCAAATATAGCCAACCCCCAGCTTGGTTCGACCCGGACTCCTACTACTTTCGAAAGCACCTTTGTCACCCCCATCCAAAACCCCTGTAGTGCCGGGCATGACCAGAACATATGGGTATGATTCGCTGGGCTTCTCGAGCACCTCGCACACCTATCCTCCACCCCAAAAAATTTATTGAGCCGTGTTCCAGTCATATGTGCCCTGTGTAATACCTTAAACTGAATCAGGCTTAGCCTGGCGCACGAGGACGACGAGTTTACCCTGTTTAGGGCATCTGCCCACAGCCCCTCCTCAATCTCCTCCCCTAGCTCTTCTTCCCATTTCCCTTTTAGTTCGTCCACCATAGTCTCCCCTTCGTCCCTCATTTCCCTATATATATCCGACACCTTACCATCTCCCACCCATTTCTTTGAGATGACTCTGTCCTGCACCTCTTGTGTCGGGAGCTGCGGGAATTCCCTCACCTGTTGCCTCGCAAAAGCCCTCAATTGCATGTACCTAAATGCATTCCCTTGGGGCAACCCATATTTCTCAGTCAGCGCTCCCAGACTCGCAAACGTCCCATCCACAAATAGATCTTTCAATTGCGTTATTCCTGCTCTTTGCCACATTCCATATCCCCCATCCATTCCCCCCGGGGCAAACCTATGGTTGTTTCTTATCGGGGACCCCCCCAATGCTCCGGTCTTTCCCCTATGTCGTCTCCACTGTCCCCAAATCTTCAGTGTAGCTACCACCACCGGACTCGTGGTATAGTTCCTTGGTGAGAATGGCAATGGGGCTGTCACCATAGCCTGCAGGCTGGTCCCCCTACAGGACGCCCTCTCTAATCTCTTCCACGCCGCTCCTTCCTCCTCTCCCATCCACTTACTCACCATTGAAATATTAGCGGCCCAATAATACTCACTTAGGCTCGGTAGTGCCAGCCCCCCCCTATCCCTACTACGCTGTAAGAATCCCTTCCTCACTCTCGGAGTCTTCCCGGCCCAAACAAAACCCATGATACTCTTTTCTATCCTTTTGAAAAAAGCCTTCGTGATCACCACCGGGAGGCACTGAAAAACAAAGAGGAATCTCGGGAGGACCACCATCTTAACCGCCTGCACCCTCCCTGCCATTGACAATGCTACCATATCCCATCTCTTGAAATCTTCCTCCATCTGTTCCACCAACCGCGTCAAATTTAGCCTGTGCAATGTGCCCCAATTCTTAGCTATCTGGATCCCCAGGTAACGAAAGTCTCTTGTTACCTTCCTCAACGGTAGGTCTTCTATTTCTCTACTCTGCTCCCCTGGATGCACCACAAACAGCTCACTCTTCCCCATGTTCAATTTATACCCTGAAAAATCCCCAAACTCCCCAAGTATCCGCATTATTTCTGGCATCCCCTCCGCTGGATCCGCCACATATAGTAGCAGATCATCCGCATATAAAGATACCCGGTGTTCTTCTCCTCCCCTAAGTATTCCCCTCCATCTCCTGGAACCTCTCAGCGCTATCGCCAGGGGCTCAATCGCCAGTGCAAACGGTAATGGGGACAGAGGACATCCCTGCCTTGTCCCTCTATGGAGCCGAAAATATGCCGATCCCCGTCCATTCGTGACCACACTCGCCACTGGGGCCCTATACAACAGCTGCACCCATCTAACATACCCCTCTCCAAACCCGAATCTCCTCAACACCTCCCACAGATAATCCCATTCCACTCTATCAAATGCTTTCTCGGCATCCATCGCCACTACTATCTCCGTTTCACCCTCTGGTGGGGCCATCATCATTACCCCTAACAGCCTCCGTATATTCGTGTTCAGCTGTCTCCCCTTCACAAACCCCGTTTGGTCCTCATGAACCACCCCCGGGACACATTCCTCTATTCTCATTGCCATTACCTTGGCCAGGACCTTGGCATCCACATTTAGGAGGGAAATTGGTCTGTAGGACCCGCATTGTAGCGGATCCTTTTCCTTCTTTAAGAGAAGCGATATCGTTGCTTCTGACATAGTCGGGGGCAGTTGTCCCCTTTCCTTTGCCTCATTAAAGGTCCTCGTCAGTAGCGGGGCGAGCAAGTCCAAATATTTTCTGTAAAATTCAACTGGGAATCCGTCCGGTCCCGGGGCCTTTCCCGTCTGCATGTTCCTAATTCCTTTCACCACTTCTTCTACCGTGATCTGTGCTCCCAGTCCCGCCCTTTCCTGCTCTTCCACCTTGGGAATTTCCAGCCGATCCAAAAAATCCATCATTCTCTCCCTCCCATCCGGGGGTTGAGCTTCATACAATTTTTTATAAAATGTCTTGAACACTTCATTCACTCTCTCCGCTCCCCGCTCCGTCTCTCCTTCCTCGTCCCTCACCCCCCCTATTTCCCTCGCTGCTCCCCTTTTCCTCAATTGGTGTGCCAGCAATCTGCTCGCCTTCTCTCCATATTCATACTGTACACCCTGCGCCTTCCTCCATTGTGCCTCTGCAGTGCCTGTAGTCAGCAAGTCAAATTCCACATGCAGCCTTTGCCTTTCCCTGTACAGTCCCTCCTCCGGTGCTTCCGCATATTGTCTGTCCACCCTTAAAAGTTCTTGCAGCAACCGCTCCCGTTCCTTACTCTCCTGCTTCCCTTTATGTGTCCTTATTGATATCAGCTCCCCCCTCACCACCGCCTTCAACGCCTCCCAGACCACTCCCACCTGAACCTCCCCATTGTCATTGAGTTCCAAGTACTTTTCGATGCATCCCCTCACCCTTAGGCACACCCCCTCATCTGCCATTAGTCCCATGTCCATTCTCCAGGGTGGGCGCCCTCTTGTTTCCTCCCCTATCTCCAAGTCTACCCAGTGTGGGGCATGATCCGAAATGGCTATAGCCGTATATTCCGTTCCCCTCACCCTCGGGATCAATGCCCTACCCAACACAAAAAAGTCTATGCGTGAATAGACTTTATGGACATAGGAGAAAAACGAGAACTCCTTACTCCTAGGTCTACTGAATCTCCACGGGTCCACCCCTCCCATCTGCTCCATAAAATCCTTAAGCACCTTGGCTGCTGCCGGCCTCCTACCAGTCCTGGACTTCGACCTATCCAGCCTTGGTTCCAACACCGTGTTAAAATCTCCCCCCATTATCAGCTTTCCCGTCTCTAGGTCCGGGATGCGTCCTAGCATTCGCCTCATAAAGTTGGCATCGTCCCAGTTCGGGGCATACACGTTTACCAAAACCACCATCTCGCCCTGTAATTTGCCACTCACCATCACGTATCTGCCCCCGTTATCCGCCACTATAGTCTTTGCCTCGAACATTACCCGCTTCCCCACTAATATAGCCACCCCCCTGCTTTTCGCATCCAGCCCCGAATGGAACACCTGCCCCACCCATCCTTTGCGCAACCTAACCTGGTCTATCAGTTTCAGGTGCGTTTCCTGTAACATAACCACATCTGCTTTAAGTTTCTTAAGGTGTGCGAGTACTCGTGCCCTCTTTATCGGCCCGTTAAGCCCCCTCACGTTCCACGTGATCAGCCGAGTTGGGGGGCTTCCCACCCCCCCCCCCCCCCCCCCCCTTGCCGGTTAGCCATCATCTTTTTCCAGCTCCTCACCCAGTTCCCACGCAGCTGTATCTCTCCCAGACGGTGCCCCCCCGCCCATCCTTTCCCGTACCCACTTCCCCCCTTTCCCCAGCAGCAGCAACCCAGTAATTCCCCCCCCCCCACCCCCCCCCCCGCTAGACCCCCCGCTAGCGTAGTTACTCCCCCCATGTTGCTCCCAGAAGTCAGCAAACTCTGGCTGACCTCGGCTTTCCCCCGTGATCACGGCTCGCACCGTGCGACGCCCCCTCCTTCCTGCTTCTCTGTTCCCGCCATAATTATCATAGCGCGGGAACCAAGCCCGCGCCTCTCCCTCGGCCCCGCCTCCCATGGCCAACGCCCCATCTCCTCTCCCTCCCCACCTCCCCCCATCACCACCTGTGGGAGAGAGAAAAGTTACCATACCGCAGGATTAAAACATAAATCCCCTCTTCGCCCCCCCCCATTCGCCCCACCACTTTGTCCAAACGTTCATTTTCATAATCCACTCATTCCAATTTTTCTTCTACAATAAAAGTCCACGCTTCATCCGCCGTCTCAAAGTAGTGGTGCCTCCCTTGATATGTGACCCACAGTCTTGCCGGTTGCAGCATTCCAAATTTTATCATCTTTTTGTGAAGTACCGCTTTGGCCCGATTAAAGCTCGCCCTCCTTCTCGCCACCTCCGCACTCCAATCTTGATAAACGCGGATCACCGCGTTCTCCCATTTACTACACCGAGTTTTCTTCGCAAATCTAAGGACCATTTCTCTATCCTTAAAACGGAGGAATCTCACCACTATGGCTCTGGGAGTTTCTCCTGCTCTCGATCCTCGCACCATAACTCGGTACGCTCCCTCCACCTCCAACGGACCCGTCGGGGCCTCCGCTCCCATTAACGAGTGCAGCATCGTGCTCACATATGCCCCGACGTCCGCCCCCTCCACACCTTCAGGAAGGCCAAGAATCCTCAAGTTGTTCCTCCTTGCGTTATTTTCCAGTGCCTCCAACCTCTCCACAGATCGTTTCTGGTGTGCCTCCTGTATCTCCGACGTCACCACCAGGCCCTGTATATCGTTCTCATTCTCTGCTGCTTTCGCCTTCACGACCCGAAGCTCCTGCTCCTGGGTCTTTTGTTCCTCTCTCAGCCCTTCAATCGCCTGTAATATCGGGGCCAACAACTCTTTCTTCATTTCCTTTTTTATCTCCTCCACGCAGCGTTTCAAGAACTCTTGTTGTTCAGGGCCCCATATGAGACTGCCACCTTCCGACGCCATCTTGGTTTCTGCTTGCCTTCCTTGCCGTTGTTCCAAAGGATCCGCTGCAATCCGGCCACTTTCCTCTCCTTTTTCCATCCGTGTCCAGGGGGAACACCCTTCTGGTTTACCGCACGGTGTTTTTAGCCGTTAAAATTGCCGTTGGGGCTCCTATCAAGAGCCCTAAAGTCCGTTCCACCGGGAGCTGCCGAAACGTGCGACTTAGCTGGTCATCGCCGCACCCGGAAGTCCGCTATTTCCTCCTTAATGATAGATTCCAGCACTTTCCCTACAACCGAAGTTAAGCTTACCGGCTAATAATTACCCGCTTTCTGCCGACCTCCTTTTTTAAACAGTGGTGTCACGTTTGCTACTTTCCAATCCTCTGGGACCACCCCAGAGTCGAGTGAATTTTGATAAATTATTGCTAGTGCGTTTACAATTTCCCTAGCCATCTCTTTTAACACTCTGGGATGCATCCCATCAGGGCCAGGAGACTTGTCTACCTTTAGCCCCATTAGCTTGCCCAATACTGCCTCCTTAGTGATTACAATCATCTCAAGGTCCTCACCTATCATATCCTTATTTCCATCAGTCACTGGCATGTTATTTGTGCCCTCCACCGTGAAGACTGACCCAAAAAACCTGTTCAGCTCCTCAGCCATTTCCCCGTCTCCTATTATTAAATCTCCCTTCTCATCTTCCAAAGGACCAATATTTACCTTAGCCACTCTTTTTTGTCTTATATATTTGTAGAAGCTTTTACTATCTGCTTTTATGTTCTGAGCCAGTTTACTTTCATAGTCTACCTTACTCTTCTTTATGGCTTTTTTAGTAGCTTTCTGTTGTCCCCTAAAGACTTCCCAGTCCTCTAGTCTCCCACTAATTTTTGCCACTTTGTATGTTTTTTCCTTCAATTTGATACTCTCCCTCACCTCCTTAGATAGCCACGGTCGATTTTTCCCCTTTCTACCGTCTTTCTTTTTTGTCGGTATGAACCTTTTCTGAACACTGTCAAAGATCGCTCGGAAGGTTCTACACTGTTCCTCAACTGCTTCACTATGAAGTCTTTGCTCCCAGTCTACCTTAGCTAGTTCTTCTCTCATCCCATTGTAATCGCCTTTGTTTAAGCACAAAACACTAGTGTTTGATTTTACCTTGTCATCCTCCCAACTGTATTTTAAATTCCACCATATTGTGGTCGCTCCTTCCAAGAGGATCCCGAACTATGAGATCATTAATCAATCCTGCCTCATTACACAGGACCAGATCTAGGACCGCTTGTTCCCTTGTAGGTTCCATTACATACTGTTCCAGGAAATGATCCCGGGCACATTCTATAAACTCCTCCTCAAGGCTGCCTTTACCAACCTGGTTAAACCAATCGATATGCAGATTAAAATCTCCCATGATAACCGCTGTACCATTTCTACATGCATCTGTTATTTCTTTGCTTATTGCCTGCCTTACCATCCTGTTACTATTTGGTGGCCTATAGACTACTCCTACTCCTATCAGTGACCTTTTCGCCTTACTATTCCTGATTTCCACCCAAATTGATTCAACCTTGTTCTCCATAGCACCAATATCATCCCTTACTATTGCCCGGATGCCCTCAACGTTTTACACAGGTCCCCTAGGAGCCCCACCTTCGCCACCACATGATCACTCTGGTCCAAGATCACTCCTTCGATCTCCCCAATCTCCAAACACCTCTTCGCCCGTTCCAGAGAACTCTTCAAGGGTGCCACAGCTCCTTCAATGGCTTCTGAACGATCCACATGCATTTCCTTCCTCTGCCGGCAGAAATTGCCTCCATCTGGGGCCTTCCAGCTTGCATCAGCCCTTCCCCCGCTTGCATCAGCCCTTCCCCCGCTTGCATCAGCCCTTCCCCCGCTTGCATGCTTACAGTGGCTACTGCAGCAAAGGCTCCCTCCAACTTTTCAGCCAACTCTCTCACTGTTTTCTGCCGGGTCGGATAGCCAGCAGACGTACCACTTCTGGGGGATACTAATCCTCCAACAGTCACCTGTGCATTTTCATCCAAATTCCATCCAGTATTGGGTAAAAAGAGCTCTTTTCTGTGCCTTTAAGCAGAAGCTGCCGTGTGTGTGACCACTCACTCCATGGTCACAACCGGAAGTCTGTCAGGTGTTTTTCATGCGTTGGTGCAGGTTTGATGGGCCGAAGGGCCTATTCTGCGCTGTATTATTCTGGGACACGGTGGCATTGTGGTAACGTCACTGAACTTAGAGACCTAATGCTCTGGGGACATGGGTTCAACTCCACTGCAGCAGTTGTTGTAATTAAATTTATTTAGTAAAGTGTAAAATTGACAGCTCGGCATCAGTAATGGTGACCACAAAACTATCAACTGTCATAAAACCCCTCTGGTTTATTAATGTCCTTCAGGGAAGGAAATTTGCCAACATTGTCACTCCAAAGCCACAGAAACATGGTTGACTCTGAACTGTCCTGAAATGATCGAACAAGCTCCAGAGAAATGGGCAACAAATGCTGGCCTTGCCAGTGACTCCCATATCCCATGAAAGAATTAACTTTTTAAAAAGCAATACAAATGAGATATCACACTGCAATTTTCATTCCTATAATGTTTATATTTTAGAATATTTATAACTTGCAGTCATGACAGTCTGCGAGCTTCAACGGCAAGTTGTTATTGAGAATATTCAATTTTAAAATATGCTTCCAAGTAGTGAGGCGCACTGAAACTAAACTAAAGATTGGGGGGGGGAAGGGAAAGTCAGGGAACCAAGAGGTGAAGTAATCAGTGGGAAGCGTAGCTGCTTAGGAATACAAAAAAGCACGAAAAGACAAAACTCAGGAGAGGTTACGATAGTCCCCATCCCACAAAATATGACACAGTGTATGGAAAGGCTCAGTAAACCAAGGTCCACCACACTAAGAAAACAAAAAGGGACGGTCAATAGAGAATTAAAGGTGCTATATTTAAATGCGCGCAGTGTACGGAACAAGGTAGATGAGCTTGTGGCCCAGATTGTGACTGGCAGGTATGATGTGGTAGGCATCACAGAGACATGGTTGCAGGGGGTTCAGGACTGGCATTTAAACATCCAGGGATTCACAACCTATCGAAAAGACAGGGAGGTGGGCAGAGGGGGCGGGGTTGCCTTGTTAATTAGGAATGAAATTACATCAATAGCACTAAATGACATAGGGTCAGATGATGTGGAGTCTGTGTGGGTAGAGCTGAGGAACCACAAAGGCAAAAAAACCATAATGGGAGTTATGTACAGGCCTCCTAACAGTGGTCAGGACCGGGGGCACAAAATGCACCACGAAATAGAAAGTGCATGTCAGAAAGGCAAGGTCACAGTGATCATGGGGGACTTCAATATGCAGGTGGACTGGGTAAATAATGCTGCCAGTGGACCCAAGGAAAGGGAATTCATTGAATGTTTACAGGAGGGCTTTTTGGAACAGCTTGTGATGGAGCCCACGAGGGAACAGGCCATTCTGGACTTAGTGTTATGTAATGAGCCAGACTTGATTAAAGATCTTAAAGTAAGGGAGCACTTAGGAGGCAGTGATCATAATATGGTAGAATTCAATCTCTAATTTGAAAGAAAGAAGGTAGAATCAGATGTAAAGGTGTTGCAGTTAAATAAAGGTAACTACAGGGGCATGAGGGAGGAACTGACGAAAATCGACTGGGAGCAGAGCCTAGTGGGAAAGACAGTAGAACAGCAATGGCAGGAGTTTCTGGGAGTAATTGAGGACACAGTGCAGAGGTTCATCCCAAAGAAAAGAAAGGTTATCAGAGGGGGGATTAGGCAGCCATGGCTGACAAAGGAAGTTAGGGAATGCATCAAAGCAAAAGAGAAAGCCTATAATGTGGCAAAGAGTAGTGGGAAGTCAGAAGATTGGGAAGGCTACAAAAACAAACTGAGGATAACAAAGAGAGAAATAAGGAAAGAGAGGATCAAATATGAAGGTAGGCTAGCCAGTAACATTAGGGATGATAGTAAAAGTTTCTTTAAATACATTAAAAACAAACGGGAGGCAAAAGTTGACATTGGGCCGCTCCAAAATGACGCTGGTAATTTTGCGATGGGAGTCAAGGAAATAGCTGAGGAACTAAATAAGTACTTTGCGTCAGTCTTCACAGTAGAAGACATGAGTAATATCCCACCAATTCCGGAGAGTCAGGGGGCAGAGTTGAATAGGGTAGCCATCACAAAGGAGAAAGTGCTAGAGAAACTAAGAGGTCTAAAAATTGATAAATCTCTGGGCCCAGATGGACTCCATCCTAGAGTTCTAAAGGAGATAGCTGAAGAAATAGTGGAGGCGTTAGTTATGATCTTTCAAAAGTCACTGGAGTCCCGGAAAGTCCCAGAGGATTGGAAAATCGCTGTTGTAACCCCCCTGTTCAAGAAGGGAACAAGGAAAAAGATGGAAAATTATAGGCCAATTAGCCTAACCTCGGTTGTTGGCAAGATTCTAGAATCCATTGTTAAGGATGAGATTTCTAAATTCTTGGAAGTGCAGGGTCAGATTAGGACAAGTCAGCATGGATTTAGTAAGGGGAGGTCGTGCCTGACAAACCTGTTAGAGTTCTTTTGAAGAGATAACAAATAGGTTAGACCAAGGAGAGCCAATGGATGTTATCTATCTTGACTTCCAAAAGGCCTTTGATAAGGTGCCTCACGGGAGACTGCTGAGTAAAATAAGGGCCCATGGTATTCGAGGCAAGGTACTAACATGGATTGACGATTGGCTGTCAGGCAGAAGGCAGAGAGTTGGGATAAAAGGTTCTTTTTCGGAATGGCAACAGGTGACGAGTGGTGTCCCGCAGGGTTCAGTGTTGGGGCCACAGCTGTTCTCTTTATATATTAACGATCTAGATGACGGGACTGGGGGCATTCTGGCTAAGTTTGCCGATGATACAAAGATAGGTGGAGGGGCAGGTAGTATGGAGGAGGTGGGGAGGCTGCAGAAAGATTTAGACAGTTTAGGAGAGTGGTCCAAGAAATGGCTGATGAAATTCAACGTGGGCAAGTGCGAGGTCTTGCACTTTGGAAAAAAGAATAGAGGCATGGACTATTTTCTAAACGGTGACAAAATTCATAATGCTGAAGTGCAAAGGGACTTGGGAGTCCTAGTCCAGGATTCTCTAAAGGTAAACTTGCAGGTTGAGTCCGTAATTAAGAAAGCAAATGCAATGTTGTCATTCATCTCAAGAGGCTTGGAATATAAAAGCAGGGATGTACTTCTGAAGCTTTATAAAGCATTAGTTCGGCCCCATTTAGAATACGGTGAGCAATTTTGGGCCCCACACCTCAGGAAGGACATACTGGCACTGGAGCGGGTCCAGCGGAGATTCACACGGATGATCCCAGGAATGGTAGGCCTAACATACGATGAACGTCTGAGGATCCTGGGATTATATTCATTGGAGTTTAGGAGGTTGAGGGGAGATCTAATAGAAACTTACAAGATAATGAATGGCTTAGATAGGGTGGATGTAGGGAAGTTGTTTCCATTAGCAGGGGAGACTAGGACCCGGGGACTTAGAATAAAAGGGAGTCACTTTAGAACAGAGATGAGGAGAAATTTCTTCAGCCAGAGAGTGGTGGGTCTGTGGAATTCATTGCCACAGAGGGCGGTGGAGGCCGGGACGTTGAGTGTCTTTAAGACAGAAGTTGATAAATTCTTGATTTCTCGAGGAATTAAGGGCTATGGAGAGAGAGCGGGTAAATGGAGTTGAAATCAGCCATGATTGAATGGCGGAGTGGAGTCGATGGGCCGAATGGCCTTACTTCCGCTCCTATGTCTTATGGTCTTATGGAAACTATAGGTGCTATCTTTCTGCAGTACGTATTTGGCATCAGCCGTGAATGCTATTTCACAAGTTACATGTAATTTGGATTTAATTTCTCCCAAATTCTCTCTCAGATTTTCTAGTTCTGTTAAGTGTTTCGGATTACTTTTATCAGCGCAAAACCCATATTGTGATTTAAGAGTAAGGCCACTTAGGTTGCAGACATGCAAAAGCTAAATGGTGTGGCATTATCTCCAGCATAATCCTTTGGTCATGCCTTTTGCAGGATATTGGCTATCTGGTGTGAAGCCAAGTTCAAAAGTATTCATAATGGAGCAGCAGATTCATTGAAACTCTTTGGGAACTTTCGCAATTTTTTTTTCAATGTTTGTATTTGAAAGGATAGTGTCAATACTAAAAGTTGTAGTAATAATCAGGGCCGAGTTTTAAGGCCGATTTAAATTGGATATCTTAAATTAAAGAATTGAGCAGTTTAAAAACCACAGTCTGCAGAAGGCAGAATCCGAATGTACAAAACTCAAGTCTGTCTGAAGCAGCTCTTGAATAACCCATCAAGTAATTATCCTTGCTACTTGGGATTCACTGGTCTATTGTCCACAGTTCACGATATCCATCAAGCGATCGTTGTTCCTACTTAAGATGCATTGGCCTATTGTTCACAGTTCCTGTTATCACATTAACGGATAGTCACTCCCACTTAAGATGCATTGGCCTATTGTCCACAGTTCCCATCAAGCAATCGTCACTCCTCCCAAGGCAGGCTCAGGTACCCTGTCAACAGGTCATCAACCAGAACGTTGGGCACTGAGACCCTGCCTCCTGAGACTCCATTGGCCGAAAGCCAAGGGCAGTTTGACAATGCAACAAGGATAAAAAGATAGGTATTTGCCAGACAGGGAAGGAAAAAACTGGAAGCTAAGACTGGAAGCTTGTGTGAGGTGACCTTGACCAGACTTGAAGGAAGGAAACCAGCAAGGAACAGCCAGCGAGAATCACCTTTACAAAGTGGAACCAGAGGGACTCCAGGATCAGATCTGCAGCTTACCAAATGACCTTTACGGGAAGGATAGTCGAATCCTGGGTGTTTCTTGTAAGTAAAGTGGGTAATGTATGGGTTAACTATATTTAATAAAGTGTTGCATTATATCGGTGTTCTACTTTGTTCTCCTCATAAATAAAGCCACCTGGATAAACTTTAATTAAAGAGCTGGTTGAAGTATCCGAATTGCACAGATACCTCAAAGTATAACCCATTATTCTAAAGCTGGAGTGCTCCTTCTAAGATGAGCGTGAGGTCAGGTGTAATGCCTGGATCTGGTACGTCCCTCTTGTGGGGACCATGATTTGGATTCAATTTGAACTGTTGTTTTGGAGCAGGCAAGGAGCTGGATTAGGCGTTTGCCCCCTGTCCACACTCTGAGCTCTGGCTTTGTAACTCTGATAAAGTAATTTAAAAAAAAGACAGTGACATAAGAATGAACAATGTATGTACCTATCTCCTAACGTTGGAGCTGCGAAGCAACCGCACCAACCACTGTGCTGCCCCACTCCACTAGGTTCTCGATCTCCCTCCTGAATTCTGACTCAACGTTGTAGTCCTTTGTCATGTGTCCCTCCTGCCTGCAGTTTTTGCAGAAGGTGACGCTGCAGTTGGCAGCAGCATGTCCCATTTTGGCACCGGTGCGACACACTCGTGGGTGCCCCGCATAATAAAGGTAGCTGCGGCTTCCTCCAATGGCGAAACTGGAGGGGGGTTGCAGGATGGTTCCGTTCTCAAGGTCACCTTGACCTGGTGTTCACTTGTCCTTGTCCAGATGTCCTTGCCAAAGGTGTCCTTCAGTCCTTTCAGCTCGACGCACCTGGCGAGGAACGTGAGCGCATCAGACACGGGGATTTGGGGGTTGTACATGTGCAGTGTAACAACCCGGTTTCGCTGCGACGGTAGCGTGAACAGAGGCTCCGCAGTCAGGATAGACAGGGGCCCTGGTTGCCTTTTTCCTTAAAACGCCTTCAGGGGCAGGGGGAGCTGACGTTTCTGGTCCAGGTGACCCTTTGTCAAAGCTCTTTGTTTGGACGCGGGGCGTTTACTCTTTTCTCTCCCTGCAGATGCTGCCAGACTTGCTGAGATTTTCCAGCATTTTCTCTTCTGTTTTTTGCCCCTTGGTATTTCTGAACTCCACCCATACAGACTGCACATTGTCAGAGCTAATATCCTTTCTCATTATTGTGTTAATTTCCTCTTTAACCAGCAGTGCCACACCACCACCTTTTCTTTTATGCCTGTCCTTCCTAAATACCGAATACCCTGGTCACCCTGCAGCCATGTCTCCGTAATCCCAATTATATCGTACCCATTTATACCTATCTGCGCGATTATGTTAAAAATCGAATGAAAATATTTTTTCAGGCACCTCAAAGATTCTGGAGTGTAAGCCACCTTGCATCACAAAAACAGTCCAGCTGACCTAACACAATTGAGCCAGCAGTCAGTTTGTCTGCTGCAGCAGCTTTGAACAAAGACTGCCGTTCGCAGGCTAGCAGAATTCCTTTCATGATACGGCCTCTGGACGCGATGAGAAATCTTGTTGCCCAGCCCGAGTGGTTAGACTCTGCAATGCACTGCCTGAGTGTGCAGCGGGCAGGTTCAAGCCTGCCTTTCTAAAGACAATGGGATAATTATCTGAAGGGAAAACAAGGGGCTGGTTTAGCACACTGGGCTAAATCGCTGGCTTTTAAAGCAGACCAAGGCAGGCCAGCAGCACGGTTCAATTCCCGTACCAGCCTCCCCGAACAAGCGCCGGAATGTGGCGACTAGGGGCTTTTCACAGTAACTTCATTGAAGCCTACTCGTGACAATAAGCGATTTTCATTTCATTTGCAGGGCTACGGGGCGTGTGGCACCAGGCGAGTTGGTTGCTGCTGCTGTATTCTCACTGGCAAGACGTGCAAGTGTTTTCAAAAGTTTGTTCCGCAGCAGCAGCCTGTAACAGTGACGTACGAGGTTAGGCACCATCCTCTCCGATCTGATTGGGAGAGTCACCCGCTCCCATCCGATTGGTGGCGTACTGTTCATCTACATAACTGTCATGCTGTCTGACTGAAAAGGGGGAAAAGAGGCAAGTTCTGTCAATAGGAATCTCCTGTTCCAATGAGAAAGGCCAGGAGCAATATGACAAGAGTGAAAGTTTCAATGCTTACATCGAAAAGTCTTTGAATGCTGTCAGCCTGCTGTAAACGAAGGAAGGCATACGGCACTTCGCCAATTCAAGAGTATTGGGCATCGCTTCTCGGCCTTTTGGCTAAGATCAAGTGTAGTATCTGTTCTTATCAGTTTAATATCTGATACGTCCCTTATCTGGGGACCATATATTAAATTGATTTTTGGAGCAGGGAGATGGAATAGGGGCTTGCTCCGTCCACTCCACGCATCGACCTGGTATTGCAGTACCTCCGGGAACGGTGCACACACCCCCTTTATGGGGAATTTCAAAGTCAAAAAACAGCTCAAGCATGTACATGCACTTCTCTACTTCATGCCTTTTCTCTTCATTCTCCAATATGGACAATCTGCTTACAACACTTTGCAACCACTCGCCTGCTGTGCATCACTATTTCTTCCTGAAGCCGGTGCTGCCCCAGTGCTGCGGCTTTCAACCAACAGATGCTTCTGCTTGCAACACTTCCCCAACAATGGATATTTTGATGCAACGCTTCCCCAACAATGGATATTTTGATGCAACGCTTCCCCAACAATGGATATTTTGATGCAACACTTCCCCAACAATGGATATTTTGATGCAACGCTTCCCCAACAATGGATATTTTGATGCAACGCTTCCCCAACAATGGATATTTTGATGCAACGCTTCCCCAACAATGGATATTTTGATGCAACACTTCCCCAACAATGGATATTTTGATGCAACACTTCCCCAACAATGGATATTTTGATGCAACACTTCCCCAACAATCCACATTTTGACATCACTTTCAACAGTCTCGCAGCTTGCATCAATCGCTTCTCGGCCTTTTGGCTAAGATCAAGTGTAGTCTCATTTGATTGAGAGAAGCTGAGGATTTCGATGTCGATCGTGGATTGGAGAACTCGGAGGGATTGAAGTCGTCAAAGAGGAAACGTTTGGAGCTTGGCTGCTATTGGTGGATCTACATGCTGGCCTAAACCTCGGGTTTAGGCCTAACGCCGATACAGTTTCACACCCAACGTACGAGCTATGGATGCAGCTGCATCCCGACCACCAGGCTGGGGAGTGCGAAACACTGTCCGAGTCACAGTAAAGAAAACGGAGGGAGAGTCACCTTTGGACTGGAAACACTTCGTGAAGAGGGTGCTGCTCGAGTGTTGTGGGTTTAAAGCAACAGAGATCTTCTGCTTGCAAAACTTCCCCAAGAATGGTTTCTTTGATGTCACCTTCAAGAGCGTCGCAGCGTGCATCAAATTCTTGAACGTCTTCAAGGAAAAAGGTAACCAGAGTCCCTTGTCGATCCTGACTGCGGAACCTCTGTTTACGCTACCGGCACAGCGAAATCGGGTTGTTACACTGCACACGTACAACCCCCACGTCCCTGTATCTGATGTGCTCACGTTCCTCGCCAGGTACGCTGAGCTGAAAAGTGACAGCGTGCAAGTGAAAGACACCTTCGGCATCTGGACAAGTGAGCACCAGGTCAAGGTGACCCTAAGAACGGACAGCAACGGAGCCATCCTGCATCCCCCCTCCAATTTCGCTATTGGAGTAAATCGTGGCTACCTCTACTACGTGGGACAGCCACGAGTATGCCACACCTGTGGCAAAACGGGGCATGTTGCCGCAAACTGCAGTGTGACCTTCTGCAAGAACTGCAGGCAGGAGGGACACATGACTAAGGACTGCAAAGAAGACAAGTGCTGCAACCTGTGTGGGGAGGCCGGCCATCTTTACAGGGCCTGCCCGAAACGCGGGGCAACATACGCTGAAATCATCAGCAGCGGAGTTAAAAAGGCGACCAGAGAGGAGGTGCATACACCCTCCACCGAAAAAGACACCACGGCTCAGAATGAGGAAAAGCAACAAAAGGGCCCCCAACAAAAAGAAGAGGCCCCAGCACCTCCTGACAACCCAACCCCAGCCCCATCTGATGAGGAACACTCAATGGAAGAGGAAGAGGATGGGACAAAGAATAAAGAGCCCTGGGAAACAGTGAACAGGGACAAACGAAAGCGGAAACAAAAAAACAAACTGAAGAACCCCCCGAGGGGTAGTGGCAAAAAGCGACACCTCTCAGCCGGCGCACTTAGCGCCGACACCTCATCCGATGAGGGAAAACAGGACAAGAATCGGCCTCAAATAAAGAGGCAAAGCACCAACGTGGAACGGAAGGCACAGACCCCCCAGACCACCGACCGGGAAGGAAACAAGGTCACAGACCAACCCCCGATAGTAACGAGCAGCAACAACCCAGGTGAAGACCGGCCTGCAACCCCAACACCTACTGACTGCCATGACGAACGCCAGGGCTACATCACCCCCCCAATGCATCTGCATCAAAATCACGGGGCCAGTACGGACCAGAACAGCTTTCTCAGCCCTGCAACTGTGCTAAAGTTTGCGAGCACCACCGGCATGCTGGGGAACATCGAACAGCTGGAACAGCCAACTGTATAGACTCTGGACTCTTGAGACTGGTAAATCTATCTTTTAAAAAATGGGTTTAAAAATTGCATCCATAAATGTGCGAAGCATCAAAGATACTTCGCGGTGTGTAGCCACACTCAACTATTTGGCAAATGTAAAAGCTGACCTACTGTTCCTGCAGGAGTGCGGAATTCCGCACCTCAGCAACTACAGGCGCTGGTCGAGCTGGTGGTCCCACGGGCCATCCATCTGGTCAGGAGGAAACGACTGCCGTTCCTCCGGCCTGGGTATTCTGCTGCGGGGAGGCAACTTCACCATCTCCGACGTTAAGGAGGTGGTGGGCGGGCGCCTCCTCGTAGCAGACGTGAAATACAAAAACACCCCTCTCAGACTTATTAATGTGTACGCCCCGGCCGTAAAAAGTGAGCGGCTGGCAGTCCTTCAGCAACTCCCACTGCTGTTGGCCACCTCCAAGCCGGTCATCCTGGGTGGTGACTTCAACTGCATCATCGATGCGGCTGGACGATCCAGCAAAGCCGACAGCAAACTAGACGCTACGTCCAGACTCCTGATGGAAACGGTAAAAGACGCCAAGCTGCTCGACGTCTGCAGCAACCCTGCAGACGGCGCGCAGCGTAGATACACATGGTCACGGCCAGACGGGTCCGTCCGCTCCAGGATAGACTTCTTTTTTGTGTCCCGAGCTTTCACGGTCAGGTCCACCGACGTAACGCCGGTGTTCTTCTCTGACCACTGCCTCCTACTGGCCGACTGCCACCTGCAGGAAGACCAGGGGGTAGGCAGGGGGACGTGGAAGCTAAATGTAAAACTGCTGACCCCTGAGAACATCGAGGAACTCAGGAGGGATTACAAAGGTTGGAGAACCGTGAAACCCCTCTTTGAGGCCCCACATCTCTGGTGGGAAGCAATCAAGGGGAATATCAAGAGGTTTTTCATCCTCAAGGGCGTTCAAAAGGTGAGAGAGAGACGAGGGGTCATGTCCAGGCTCCAGAAAAGTATGCAAAATTTGCTCCAGCTGCAGTCGATGGGGGTGGATGTCAAGGAGGATCTCCAAGAGGTGAAGAGCCAGCAAGCCTCGCTCTACACCTCGGAGGCCTCCAAGGTTATCTTCCGTTCCAGAGTCCGCTCCGTGGAGCAGGACGAAAAGTGCTCACGCTTCTTCTTCCAAAAGGTGCACAGAGAGACCTCTGTGATCAGCAGCCTGAAGGAAGAAGATGGCTCTGAAAAGTCATCGCAGTCTGACATCCTGAGGATCAGCCAATCCTTTTATGCCGGACTGTATGACCTGAAGCCAACAGATAGCACTGTTTCCCAGACCTTCCTGTCGACTATCACGGAGGTCATAGGCGACAGCGAGCTGGAAAACCTGGACAAACCACTAACTCTGGACGAGCTGACAAAGGCCGCCAAGTCCTTCGAGACGAGTAAAACTCCCGGAAGCGACGGCTTACCGGTTGAGTTGTATTCGGCTCTGTGGGACTGGATGGGCCCAGACCTGCTGGAAGTGTACGAGAGTATGCTTCTGGAAGGCAGCATGTCAGAGTCCATGAGGAAAGGCATCATCACCCTCATCTACAAGCAGAAGGGGGAAAGGGAAGAAATTCGAAATTGGCGACCCATTTCACTGTTGAATGTGGACTACAAAATTCTAGCAAAGGTCATCGCCAATCGGGTCAGGTCTGCTCTGGAGTCGGTGATCCACCCTGACCAGACCTGTGCTGTACCCGGCAGGAAGATCTCTGATAGCCTTGCGCTACTCAGGGATACGATCGCCTACGTGCAGGACAGGAGGGTGGACACCTGCCTCATCAGCCTTGACCAGGAGAAGGCTTTTGACAGAATATCGCACACCTACATGATGGATGTGCTCTCCAAAATGGGGTTTGGGGAGGGAATTCGCAATTGGATCAAACTGCTCTACACAAACATCTATAGCGCAGTCTCAATCAATGGGTGGGAATCAGAAAAGTTCCAGATCAAATCTGGAGTCAGGCAGGGCTGCCCTCTCTCCTCTGCCCTTTTTGTGTGCTGCATAGAACCTTTTGCCGAGTCCATCAGGAGGGATCCGGGTATAAGAGGAGTGACGATCCCAGGCAGTGGAGGCATGCAAGTCAAGGCCTCCCTGTACATGGACGACGTTGCCGTCTTCTGCTCGGATCCTGCGTCTGTGCGCAGGCTCTTGACCACCTGCGACCAGTTTGAACTGGCCTCGGGAGCCAAGGTAAACCGGGGCAAGAGCGAGGCCATGTTCTTTGGGAACTGGGCCGACCGGTCCTTTGTCCCCTTCACTGTCAGGTCAGATTACCTGAAGGTGCTGGGGATATGGTTCGGAGCTGCTGGGGCGTGCACCAAAAACTGGGAGGAGCGCATCGCAAAGGTAAGACAGAAACTGGGCTGGTGGGAGCAACGCTCCCTCTCCATTGCGGGCAAAACCCTGGTCATCAGGTGTGAGGTACTCTCGGTGTTGCTGTACGTGGCGCAGGTCTGGCCCATAACCCGACCCTACGCCACAGCAGTCACCCGGGCCATCTTCAAATTCATCTGGGGATCCAAGATGGACCGTGTCCGAAGGGACACCATGTACAAACCTCTGGAGAAAGGAGGGCGGAACGTACCCAACGCCTCCCTCATCCTGTTGGCCACCTTTGTGTCCAGCTGCATCAAGCTGTGCGTGGACCCCCAGTATGCAAACACCAAGTGTCACTACATACTGAGGTTCTACCTGTCCCCGGTGTTACGAAGGATGGGCCTGGCCTCATTGCCGCGGAACGCTCCAAGTAGTTGGACCGTACCGTACCACCTGTCCTTCGTGGAAAAGTTTTTGAAGAAAAACACCTTTGACCACAAGGCAATGAAGCAGTGGTCAGCACGTAATGTCCTCGAGGCCCTCAGGGAAAAGGAGACCGTGGAGGACGTTGGATGGTTCCCTGAGCAGACTGCCAGAGTCATCTGGCAGAACGCCTCATCACCAGAACTTTCAAACAAGCACCAAGACCTAGCTTGGCTGGTGGTGAGAAGGGCCCTCCCTGTCAGATTCTTCATGCACACCCGAAGGCTCTGCACCAATGCACGCTGCCCTCGGAGTGGCTGTGGGGGAAATGAGACGGTCACACACCTCCTTGTGGAATGTGCCTTTGCAAAGAAGGTCTGGAGAGAGATGCAGTGGTATTTGTCAAGGTTTATCCCAAACAGATCTGTGACACAGGACTCTGTGCTCTACGGACTGTTTCCAGGGACACACACCGAGACAAATATCAACTGCTGCTGGAAGGTCATCAACTCGGTAAAAGACGCTCTTTGGTCTGCCCGAAACTTGCTGATCTTCCAGTGCAAAGAATTGTCCTCGACCGAGTGTTGCAGACTGGCACATTCCAAGGTCCAGGACTACGTGCTGAGGGACGCACTCAAGCTTGGGGCAGCTGCCGCCAAGGCGCAATGGGGAAAGACCACAGTGTAAAGTCTTTCCAGCAAATGTACACCGAGGGGCCGGTAACAGTGTAAAGCCCCTCGGTCGGGGCAACCAACACTCCAATGTATAAAACAAACATGCCACTGTAAATATTTCAGAAGGAATTGTAATGTAAAGAGTGATATGTGTATGACAATAACAAAATTGAATGGAAGAAAGTCAAGGCAACATGTAACCCTGCCGGAAATGTACAGTCAAGACAATTTGAAATGTTTCTGTAATGCTCATGATAAATTTTTATGAATAAAGTATATTTTTTTGAGAAAAAAAAAAAAAAAAAAAAAAATCTGTTCTTATCAGTTTAATATCTGATACGTCCCTTATCTGGGGACCATATATTAAATTGATTTTTGGAGCAGGGAGATGGAATAGGGGCTTGCTCCGTCCACTCCACGCATCGACCTGGTATTGCAGTACCTCCGGGAACGGTGCACACACCCCCTTTATGGGGAATTTCAAAGTCAAAAAACAGCTCAAGCATGTACATGCACTTCTCTACTTCATGCCTTTTCTCTTCATTCTCCAATATGGACAATCTGCTTACAACACTTTGCAACCACTCGCCTGCTGTGCATCACTATTTATTCCTGAAGCCGGTGCTGCCCCAGTGCTGCGGCTTTCAACCAACAGATGCTTCTGCTTGCAACACTTCCCCAACAATGGATATTTTGATGCAACGCTTCCCCAACAATGGATATTTTGATGCAACGCTTCCCCAACAATGGATATTTTGATGCAACGCTTCCCCAACAATGGATATTTTGATGCAACGCTTCCCCAACAATGGATATTTTGATGCAACACTTCCCCAACAATGGATATTTTGATGCAACGCTTCCCCAACAATGGATATTTTGATGCAACGCTTCCCCAACAATGGATATTTTGATGCAACGCTTCCCCAACAATGGATATTTTGATGCAACACTTCCCCAACAATGGATATTTTGATGCAACACTTCCCCAACAATGGATATTTTGATGCAACACTTCCCCAACAATGGATATTTTGATGCAACACTTCCCCAACAATCCACATTTTGACATCACTTTCAACAGTCTCGCAGCTTGCATCAATCGCTTCTCGGCCTTTTGGCTAAGATCAAGTGTAGTCTCATTTGATTGAGGGAAGCTGAGGATTTCGATGACGATCGTGGATTGGAGAACTCGGAGGGATTGAAGTCGCCAAAGAAGAAACGTTTGGAGCTTGGCTGCTATTGGTGGATCTACATGCTGGCCTAAACCTCGGGTTTAGGCCTAACGCCGATACAGTTTCACACCCAACGTACGAGCTATGGATGCAGCTGCATCCCGACCACCAGGCTGGGGCGTGCGAAACACTGTCCGAGTCACAGTGAAGAAAACGGATGGAGAGTCACCTTTGGACCGGAAACACTTCGTGAAGAAGGTGCTGCTCGAGTGCTGTGGGTTTAAAGCAACAGAGATCTTCTGCTTGCAAAACTTCCCCAAGAATGGTTTCTTTGATGTCACCTTCAAGAGCGTCGCAGCGTGCATCAAATTCTTGAACGTCTTCAAGGAAAAAGGTAACCAGAGTCCCTTGTCGATCCTGACTGCGGAACCTCTGTTTACGCTACCGGCACAGCGAAATCGTGTTGTTACACTGCACACGTACAACCCCCACGTCCCTGTATCTGATGTGCTCACGTTCCTCGCCAGGTACGCTGAGCTGAAAAGTGACAGCGTGCAAGTGAAAGACACCTTCGGCATCTGGACAAGTGAGCACCAGGTCAAGGTGACCCTAAGAACGGACAGCAACGGAGCCATCCTGCATCCCCCCTCCAATTTCGCTATTGGAGTAAATCGTGGCTACCTCTACTACGTGGGACAGCCACGAGTATGCCACACCTGTGGCAAAACGGGGCATGTTGCCGCAAACTGCAGTGTGACCTTCTGCAAGAACTGCAGGCAGGAGGGACACATGACTAAGGACTGCAAAGAAGACAAGTGCTGCAACCTGTGTGGGGAGGCCGGCCATCTTTACAGGGCCTGCCCGAAACGCGGGGCGACATACGCTGAAATCATCAGCAGCGGAGTCAAAAAGGCGACCAGAGAGGAGGTGCATACACCCTCCACCGAAAAAGACACCATGGTTCAGAATGAGGAAAAGCAACAGAAGGGCCCCCAACAAAAAGAGGAGGCCCCAGCACCTCCTGACAACCCAACCCCAGCCCCATCTGATGAGGAACACTCAATGGAAGAGGAAGAGGATGGGACAAAGAATAAAGAGCCCTGGGAAACCGTGAACAGGGACAAACGTAAGAGGAAACAAAAAAACAAACTGAAGAACCCCCTGAGGGGTAGTGGCAAAAAGCGACACCTCTCAGCCGGCGCACTTAGTGCCGACACCTCATCCGATGAGGGAAAACAGGACAAGAATCGGCCTCAAATAAAGAGGCAAAGCACCGACGTGGAACGGAAGGCACAGACCCCCCAGACCACCGACCGGGAAGAAAACAAGGTCACAGACCAACCCCCGATAGCAACGAGCAGCAATAACCCAGGTGAAGACCGGCCTGCAACCCCAACACCTACTGACTGCCACGACGAACCCCAGGGCTACACCACCCCCCCAATGCATCTGCATCAAAATCACGGGGCCAGTACGGACCAGAACAGTTTTCTCAGCCCTGCAACTGTGCTAAAGTTTGCGAGCACCACCGGCATGCTGGGGAACATTCAACAGCTGGAACAGCCAACTGTATAGACTCTGGACTCTTGAGATTGGTAAATCTATCTTTTCATAATGGGTTTAAAAATTGCATCCATAAATGTGCGAAGCATCAAAGATACTTCGCGGTGTGTAGCCACACTCAACTATTTGGCAAATGTAAAAGCTGACCTACTGTTCCTGCAGGAGTGCGGAATTCCGCACCTCAGCAACTACAGGCGCTGGTCGAGCTGGTGGTCCCACGGGCCATCCATCTGGTCAGGAGGAAACGACTGCCGCTCCTCCGGCCTGGGTATTCTGCTGCGGGGAGGCAACTTCACCATCTCCGACGTTAAGGAGGTGGTGGGCGGGCGCCTCCTCGTAGCAGACGTGAAATACAAAAACACCCCTCTCAGACTTATAAATGTGTACGCCCCGGCCGTAAAAAGTGAGCGGCTGGCAGTTCTTCAGCAACTCCCACTGCTGTTGGCCACCTCCAAGCCGGTCATCCTGGGTGGTGACTTCAACTGCATCATCGATGCGGCTGGACGATCCAGCAAAGCCGACAGCAAACTAGACGCTACGTCCAGACTCCTGATGGAAACGGTAAAAGACGCCAAGCTGCTCGACGTCTGCAGCAACCCTGCAGACGGCGCGCAGCGTAGATATACATGGTCACGGCCGGATGGGTCCGTCCGCTCCAGGATAGACTTCTTTTTTGTGTCCCGAGCTTTCACGGTCAGGTCCACCGACGTAACGCCGGTGTTTCTTCTCTGACCACTGCCTCCTACTGGCCGACTGCCACCTGCAGGAAGACCAGGGGGTAGGCAGGGGGACATGGAAGCTAAATGTAAAACTGCTGACCCCTGAGAACATCGAGGAACTCAGGAGGGATTACAAAGGTTGGAGAACCGTGAAACCCCTCTTTGAGGCCCCACATCTCTGGTGGGAAGCAATCAAGGGGAATATCAAGAGGTTTTTCATCCTCAAGGGCGTTCAAAAGGTGAGAGAGAGACGAGGGGTCATGTCCAGGCTCCAGAAAAGTATGCAAAATTTGCTCCAGCTGCAGTCGATGGGGGTGGATGTCAAGGAGGATCTCCAAGAGGTGAAGAGCCAGCAAGCCTCGCTCTACACCTCGGAGGCCTCCAAGGTTATCTTCCGTTCCAGAGTCCGCTCCGTGGAGCAGGACGAAAAGTGCTCACGCTTCTTCTTCCAAAAGGTGCACAGAGACACCTCTGTGATCAGCAGCCTGAAGGAAGAAGATGGCTCTGAAAAGTCATCGCAGTCTGACATCCTGAGGATCAGCCAATCCTTTTATGCCGGACTGTATGACCTGAAGCCAACAGATAGCACTGTTTCCCAGACCTTCCTGTCGACTATCACGGAGGTCATAGGCGACAGCGAGCTGGAAAACCTGGACAAACCACTGACTCTGGACGAGCTGACAAAGGCCGCCAAGTCCTTCGAGACGAGTAAAACTCCCGGAAGCGACGGCTTACCGGTTGAGTTGTATTCGGCTCTGTGGGACTGGATGGGCCCAGACCTGCTGGAAGTGTACGAGAGTATGCTTCTGGAAGGCAGCATGTCAGAGTCCATGAGGAAAGGCATCATCACCCTCATCTACAAACAGAAGGGGGAAAGGGAAGAAATTCGAAATTGGCGACCCATTTCACTGTTGAATGTGGACTACAAAATTCTAGCAAAGGTCATCGCCAATCGGGTCAGGTCTGCTCTGGAGTCGGTGATCCACCCTGACCAGACCTGTGCTGTACCCGGCAGGAAGATCTCTGATAGCCTCGCGCTACTCAGGGATACGATCGCCTACGTGCAGGACAGGGGGGTGGACACTTGCCTCATCAGCCTTGACCAGGAGAAGGCTTTTGACAGAATATCGCACACCTACATGATGGATGTGCTCTCCAAAATGGGGTTTGGGGAGGGAATTCGCAATTGGATCAAACTGCTCTACACAAACATCTATAGCGCAGTCTCAATCAATGGGTGGGAATCAGAAAAGTTCCAGATCAGATCTGGAGTCAGGCAGGGCTGCCCTCTCTCCTCTGCCCTTTTTGTGTGCTGCATAGAACCTTTTGCCGAGTCCATCAGGAGGGATCCGGGTATAAGAGGAGTGACGATCCCAGGCAGTGGAGGCATGCAAGTCAAGGCCTCCCTGTACATGGACGACGTTGCCGTCTTCTGCTCGGATCCTGCGTCTGTACGCAGGCTCTTAACCACCTGCGACCAGTTTGAACTGGCCTCTGGAGCCAAGGTAAACCGGGGCAAGAGCGAGGCCATGTTCTTTGGGAACTGGGCCGACCGGTCCTTTGTCCCCTTCACTGTCAGGTCAGATTACCTGAAGGTGCTGGGGATATGGTTCGGAGCTGCTGGGGCGTGCACCAAAAACTGGGAGGAGCGCATAGGAAAGGTAAGACAGAAACTGGGCTGGTGGGAGCAACGCTCCCTCTCCATTGCGGGCAAAACCCTGGTCATCAGGTGTGAGGTACTCTCGGTGCTACTGTACGTGGCGCAGGTCTGGCCCATAACCCGACCCTACGCCACAGCAGTCACCCGGGCCATCTTCAAATTTATCTGGCGATCCAAGATGGACCGTGTCCGAAGGGACACCATGTACAAACCTCTGGAGAAGGGAGGGCGGAACGTACCCAACGCCTCCCTCATCCTGCTGGCCACCTTTGTGTCCAGCTGCATCAAGCTGTGCGTGGACCCCCAGTATGCAAACACCAAGTGTCACTACATACTGAGGTTCTACCTGTCCCCGGTGTTGCGAAGGATGGGCCTGGCCTCATTGCCGCGGAACGCTCCAAGTAGTTGGACCGTACCGTACCACCTGTCCTTCGTGGAAAAGTTTTTGAAGAAAAACACCTTTGACCACAAGGCAATGAAGCAGTGGTCAGCACGTAATGTCCTCGAGGCCCTCAGGGAAAAGGAGACCGTGGAGGACGTTGGATGGTTCCCTGAGCAGACTGCCAGAGTCATCTGGCAGAACGCCTCATCACCAGAACTTTCAAACAAGCACCAAGACCTAGCTTGGCTGGTGGTGAGAAGGGCCCTCCCTGTCAGATTCTTCATGCACACCCGAAGGCTCTGCACCAATGCACGCTGCCCTCGGAGTGGCTGTGGGGGAAATGAGACGGTCACACACCTCCTTGTGGAATGTGCCTTTGCAAAGAAGGTCTGGAGAGAGATGCAGTGGTATTTGTCAAGGTTTATCCCAAACAGATCTGTGACACAGGACTCTGTGCTCTACGGACTGTTTCCAGGGACACACACCGAGACAAATATCAACTGCTGCTGGAAGGTCATCAACTCGGTAAAAGACGCTCTTTGGTCTGCCCGAAACTTGCTGATCTTCCAGTGCAAAGAATTGTCCTCGACCGAGTGTTGCAGACTGGCACATTCCAAGGTCCAGGACTACGTGCTGAGGGACGCACTCAAGCTTGGGGCAGCTGCCGCCAAGGCGCAATGGGGAAAGACCACAGTGTAAAGTCTTTCCAGCAAACGTACACCGAGGGGCGCGTAACAGTGTAAAGCCCCTCGGTCTGGGCAACCAACACTCCAATGTATAAAACAAACATGCCACTGTAAATATTTAAGAAGGAATTGTAATGTAAAGAGTGATATTTGTACGACAATATCATAATTGAATGAAAGAAAGTCAAGGCAACATGTAACCCTGCCGAAAATGTACAGTCAAGACAATTTGAAATGTTTCTGAAATGCTCATGATAAATTTTTATGAATAAAGTATATTTTTTTGAATAAAAAAAAAAAAAAAATCTGTTCTTATCAGTTTAATATCTGATACGTCCCTTATCTGGGGACCATATATTAAATTGATTTTTGGAGCAGGGAGATGGAATAGGGGCTTGCTCCGTCCACTCCACGCATCGACCTGGTATTGCAGTACCTCCGGGAACGGTGCACACACCCCCTTTATGGGGAATTTCAAAGTCAAAAAACAGCTCAAGCATGTACATGCACTTCTCTACTTCATGCCTTTTCTCTTCATTCTCCAATATGGACAATCTGCTTACAACACTTTGCAACCACTCGCCTGCTGTGCATCACTATTTCTTCCTGAAGCCGGTGCTGCCCCAGTGCTGCGGCTTTCAACCAACAGATGCTTCTGCTTGCAACACTTCCCCAACAATGGATATTTTGATGCAACGCTTCCCCAACAATGGATATTTTGATGCAACGCTTCCCCAACAATGCATATTTTGATGCAACGCTTCCCCAACAATGGATATTTTGATGCAACGCTTCCCCAACAATGGATATTTTGATGCAACACTTCCCCAACAATGGATATTTTGATGCAACGCTTCCCCAACAATGGATATTTTGATGCAACGCTTCCCCAACAATGGATATTTTGATGCAACGCTTCCCCAACAATGGATATTTTGATGCAACACTTCCCCAACAATGGATATTTTGATGCAACACTTCCCCAACAATGGATATTTTGATGCAACACTTCCCCAACAATGGATATTTTGATGCAACACTTCCCCAACAATCCACATTTTGACATCACTTTCAACAGTCTCGCAGCTTGCATCAATCGCTTCTCGGCCTTTTGGCTAAGATCAAGTGTAGTCTCATTTGATTGAGAGAAGCTGAGGATTTCGATGTCGATCGTGGATTGGAGAACTCGGAGGGATTGAAGTCGTCAAAGAGGAAACGTTTGGAGCTTGGCTGCTATTGGTGGATCTACATGCTGGCCTAAACCTCGGGTTTAGGCCTAACGCCGATACAGTTTCACACCCAACGTACGAGCTATGGATGCAGCTGCATCCCGACCACCAGGCTGGGGAGTGCGAAACACTGTCCGAGTCACAGTAAAGAAAACGGAGGGAGAGTCACCTTTGGACCGGAAACACTTCGTGAAGAGGGTGCTGCTCGAGTGTTGTGGGTTTAAAGCAACAGAGATCTTCTGCTTGCAAAACTTCCCCAAGAATGGTTTCTTTGATGTCACCTTCAAGAGCGTCGCAGCGTGCATCAAATTCTTGAACGTCTTCAAGGAAAAAGGTAACCAGAGTCCCTTGTCGATCCTGACTGCGGAGCCTCTGTTTACGCTACCGGCACAGCGAAATCGGGTTGTTACACTGCACACGTACAACCCCCACGTCCCTGTGTCTGATGTGCTCACGTTCCTCGCCAGGTACGCTGAGCTGAAAAGTGACAGCGTGCAAGTGAAAGACACCTTCGGCATCTGGACAAGTGAGCACCAGGTCAAGGTGACCCTAAGAACGGACAGCAACGGAGCCATCCTGCATCCCCCCTCCAATTTCGCTATTGGAGTAAATCGTGGCTACCTCTACTACGTGGGACAGCCACGAGTATGCCACGCATGTGGCAAAACGGGGCATGTTGCCGCAAACTGCAGTGTGACCTTCTGCAAGAACTGCAGGCAGGAGGGACACATGACTAAGGACTGCAAGGAAGACAAGTGCTGCAACCTGTGTGGGGAGGCCGGCCATCTTTACAGGGCCTGCCCGAAACGCGGGGCGACATATGCACAGATCATCAGCAGCGGAGTCAAAAAGGCGACCAGAGAGGAGGTGCATACACCCTCCACCGAAAAAGACACCACGGTTCAGAATGAGGAAAAGCAACAGAAGGGCCCCCAACAAAAAGAGGAGGCCCCAGCACCTCCTGACAACCCAACCCCAGTCCCATCTGATGAGGAACACTCAATGGAAGAGGAAGAGGATGGGGCAAAGAATAAAGAGCCCTGGCAAACCGTGAACAGGGACAAACGAAAGAGGAAACAAAAAAACAAACTGAAGAACCCCCTGAGGGGTAGTGGCAAAAAGCGACACCTCTCAGCCGGCGCACTTAGTGCCGACACCTCATCCGATGAGGGAAAACAGGACAAGAATCGGCCTCAAAAAAAGAGGCAAAGCACCGACGTGGAACGGAAGGCACAGACCCCCCAGACCACCGACCGGGAAGAAAACAAGGTCACAGACCAACCCCCGATAGCAACGAGCAGCAATAACCCAGGTGAAGACCGGCCTGCAACCCCAACACCTACTGACTGCCACGACGAACCCCAGGGCTACACCACCCCCCCCAATGCATCTGCATCAAAATCACGGGGCCAGTACGGACCAGAACAGTTTTCTCAGCCCTGCAACTGTGCTAAAGTTTGCGAGCACCACCGGCATGCTGGGGAACATTCAACAGCTGGAACAGCCAACTGTATAGACTCTGGACTCTTGAGACTGGTAAATCTATCTTTTCATAATGGGTTTAAAAATTGCATCCATAAATGTGCGAAGCATCAAAGATACTTCGCGGTGTGTAGCCACACTCAACTATTTGGCAAATGTAAAAGCTGACCTACTGTTCCTGCAGGAGTGCGGAATTCCGCACCTCAGCAACTACAGGCGCTGGTCGAGCTGGTGGTCCCACGGGCCATCCATCTGGTCAGGAGGAAACGACTGCCGCTCCTCCGGCCTGGGTATTCTGCTGCGGGGAGGCAACTTCACCATCTCCGACGTTAAGGAGGTGGTGGGCGGGCGCCTCCTCGTAGCAGACGTGAAATACAAAAACACCCCCCTCAGACTTATTAATGTGTACGCCCCGGCCGTAAAAAGTGAGCGGCTGGCAGTCCTTCAGCAACTCCCACTGCTGTTGGCCACCTCCAAGCCGGTCATCCTGGGTGGTGACTTCAACTGCATCATCGATGCGGCTGGACGATCCAGCAAAGCCGACAGCAAACTAGACGCTACGTCCAGACTCCTGATGGAAACGGTAAAAGACGCCAAGCTGCTCGACGTCTGCAGCAACCCTGCAGACGGCGCGCAGCGTAGATACACATGGTCACGGCCAGACGGGTCCGTCCGCTCCAGGATAGACTTCTTTTTTGTGTCCCGAGCTTTCACGGTCAGGTCCACCGACGTAACGCCGGTGTTCTTCTCTGACCACTGCCTCCTACTGGCCGACTGCCACCTGCAGGAAGACCAGGGGGTAGGCAGGGGGACATGGAAGCTAAATGTAAAACTGCTGACCCCTGAGAACATCGAGGAACTCAGGAGGGATTACAAAGGTTGGAGAACCGTGAAACCCCTCTTTGAGGCCCCACATCTCTGGTGGGAAGCAATCAAGGGGAATATCAAGAGGTTTTTCATCCTCAAGGGCGTTCAAAAGGTGAGAGAGAGACGAGGGGTCATGTCCAGGCTCCAGAAAAGTATGCAAAATTTGCTCCAGCTGCAGTCGATGGGGGTGGATGTCAAGGAGGATCTCCAAGAGGTGAAGAGCCAGCAAGCCTCGCTCTACACCTCGGAGGCCTCCAAGGTTATCTTCCGTTCCAGAGTCCGCTCCGTGGAGCAGGACGAAAAGTGCTCACGCTTCTTCTTCCAAAAGGTGCACAGAGAGACCTCTGTGATCAGCAGCCTGAAGGAAGAAGATGGCTCTGAAAAGTCATCGCAGTCTGATATCCTGAGGATCAGCCAATCCTTTTATGCCGGACTGTATGACCTGAAGCCAACAGATAGCACTGTTTCCCAGACCTTCCTGTCGACTATCACGGAGGTCATAGGCGACAGCGAGCTGGAAAACCTGGACAAACCACTAACTCTGGACGAGCTGACAAAGGCCGCCAAGTCCTTCGAGACGAGTAAAACTCCCGGAAGCGACGGCTTACCGGTTGAGTTGTTTTCGGCTCTGTGGGACTGGATGGGCCCAGACCTGCTGGAAGTGTACGAGAGTATGCTTCTGGAAGGCAGCATGTCAGAGTCCATGAGGAAAGGCATCATCACCCTCATCTACAAGCAGAAGGGGGAAAGGGAAGAAATTCGAAATTGGCGACCCATTTCACTGTTGAATGTGGACTACAAAATTCTAGCAAAGGTCATCGCCAATCGGGTCAGGTCTGCTCTGGAGTCGGTGATCCACCCTGACCAGACCTGTGCTGTACCTGGCAGGAAGATCTCTGATAGCCTCGCGCTACTCAGGGATACGATCGCCTACGTGCAGGACAGGGGGGTGGACACTTGCCTCATCAGTCTTGACCAGGAAAAGGCTTTTGACAGAATATCGCACACCTACATGATGGATGTGCTCTCCAAAATGGGGTTTGGGGAGGGAATTCGCAATTGGATCAAACTGCTCTACACAAACATCTATAGCGCAGTCTCAATCAATGGGTGGGAATCAGAAAAGTTCCAGATCAGATCTGGAGTCAGGCAGGGCTGCCCTCTCTCCTCTGCCCTTTTTGTGTGCTGCATAGAACCTTTTGCCGAGTCCATCAGGAGGGATCCGGGTATAAGAGGAGTGACGATCCCAGGCAGTGGAGGCATGCAAGTCAAGGCCTCCCTGTACATGGACGACGTTGCCGTCTTCTGCTCGGATCCTGCGTCTGTACGCAGGCTCTTGACCACCTGCGACCAGTTTGAACTGGCCTCTGGAGCCAAGGTAAACCGGGGCAAGAGCGAGGCCATGTTCTTTGGGAACTGGGCCGACCGGTCCTTTGTCCCCTTCACTGTCAGGTCAGATTACCTGAAGGTGCTGGGGATATGGTTCGGAGCTGCTGGGGCGTGCACCAAAAACTGGGAGGAGCGCATAGGAAAGGTAAGACAGAAACTGGGCTGGTGGGAGCAACGCTCCCTCTCCATTGCGGGCAAAACCCTGGTCATCAGGTGTGAGGTACTCTCGGTGCTACTGTACGTGGCGCAGGTCTGGCCCATAACCCGACCCTACGCCACAGCAGTCACCCGGGCCATCTTCAAATTTATCTGGCGATCCAAGATGGACCGTGTCCGAAGGGACACCATGTACAAGCCTCTGGAGAAGGGAGGGCGGAACGTACCCAACGCCTCCCTCATCCTGTTGGCCACCTTTGTGTCCAGCTGCATCAAGCTGTGCGTGGACCCCCAGTATGCAAACACCAAGTGTCACTACATACTGAGGTTCTACCTGTCCCCGGTGTTGCGAAGGATGGGCCTGGCCTCATTGCCGCGGAACGCTCCAAGTAGTTGGACCGTACCGTACCACCTGTCCTTTGTGGAAAAGTTTTTGAAGGAAAACACCTTTGACCACAAGGCAATGAAGCAGTGGTCAGCACGTAATGTCCTCGAGGCCCTCAGGGAAAAGGAGACCGTGAAGGACGTTGGATGGTTCCCTGAGCAGACTGCCAGAGTCATCTGGCAGAACGCCTCATCACCAGAACTTTCAAACAAGCACCAAGACCTAGCTTGGCTGGTGGTGAGAAGGGCCCTCCCTGTCAGATTCTTCATGCACACCCGAAGGCTCTGCACCAATGCACGCTGCCCTCGGAGTGGCTGTGGGGGAAATGAGACGGTCACACACCTCCTTGTGGAATGTGCCTTTGCAAAGAAGGTCTGGAGAGAGATGCAGTGGTATTTGTCAAGGTTTATCCCAAACAGATCTGTGACACAGGACTCTGTGCTCTACGGACTGTTTCCAGGGACACACACCGAGACAAATATCAACTGCTGCTGGAAGGTCATCAACTCGGTAAAAGACGCTCTTTGGTCTGCCCGAAACTTGCTGATCTTCCAGTGCAAAGAATTGTCCTCGACCGAGTGTTGCAGACTGGCACATTCCAAGGTCCAGGACTACGTGCTGAGGGACGCACTCAAGCTTGGGGCAGCTGCCGCCAAGGCGCAATGGGGAAAGACCACTGTGTAAAGTCTTTCCAGCAAATGTACACCGAGGGGCGCGTAACAGTGTAAAGCCCCTCGGTCTGGGCAACCAACACTCCAATGTATAAAACAAACATGACAATGTAAATATTTAAGAAGGAATTGTAATGTAAAGAGTGATATGTGTATGACAATATCAAAATTGAAGGAAAGAAAGTCAAGGCAACATGTAACCCTGCCGAAAATGTACAGTCAAGACAATTTGAAATGTTTCTGAAATGCTCATGATAAATTTTTATGAATAAAGTATATTTTTTTGAAAAAAAAAAAAAAAAAAAAAAAAAAAAAATCTGTTCTTATCAGTTTAATATCTGATACGTCCCTTATCTGGGGACCATATATTAAATTGATTTTTGGAGCAGGGAGATGGAATAGGGGCTTGCTCCGTCCACTCCACGCATCGACCTGGTATTGCAGTACCTCCGGGAACGGTGCACACACCCCCTTTATGGGGAATTTCAAAGTCAAAAAACAGCTCAAGCATGTACATGCACTTCTCTACTTCATGCCTTTTCTCTTCATTCTCCAATATGGACAATCTGCTTACAACACTTTGCAACCACTCGCCTGCTGTGCATCACTATTTCTTCCTGAAGCCGGTGCTGCCCCAGTGCTGCGGCTTTCAACCAACAGATGCTTCTGCTTGCAACACTTCCCCAACAATGGATATTTTGATGCAACGCTTCCCCAACAATGGATATTTTGATGCAACGCTTCCCCAACAATGCATATTTTGATGCAACGCTTCCCCAACAATGGATATTTTGATGCAACGCTTCCCCAACAATGGATATTTTGATGCAACACTTCCCCAACAATGGATATTTTGATGCAACGCTTCCCCAACAATGGATATTTTGATGCAACGCTTCCCCAACAATGGATATTTTGATGCAACGCTTCCCCAACAATGGATATTTTGATGCAACACTTCCCCAACAATGGATATTTTGATGCAACACTTCCCCAACAATGGATATTTTGATGCAACACTTCCCCAACAATGGATATTTTGATGCAACACTTCCCCAACAATCCACATTTTGACATCACTTTCAACAGTCTCGCAGCTTGCATCAATCGCTTCTCGGCCTTTTGGCTAAGATCAAGTGTAGTCTCATTTGATCGAGGGAAGCTGAGGATTTCGATGACGATCGTGGATTGGAGAACTTGGAGGGATTGAAGTCGTCAAAGAAGAAACGTTTGGAGCTTGGCTGCTATTGGTGGATCTACATGCTGGCCTAAACCTCGGGTTTAGGCCTAACGCCGATACAGTTTCACACCCAACGTACGAGCTATGGATGCAGCTGCATCCCGACCACCAGGCTGGGGCGTGCGAAACACTGTCCGAGTCACAGTGAATAAAACGGATGGAGAGTCACCTTTGGACCGGAAACACTTCGTGAAGAAGGTGCTGCTCGAGTGCTGTGGGTTTAAAGCAACAGAGATCTTCTGCTTGCAAAACTTCCCCAAGAATGGTTTCTTTGATGTCACCTTCAAGAGCGTCGCAGCGTGCATCAAATTCTTGAACGTCTTCAAGGAAAAAGGTAACCAGAGTCCCTTGTCGATCCTGACTGCGGAACCTCTGTTTACGCTACCGGCACAGCGAAATCGGGTTGTTACACTGCACACGTACAACCCCCACGTCCCTGTATCTGATGTGCTCACGTTCCTCGCCAGGTACGCTGAGCTGAAAAGTGACAGCGTGCAAGTGAAAGACACCTTCGGCATCTGGACAAGTGAGCACCAGGTCAAGGTGACCCTAAGAACGGACAGCAACGGAGCCATCCTGCATCCCCCCTCCAATTTCGCTATTGGAGTAAATCGTGGCTACCTCTACTACGTGGGACAGCCACGTGTATGCCACACCTGTGGCAAAACGGGGCATGTTGCCGCAAACTGCAGTGTGACCTTCTGCAAGAACTGCAGGCAGGAGGGACACATGACTAAGGACTGCAAAGAAGACAAGTGCTGCAACCTGTGTGGGGAGGCCGGCCATCTTTACAGGGCCTGCCCGAAACGCGGGGCGACATACGCTGAAATCATCAGCAGCGGAGTTAAAAAGGCGACCAGAGAGGAGGTGCATACACCCTCCACCGAAAAAGACACCACGGCTCAGAATGAGGAAAAGCAACAAAAGGGCCCCCAACAAAAAGAAGAGGCCCCAGCACCTCCTGACAACCCAACCCCAGCCCCATCTGATGAGGAACACTCAATGGAAGAGGAAGAGGATGGGACAAAGAATAAAGAGCCCTGGGAAACAGTGAACAGGGACAAACGAAAGCGGAAACAAAAAAACAAACTGAAGAACCCCCCGAGGGGTAGTGGCAAAAAGCGACACCTCTCAGCCGGCGCACTGAGCGCCGACACCTCATCCGATGAGGGAAAACAGGACAAGAATCGGCCTCAAATAAAGAGGCAAAGCACCAACGTGGAACGGAAGGCACAGACCCCCCAGACCACCGACCGGGAAGGAAACAAGGTCACAGACCAACCCCCGATAGTAACGAGCAGCAACAACCCAGGTGAAGACCGGCCTGCAACCCCAACACCTACTGACTGCCATGACGAACGCCAGGGCTACATCACCCCCCCAATGCATCTGCATCAAAATCACGGGGCCAGTACGGACCAGAACAGCTTTCTCAGCCCTGCAACTGTGCTAAAGTTTGCGAGCACCACCGGCATGCTGGGGAACATCGAACAGCTGGAACAGCCAACTGTATAGACTCTGGACTCTTGAGACTGGTAAATCTATCTTTTTTATAATGGGTTTAAAAATTGCATCCATAAATGTGCGAAGCATCAAAGATACTTCGCGGTGTGTAGCCACACTCAACTATTTGGCAAATGTAAAAGCTGACCTACTGTTCCTGCAGGAGTGCGGAATTCCGCACCTCAGCAACTACAGGCGCTGGTCGAGCTGGTGGTCCCACGGGCCATCCATCTGGTCAGGAGGAAACGACTGCCGCTCCTCCGGCCTGGGTATTCTGCTGCGGGGAGGCAACTTCACCATCTCCGACGTTAAGGAGGTGGTGGGCGGGCGCCTCCTCGTAGCAGACGTGAAATACAAAAACACCCCTCTCAGACTTATTAATGTGTACGCCCCGGCCGTAAAAAGTGAGCGGCTGGCAGTTCTTCAGCAACTCCCACTGCTGTTGGCCACCTCCAAGCCGGTCATCCTGGGTGGTGACTTCAACTGCATCATCGATGCGGCTGGACGATCCAGCAAAGCCGACAGCAAACTAGACGCTACGTCCAGACTCCTGATGGAAACGGTAAAAGACGCCAAGCTGCTCGACGTCTGCAGCAACCCTGCAGGCGGCGCGCAGCGTAGATACACATGGTCACGGCCAGACGGGTCCGTCCGCTCCAGGATAGACTTCTTTTTTGTGTCCCGAGCTTTCACGGTCAGGTCCACCGACGTAACGCCGGTGTTCTTCTCTGACCACTGCCTCCTACTGGCCGACTGCCACCTGCAGGAAGACCAGGGGGTAGGCAGGGGGACGTGGAAGCTAAATGTAAAACTGCTGACCCCTGAGAACATCGAGGAACTCAGGAGGGATTACAAAGGTTGGAGAACCGTGAAACCCCTCTTTGAGGCCCCACATCTCTGGTGGGAAGCAATCAAGGGGAATATCAAGAGGTTTTTCATCCTCAAGGGCGTTCAAAAGGTGAGAGAGAGACGAGGGGTCATGTCCAGGCTCCAGAAAAGTATGCAAAATTTGCTCCAGCTGCAGTCGATGGGGGTGGATGTCAAGGAGGATCTCCAAGAGGTGAAGAGCCAGCAAGCCTCGCTCTACACCTCGGAGGCCTCCAAGGTTATCTTCCGCTCCAGAGTCCGCTCCGTGGAGCAGGACGAAAAGTGCTCACGCTTCTTCTTCCAAAAGGTGCACAGAGACACCTCTGTGATCAGCAGCCTGAAGGAAGAAGATGGCTCTGAAAAGTCATCGCAGTCTGACATCCTGAGGATCAGCCAATCCTTTTATGCCGGACTGTATGACCTGAAGCCAACAGATAGCACTGTTTCCCAGACCTTCCTGTCGACTATCACGGAGGTCATAGGCGACAGCGAGCTGGAAAACCTGGACAAACCACTGACTCTGGACGAGCTGACAAAGGCCGCCAAGTCCTTCGAGACGAGTAAAACTCCCGGAAGCGACGGCTTACCGGTTGAGTTGTATTCGGCTCTGTGGGACTGGATGGGCCCAGACCTGCTGGAAGTGTACGAGAGTATGCTTCTGGAGGGCAGCATGTCAGAGTCCATGAGGAAAGGCATCATCAACCTCATCTACAAACAGAAGGGGGAAAGGGAAGAAATTCGAAATTGGCGACCCATTTCACTGTTGAATGTGGACTACAAAATTCTAGCAAAGGTCATCGCCAATCGGGTCAGGTCTGCTCTGGAGTCGGTGATCCACCCTGACCAGACCTGTGCTGTACCCGGCAGGAAGATCTCTGATAGCCTCGCGCTACTCAGGGATACGATCGCCTACGTGCAGGACAGGGGGGTGGACACTTGCCTCATCAGCCTTGACCAGGAGAAGGCTTTTGACAGAATATCGCACACCTACATGATGGATGTGCTCTCCAAAATGGGGTTTGGGGAGGGAATTCGCAATTGGATCAAACTGCTCTACACAAACATCTATAGCGCAGTCTCAATCAATGGGTGGGAATCAGAAAAGTTCCAGATCAGATCTGGAGTCAGGCAGGGCTGCCCTCTCTCCTCTGCCCTTTTTGTGTGCTGCATAGAACCTTTTGCCGAGTCCATCAGGAGGGATCCGGGTATAAGAGGAGTGACGATCCCAGGCAGTGGAGGCATGCAAGTCAAGGCCTCCCTGTACATGGACGACGTTGCCGTCTTCTGCTCGGATCCTGCGTCTGTACGCAGGCTCTTAACCACCTGCGACCAGTTTGAACTGGCCTCTGGAGCCAAGGTAAACCGGGGCAAGAGCGAGGCCATGTTCTTTGGGAACTGGGCCGACCGGTCCTTTGTCCCCTTCACTGTCAGGTCCGATTACCTGAAGGTGCTGGGGATATGGTTCGGAGCTGCTGGGGCGTGCACCAAAAACTGGGAGGAGCGCATAGGAAAGGTAAGACAGAAACTGGGCTGGTGGGAGCAACGCTCCCTCTCCATTGCGGGCAAAACCCTGGTCATCAGGTGTGAGGTACTCTCGGTGCTACTGTACGTGGCGCAGGTCTGGCCCATAACCCGACCCTACGCCACAGCAGTCACCCGGGCCATCTTCAAATTTATCTGGCGATCCAAGATGGACCGTGTCCGAAGGGACACCATGTACAAACCTCTGGAGAAGGGAGGGCGGAACGTACCCAACGCCTCCCTCATCCTGTTGGCCACCTTTGTGTCCAGCTGCATCAAGCTGTGCGTGGACCCCCAGTATGCAAACACCAAGTGTCACTACATACTGAGGTTCTACCTGTCCCCGGTGTTGCGAAGGATGGGCCTGGCCTCATTGCCGCGGAACGCTCCAAGTAGTTGGACCGTACCGTACCACCTGTCCTTTGTGGAAAAGTTTTTGAAAGAAAACACCTTTGACCACAAGGCAATGAAGCAGTGGTCAGCACGTAATGTCCTCGAGGCCCTCAGGGAAAAAGAGACCGTGGAGGACGTTGGATGGTTCCCTGAGCAGACTGCCAGAGTCATCTGGCAGAACGCCTCATCACCAGAACTTTCAAACAAGCACCAAGACCTAGCTTGGCTGGTGGTGAGAAGGGCCCTCCCTGTCAGATTCTTCATGCACACCCGAAGGCTCTGCACCAATGCACGCTGCCCTCGGAGTGGCTGTGGGGGAAATGAGACGGTCACACACCTCCTTGTGGAATGTGCCTTTGCAAAGAAGGTCTGGAGAGAGATGCAGTGGTATTTGTCAAGGTTTATCCCAAACAGATCTGTGACACAGGACTCTGTGCTCTACGGACTGTTTCCAGGGACACACACCGAGACAAATATCAACTGCTGCTGGAAGGTCATCAACTCGGTAAAAGACGCTCTTTGGTCTGCCCGAAACTTGCTGATCTTCCAGTGCAAAGAATTGTCCTCGACCGAGTGTTGCAGACTGGCACATTCCAAGGTCCAGGACTACGTGCTGAGGGACGCACTCAAGCTTGGGGCAGCTGCCGCCAAGGCGCAATGGGGAAAGACCACTGTGTAAAGTCTTTCCAGCAAATGTACACCGAGGGGCGCGTAACAGTGTAAAGCCCCTCGGTCTGGGCAACCAACACTCCAATGTATTAAACAAACATGACAATGTAAATATTTAAGAAGGAATTGTAATGTAAAGAGTGATATGTGTATGACAATATCAAAATTGAATGAAAGAAAGTCAAGGCAACATGTAACCCTGCCGGAAATGTACAGTCAAGACAATTTGAAATGTTTATGTAATGCTCATGATAAATTTTTATGAATAAAGTATATTTTTTTGAAAAAAAAAAAAAAAAAAAAAAAATCTGTTCTTATCAGTTTAATATCTGATACGTCCCTTATCTGGGGACCATATATTAAATTGATTTTTGGAGCAGGGAGATGGAATAGGGGCTTGCTCCGTCCACTCCACGCATCGACCTGGTATTGCAGTACCTCCGGGAACGGTGCACACACCCCCTTTATGGGGAATTTCAAAGTCAAAAAACAGCTCAAGCATGTACATGCACTTCTCTACTTCATGCCTTTTCTCTTCATTCTCCAATATGGACAATCTGCTTACAACACTTTGCAACCACTCGCCTGCTGTGCATCACTATTTCTTCCTGAAGCCGGTGCTGCCCCAGTGCTGCGGCTTTCAACCAACAGATGCTTCTGCTTGCAACACTTCCCCAACAATGGATATTTTGATGCAACGCTTCCCCAACAATGGATATTTTGATGCAACGCTTCCCCAACAATGGATATTTTGATGCAACGCTTCCCCAACAATGGATATTTTGATGCAACGCTTCCCCAACAATGGATATTTTGATGCAACGCTTCCCCAACAATGGATATTTTGATGCAACGCTTCCCCAACAATGGATATTTTGATGCAACGCTTCCCCAACAATGGATATTTTGATGCAACGCTTCCCCAACAATGGATATTTTGATGCAACACTTCCCCAACAATGGATATTTTGATGCAACACTTCCCCAACAATGGATATTTTGATGCAACACTTCCCCAACAATCCACATTTTGACATCACTTTCAACAGTCTCGCAGCTTGCATCAATCGCTTCTCGGCCTTTTGGCTAAGATCAAGTGTAGTCTCATTTGATTGAGAGAAGCTGAGGATTTCGATGTCGATCGTGGATTGGAGAACTCGGAGGGATTGAAGTCGTCAAAGAGGAAACGTTTGGAGCTTGGCTGCTATTGGTGGATCTACATGCTGGCCTAAACCTCGGGTTTAGGCCTAACGCCGATACAGTTTCACACCCAACGTACGAGCTATGGATGCAGCTGCATCCCGACCACCAGGCTGGGGAGTGCGAAACACTGTCCGAGTCACAGTAAAGAAAACGGAGGGAGAGTCACCTTTGGACCGGAAACACTTCGTGAAGAGGGTGCTGCTCGAGTGTTGTGGGTTTAAAGCAACAGAGATCTTCTGCTTGCAAAACTTCCCCAAGAATGGTTTCTTTGATGTCACCTTCAAGAGCGTCGCAGCGTGCATCAAATTCTTGAACGTCTTCAAGGAAAAAGGTAACCAGAGTCCCTTGTCGATCCTAACTGCGGAGCCTCTGTTTACGCTACCGGCACAGCGAAATCGGGTTGTTACACTGCACACGTACAACCCCCACGTCCCTGTGTCTGATGTGCTCACGTTCCTCGCCAGGTACGCTGAGCTGAAAAGTGACAGCGTGCAAGTGAAAGACACCTTCGGCATCTGGACAAGTGAGCACCAGGTCAAGGTGACCCTAAGAACGGACAGCAACGGAGCCATCCTGCATCCCCCCTCCAATTTTGCTATTGGAGTAAATCGTGGCTACCTCTACTACGTGGGACAGCCACGAGTATGCCACACCTGTGGCAAAACGGGGCATGTTGCCGCAAACTGCAGTGTGACCTTCTGCAAGAACTGCAGACAGGAGGGACACATGACTAAGGACTGCAAAGAAGACAAGTGCTGCAACCTGTGTGGGGAGGCCGGCCATCTTTACAGGGCCTGCCCGAAACGCGGGGCGACATACGCTGAAATCATCAGCAGCGGAGTTAAAAAGGCGACCAGAGAGGAGGTGCATACACCCTCCACCGAAAAAGACACCACGGCTCAGAATGAGGAAAAGCAACAAAAGGGCCCCCAACAAAAAGAAGAGGCCCCAGCACCTCCTGACAACCCAACCCCAGCCCCATCTGATGAGGAACACTCAATGGAAGAGGAAGAGGATGGGACAAAGAATAAAGAGCCCTGGGAAACAGTGAACAGGGACAAACGAAAGCGGAAACAAAAAAACAAACTGAAGAACCCCCCGAGGGGTAGTGGCAAAAAGCGACACCTCTCAGCCGGCGCACTGAGCGCCGACACCTCATCCGATGAGGGAAAACAGGACAAGAATCGGCCTCAAATAAAGAGGCAAAGCACCAACGTGGAACGGAAGGCACAGACCCCCCAGACCACCGACCGGGAAGGAAACAAGGTCACAGACCAACCCCCGATAGCAACGAGCAGCAACAACCCAGGTGAAGACCGGCCTGCAACCCCAACACCTACTGACTGCCATGACGAACGCCAGGGCTACATCACCCCCCCAATGCATCTGCATCAAAATCACGGGGCCAGTACGGACCAGAACAGCTTTCTCAGCCCTGCAACTGTGCTAAAATTTGCGAGCACCACCGGCATGCTGGGGAACATCGAACAGCTGGAACAGCCAACCGTATAGACTCTGGACTCTTGAGACTGGTAAATCTATCTTTTTTATAATGGGTTTAAAAATTGCATCCATAAATGTGCGAAGCATCAAAGATACTTCGCGGTGTGTAGCCACACTCAACTATTTGGCAAATGTAAAAGCTGACCTACTGTTCCTGCAGGAGTGCGGAATTCCGCACCTCAGCAACTACAGGCGCTGGTCGAGCTGGTGGTCCCACGGGCCATCCATCTGGTCAGGAGGAAACGACTGCCGCTCCTCCGGCCTGGGTATTCTGCTGCGGGGAGGCAACTTCACCATCTCCGACGTTAAGGAGGTGGTGGGCGGGCGCCTCCTCGTAGCAGACGTGAAATACAAAAACACCCCTCTCAGACTTATTAATGTGTACGCCCCGGCCGTAAAAAGTGAGCGGCTGGCAGTTCTTCAGCAACTCCCACTGCTGTTGGCCACCTCCAAGCCGGTCATCCTGGGTGGTGACTTCAACTGCATCATCGATGCGGCTGGACGATCCAGCAAAGCCGACAGCAAACTAGACGCTACGTCCAGACTCCTGATGGAAACGGTAAAAGACGCCAAGCTGCTCGACGTCTGCAGCAACCCTGCAGACGGCGCGCAGCGTAGATACACATGGTCACGGCCAACGGGTCCGTCCGCTCCAGGATAGACTTCTTTTTTGTGTCCCGAGCTTTCACGGTCAGGTCCACCGACGTAACGCCGGTGTTCTTCTCTGACCACTGCCTCCTACTGGCCGACTGCCACCTGCAGGAAGACCAGGGGGTAGGCAGGGGGACGTGGAAGCTAAATGTAAAACTGCTGACCCCTGAGAACATCGAGGAACTCAGGAGGGATTACAAAGGTTGGAGAACCGTGAAACCCCTCTTTGAGGCCCCACATCTCTGGTGGGAAGCAATCAAGGGGAATATCAAGAGGTTTTTCATCCTCAAGGGCGTTCAAAAGGTGAGAGAGAGACGAGGGGTCATGTCCAGGCTCCAGAAAAGTATGCAAAATTTGCTCCAGCTGCAGTCGATGGGGGTGGATGTCAAGGAGGATCTCCAAGAGGTGAAGAGCCAGCAAGCCTCGCTCTACACCTCGGAGGCCTCCAAGGTTATCTTCCGTTCCAGAGTCCGCTCCGTGGAGCAGGACGAAAAGTGCTCACGCTTCTTCTTCCAAAAGGTGCACAGAGACACCTCTGTGATCAGCAGCCTGAAGGAAGAGGATGGCTCTGAAAAGTCATCGCAGTCTGACATCCTGAGGATCAGCCAATCCTTTTATGCCGGACTGTATGACCTGAAGCCAACAGATAGCACTGTTTCCCAGACCTTCCTGTCGACTATCACGGAGGTCATAGGCGACAGCGAGCTGGAAAACCTGGACAAACCACTAACTCTGGACGAGCTGACAAAGGCCGCCAAGTCCTTCGAGACGAGTAAAACTCCCGGAAGCGACGGCTTACCGGTTGAGTTGTTTTCGGCTCTGTGGGACTGGATGGGCCCAGACCTGCTGGAAGTGTACGAGAGTATGCTTCTGGAAGGCAGCATGTCAGAGTCCATGAGGAAAGGCATCATCACCCTCATCTACAAGCAGAAGGGGGAAAGGGAAGAAATTCGAAATTGGCGACCCATTTCACTGTTGAATGTGGACTACAAAATTCTAGCAAAGGTCATCGCCAATCGGGTCAGGTCTGCTCTGGAGTCGGTGATCCACCCTGACCAGACCTGTGCTGTACCTGGCAGGAAGATCTCTGATAGCCTCGCGCTACTCAGGGATACGATCGCCTACGTGCAGGACAGGGGGGTGGACACTTGCCTCATCAGTCTTGACCAGGAAAAGGCTTTTGACAGAATATCGCACACCTACATGATGGATGTGCTCTCCAAAATGGGGTTTGGGGAGGGAATTCGCAATTGGATCAAACTGCTCTACACAAACATCTATAGCGCAGTCTCAATCAATGGGTGGGAATCAGAAAAGTTCCAGATCAGATCTGGAGTCAGGCAGGGCTGCCCTCTCTCCTCTGCCCTTTTTGTGTGCTGCATAGAACCTTTTGCCGAGTCCATCAGGAGGGATCCGGGTATAAGAGGAGTGACGATCCCAGGCAGTGGAGGCATGCAAGTCAAGGCCTCCCTGTACATGGACGACGTTGCCGTCTTCTGCTCGGATCCTGCGTCTGTACGCAGGCTCTTGACCACCTGCGACCAGTTTGAACTGGCCTCTGGAGCCAAGGTAAACCGGGGCAAGAGCGAGGCCATGTTCTTTGGGAACTGGGCCGACCGGTCCTTTGTCCCCTTCACTGTCAGGTCAGATTACCTGAAGGTGCTGGGGATATGGTTCGGAGCTGCTGGGGCGTGCACCAAAAACTGGGAGGAGCGCATAGGAAAGGTAAGACAGAAACTGGGCTGGTGGGAGCAACGCTCCCTCTCCATTGCGGGCAAAACCCTGGTCATCAGGTGTGAGGTACTCTCGGTGCTACTGTACGTGGCGCAGGTCTGGTCCATAACCCGACCCTACGCCACAGCAGTCACCCGGGCCATCTTCAAATTTATCTGGCGATCCAAGATGGACCGTGTCCGAAGGGACACCATGTACAAGCCTCTGGAGAAGGGAGGGCGGAACGTACCCAACGCCTCCCTCATCCTGTTGGCCACCTTTGTGTCCAGCTGCATCAAGCTGTGCGTGGACCCCCAGTATGCAAACACCAAGTGTCACTACATACTGAGGTTCTACCTGTCCCCGGTGTTGCGAAGGATGGGCCTGGCCTCATTGCCGCGGAACGCTCCAAGTAGTTGGACCGTACCGTACCACCTGTCCTTTGTGGAAAAGTTTTTGAAGGAAAACACCTTTGACCACAAGGCAATGAAGCAGTGGTCAGCACGTAATGTCCTCGAGGCCCTCAGGGAAAAGGAGACCGTGAAGGACGTTGGATGGTTCCCTGAGCAGACTGCCAGAGTCATCTGGCAGAACGCCTCATCACCAGAACTTTCAAACAAGCACCAAGACCTAGCTTGGCTGTTGGTGAGAAGGGCCCTCCCTGTCAGATTCTTCATGCACACCCGAAGGCTCTGCACCAATGCACGCTGCCCTCGGAGTGGCTGTGGGGGAAATGAGACGGTCACACACCTCCTTGTGGAATGTGCCTTTGCAAAGAAGGTCTGGAGAGAGATGCAGTGGTATTTGTCAAGGTTTATCCCAAACAGATCTGTGACACAGGACTCTGTGCTCTACGGACTGTTTCCAGGGACACACACCGAGACAAATATCAACTGCTGCTGGAAGGTCATCAACTCGGTAAAAGACGCTCTTTGGTCTGCCCGAAACTTGCTGATCTTCCAGTGCAAAGAATTGTCCTCGACCGAGTGTTGCAGACTGGCACATTCCAAGGTCCAGGACTACGTGCTGAGGGACGCACTCAAGCTTGGGGCAGCTGCCGCCAAGGCGCAATGGGGAAAGACCACTGTGTAAAGTCTTTCCAGCAAATGTACACCGAGGGGCGGGTAACAGTGTAAAGCCCCTCGGTCTGGGCCATTAAAACTCCAATGTATAAAAGAACATAAGAACTAGGAACAGGAGTAGGCCATCTGGCCCCTCGAGCCTGCTCCGCCATTTAATGAGATCATGGCTGATCTTTGTGGACTCAGCTCCACTCTCCGGCCCATACACCATATCCCCGAATCCCTTTATTCTTTAGAAAGGCATCTATCTTTTTCTTAAAAACGTTTAAAGAAGGAGCCTCAACTGCTTCACTGGGCAAGGAATTCCAAAGATTCACAACCCTTTGGGTGAAGAAGTTCCTCCTACGCTCCGTCCTAAATCTACCTCCCCTTATTTTGAGGCTATGCCCCCTAGTTCGGCTTTCCCCGACCAGTGGAAACAACCTGCCCGCATCTATCCTATCTATTCCCTTCATAATTTTATATGTCTCAATAAGATCCCCCCGCATCCTTCTAAACTCCAATGAGTACAGTCCCAGTCTACTCAACCTCTCGTCATAATCTAATCCCCTCAACTCTGGGATCAACCTAGTAAATCTCCTCTGCACTCCCTCCAGTGCCAATATGTCCTTTCTCAAGTAAGGAGACCAAAACTGAACACAATACTCCAGATGCGGCCTCACCAACACCCTATACAATTGCAGCATAACCTCACTAGTCTTGAACTCCATCCCAATAGCAATGAAAGACAAAACTCGACTAGCCTTCTTAATCACCTGCACACCAACTTTTTGCGACTCGTGCACCAGCACACCCAGGTCCCTCTGCACAGCAGCATGTTTTAACATCTTACCGTTTAAATAATAATCCATTCTGCTGTTATTCCTCCCAAAATGGATTGCCTCACACTTGGCAACATTGAATTCCATCTGCCAGACCCTAGCCCATTCACCTAACCTATCCAAATCCTTCTGCAGACTTCCGGTATCCTCTGCACTTTTTGCTTTTCCACTCACCTTTGTGTCGTCTGCAAACTTTGACACATTGCACTTGGTCCCCAACTCCAAATCGTCTATGTAAATTGTGAACAAATGCGGGCCCAACACTGATCCTTGAGGGACCCCACTAGTTCCAGGTTGCCAACCAGAGAAACGCCCATTTATCCCCACTCTCTGCTTTCTGTTAGTTTTTTTTTTAATAAATATTTTATTGAAAATTTTTGGTCAACCAACACAGTACATTGTGCATCCTTTACACAACATTATAACAATACAGATAATAATGACCTTTTTTATATAAACAAAAAACAACAAATAAATAAATATTAAATAACAAAAATGAAAACTAGCCCGAATTGGCAACTGCCTTGTCACAGGCTATACCCCCCCCACCCACCCCCCCCATCCCTCCTCCCCCCCCCCCCCCCCCCCCAAGTCCTGGGCTGCTGCTGCTGCCTTCCTTTTTTCCCCCATCTATCTTTCCGCAAGATATTCGACGAACGGTTGCCACCGCCTGGTGAACCCTTGAGCCGACCCCCTTAGGACGAACTTAATCCGCTCTAACTTTATGAACCCCGCCATATCATTTATCCAGGTCTCCGCCCCCGGGGGCTTGGCTTCTTTCCACATTAGCAATATCCTGCGCCGGGCTACTAGGGACGCAAAGGCCAAAACATCGGCCTCTCTCGCCTCCTGCACTCCCGGCTCTTGTGCAACCCCAAATATAGCCAACCCCCAGCTTGGTTCGACCCGGACTCCTACTACTTTCGAAAGCACCTTTGTCACCCCCATCCAAAACCCCTGTAGTGCCGGGCATGACCAGAACATATGGGTATGATTCGCTGGGCTTCTCGAGCACCTCGCACACCTATCCTCCACCCCAAAAAATTTATTGAGCCGTGTTCCAGTCATATGTGCCCTGTGTAATACCTTAAACTGAATCAGGCTTAGCCTGGCGCACGAGGACGACGAGTTTACCCTGTTTAGGGCATCTGCCCACAGCCCCTCCTCAATCTCCTCCCCTAGCTCTTCTTCCCATTTCCCTTTTAGTTCGTCCACCATAGTCTCCCCTTCGTCCCTCATTTCCCTATATATATCCGACACCTTACCATCCCCCACCCATTTCTTTGAGATGACTCTGTCCTGCACCTCTTGTGTCGGGAGCTGCGGGAATTCCCTCACCTGTTGCCTCGCAAAAGCCCTCAATTGCATGTACCTAAATGCATTCCCTTGGGGCAACCCATATTTCTCAGTCAGCGCTCCCAGACTCGCAAACTTCCCATCCACAAATAGATCTTTCAATTGCGTTATTCCTGCTCTTTGCCACATTCCATATCCCCCATCCATTCCCCCCGGGGCAAACCTATGGTTGTTTCTTATCGGGGACCCCCCCAATGCTCCGGTCTTTCCCCTATGTCGTCTCCACTGTCCCCAAATCTTCAGTGTAGCTACCACCACCGGACTCGTGGTATAGTTCCTTGGTGAGAATGGCAATGGGGCTGTCACCATAGCCTGCAGGCTGGTCCCCCTACAGGACGCCCTCTCTAATCTCTTCCACGCCGCTCCTTCCTCCTCTCCCATCCACTTACTCACCATTGAAATATTAGCGGCCCAATAATACTCACTTAGGCTCGGTAGTGCCAGCCCCCCCCTATCCCTACTACGCTGTAAGAATCCCTTCCTCACTCTCGGAGTCTTCCCGGCCCAAACAAAACCCATGATACTCTTTTCTATCCTTTTGAAAAAAGCCTTCGTGATCACCACCGGGAGGCACTGAAAAACAAAGAGGAATCTCGGGAGGACCACCATCTTAACCGCCTGCACCCTCCCTGCCATTGACAATGCTACCATATCCCATCTCTTGAAATCTTCCTCCATCTGTTCCACCAACCGCGTCAAATTTAGCCTGTGCAATGTGCCCCAATTCTTAGCTATCTGGATCCCCAGGTAACGAAAGTCTCTTGTTACCTTCCTCAACGGTAGGTCTTCTATTTCTCTACTCTGCTCCCCTGGATGCACCACAAACAGCTCACTCTTCCCCATGTTCAATTTATACCCTGAAAAATCCCCAAACTCCCCAAGTATCCGCATTATTTCTGGCATCCCCTCCGCTGGATCCGCCACATATAGTAGCAGATCATCCGCATATAAAGATACCCGGTGTTCTTCTCCTCCCCTAAGTATTCCCCTCCATCTCCTGGAACCTCTCAGCGCTATCGCCAGGGGCTCAATCGCCAGTGCAAACGGTAATGGGGACAGAGGACATCCCTGCCTTGTCCCTCTATGGAGCCGAAAATATGCCGATCCCCGTCCATTCGTGACCACACTCGCCACTGGGGCCCTATACAACAGCTGCACCCATCTAACATACCCCTCTCCAAACCCGAATCTCCTCAACACCTCCCACAGATAATCCCATTCCACTCTATCAAATGCTTTCTCGGCATCCATCGCCACTACTATCTCCGTTTCACCCTCTGGTGGGGCCATCATCATTACCCCTAACAGCCTCCGTATATTCGTGTTCAGCTGTCTCCCCTTCACAAACCCCGTTTGGTCCTCATGAACCACCCCCGGGACACATTCCTCTATTCTCATTGCCATTACCTTGGCCAGGACCTTGGCATCCACATTTAGGAGGGAAATTGGTCTGTAGGACCCGCATTGTAGCGGATCCTTTTCCTTCTTTAAGAGAAGCGATATCGTTGCTTCTGACATAGTCGGGGGCAGTTGTCCCCTTTCCTTTGCCTCATTAAAGGTCCTCGTCAGTAGCGGGGCGAGCAAGTCCAAATATTTTCTGTAAAATTCAACTGGGAATCCGTCCGGTCCCGGGGCCTTTCCCGTCTGCATGTTCCTAATTCCTTTCACCACTTCTTCTACCGTGATCTGTGCTCCCAGTCCCGCCCTTTCCTGCTCTTCCACCTTGGGAATTTCCAGCCGATCCAAAAAATCCATCATTCTCTCCCTCCCATCCGGGGGTTGAGCTTCATACAATTTTTTATAAAATGTCTTGAACACTTCATTCACTCTCTCCGCTCCCCGCTCCGTCTCTCCTTCCTCGTCCCTCACCCCCCCTATTTCCCTCGCTGCTCCCCTTTTCCTCAATTGGTGTGCCAGCAATCTGCTCGCCTTCTCTCCATATTCATACTGTACACCCTGCGCCTTCCTCCATTGTGCCTCTGCAGTGCCTGTAGTCAGCAAGTCAAATTCCACATGCAGCCTTTGCCTTTCCCTGTACAGTCCCTCCTCCGGTGCTTCCGCATATTGTCTGTCCACCCTTAAAAGTTCTTGCAGCAACCGCTCCCGTTCCTTACTCTCCTGCTTCCCTTTATGTGTCCTTATTGATATCAGCTCCCCCCTCACCACCGCCTTCAACGCCTCCCAGACCACTCCCACCTGAACCTCCCCATTGTCATTGAGTTCCAAGTACTTTTCGATGCATCCCCTCACCCTTAGGCACACCCCCTCATCTGCCATTAGTCCCATGTCCATTCTCCAGGGTGGGCGCCCTCTTGTTTCCTCCCCTATCTCCAAGTCTACCCAGTGTGGGGCATGATCCGAAATGGCTATAGCCGTATATTCCGTTCCCCTCACCCTCGGGATCAATGCCCTACCCAACACAAAAAAGTCTATGCGTGAATAGACTTTATGGACATAGGAGAAAAACGAGAACTCCTTACTCCTAGGTCTACTGAATCTCCACGGGTCCACCCCTCCCATCTGCTCCATAAAATCCTTAAGCACCTTGGCTGCTGCCGGCCTCCTACCAGTCCTGGACTTCGACCTATCCAGCCTTGGTTCCAACACCGTGTTAAAATCTCCCCCCATTATCAGCTTTCCCGTCTCTAGGTCCGGGATGCGTCCTAGCATTCGCCTCATAAAGTTGGCATCGTCCCAGTTCGGGGCATACACGTTTACCAAAACCACCATCTCGCCCTGTAATTTGCCACTCACCATCACGTATCTGCCCCCGTTATCCGCCACTATAGTCTTTGCCTCGAACATTACCCGCTTCCCCACTAATATAGCCACCCCCCTGCTTTTCGCATCCAGCCCCGAATGGAACACCTGCCCCACCCATCCTTTGCGCAACCTAACCTGGTCTATCAGTTTCAGGTGCGTTTCCTGTAACATAACCACATCTGCTTTAAGTTTCTTAAGGTGTGCGAGTACTCGTGCCCTCTTTATCGGCCCGTTAAGCCCCCTCACGTTCCACGTGATCAGCCGAGTTGGGGGGCTTCCCACCCCCCCCCCCCCCCCCCCCCTTGCCGGTTAGCCATCATCTTTTTCCAGCTCCTCACCCAGTTCCCACGCAGCTGTATCTCTCCCAGACGGTGCCCCCCCGCCCATCCTTTCCCGTACCCACTTCCCCCCTTTCCCCAGCAGCAGCAACCCAGTAATTCCCCCCCCCCCACCCCCCCCCCCGCTAGACCCCCCGCTAGCGTAGTTACTCCCCCCATGTTGCTCCCAGAAGTCAGCAAACTCTGGCTGACCTCGGCTTTCCCCCGTGATCACGGCTCGCACCGTGCGACGCCCCCTCCTTCCTGCTTCTCTGTTCCCGCCATAATTATCATAGCGCGGGAACCAAGCCCGCGCCTCTCCCTCGGCCCCGCCTCCCATGGCCAACGCCCCATCTCCTCTCCCTCCCCACCTCCCCCCATCACCACCTGTGGGAGAGAGAAAAGTTACCATACCGCAGGATTAAAACATAAATCCCCTCTTCGCCCCCCCCCATTCGCCCCACCACTTTGTCCAAACGTTCATTTTCATAATCCACTCATTCCAATTTTTCTTCTACAATAAAAGTCCACGCTTCATCCGCCGTCTCAAAGTAGTGGTGCCTCCCTTGATATGTGACCCACAGTCTTGCCGGTTGCAGCATTCCAAATTTTATCATCTTTTTGTGAAGTACCGCTTTGGCCCGATTAAAGCTCGCCCTCCTTCTCGCCACCTCCGCACTCCAATCTTGATAAACGCGGATCACCGCGTTCTCCCATTTACTACACCGAGTTTTCTTCGCCCATCTAAGGACCATTTCTCTATCCTTAAAACGGAGGAATCTCACCACTATGGCTCTGGGAGTTTCTCCTGCTCTCGATCCTCGCACCATAACTCGGTACGCTCCCTCCACCTCCAACGGACCCGTCGGGGCCTCCGCTCCCATTAACGAGTGCAGCATCGTGCTCACATATGCCCCGACGTCCGCCCCCTCCACACCTTCAGGAAGGCCAAGAATCCTCAAGTTGTTCCTCCTTGCGTTATTTTCCAGTGCCTCCAACCTCTCCACAGATCGTTTCTGGTGTGCCTCCTGTATCTCCGACGTCACCACCAGGCCCTGTATATCGTTCTCATTCTCTGCTGCTTTCGCCTTCACGACCCGAAGCTCCTGCTCCTGGGTCTTTTGTTCCTCTCTCAGCCCTTCAATCGCCTGTAATATCGGGGCCAACAACTCTTTCTTCATTTCCTTTTTTATCTCCTCCACGCAGCGTTTCAAGAACTCTTGTTGTTCAGGGCCCCATATGAGACTGCCACCTTCCGACGCCATCTTGGTTTCTGCTTGCCTTCCTTGCCGTTGTTCCAAAGGATCCGCTGCAATCCGGCCACTTTCCTCTCCTTTTTCCATCCGTGTCCAGGGGGAACACCCTTCTGGTTTACCGCACGGTGTTTTTAGCCGTTAAAATTGCCGTTGGGGCTCCTATCAAGAGCCCTAAAGTCCGTTCCACCGGGAGCTGCCGAAACGTGCGACTTAGCTGGTCATCGCCGCACCCGGAAGTCCGCTATTTCCTCCTTAATGATAGATTCCAGCACTTTCCCTACAACCGAAGTTAAGCTTACCGGCTAATAATTACCCGCTTTCTGCCGACCTCCTTTTTTAAACAGTGGTGTCACGTTTGCTACTTTCCAATCCTCTGGGACTACCCCAGAGTCTAGTGAATTTTGATAAATTATTGCTAGTGCGTTTACAATTTCCCTAGCCATCTCTTTTAACACTCTGGGATGCATCCCATCAGGGCCAGGAGACTTGTCTACCTTTAGCCCCATTAGCTTGCCCAATACTGCCTCCTTAGTGATTACAATCATCTCAAGGTCCTCACCTATCATATCCTTATTTCCATCAGTCACTGGCATGTTATTTGTGCCCTCCACCGTGAAGACTGACCCAAAAAACCTGTTCAGCTCCTCAGCCATTTCCCCGTCTCCTATTATTAAATCTCCCTTCTCATCTTCCAAAGGACCAATATTTACCTTAGCCACTCTTTTTTGTCTTATATATTTGTAGAAGCTTTTACTATCTGCTTTTATGTTCTGAGCCAGTTTACTTTCATAGTCTACCTTACTCTTCTTTATGGCTTTTTTAGTAGCTTTCTGTTGTCCCCTAAAGACTTCCCAGTCCTCTAGTCTCCCACTAATTTTTGCCACTTTGTATGTTTTTTCCTTCAATTTGATACTCTCCCTCACCTCCTTAGATAGCCACGGTCGATTTTTCCCCTTTCTACCGTCTTTCTTTTTTGTCGGTATGAACCTTTTCTGAACACTGTCAAAGATCGCTCGGAAGGTTCTACACTGTTCCTCAACTGCTTCACTATGAAGTCTTTGCTCCCAGTCTACCTTAGCTAGTTCTTCTCTCATCCCATTGTAATCGCCTTTGTTTAAGCACAAAACACTAGTGTTTGATTTTACCTTGTCATCCTCCCAACTGTATTTTAAATTCCACCATATTGTGGTCGCTCCTTCCAAGAGGATCCCGAACTATGAGATCATTAATCAATCCTGCCTCATTACACAGGACCAGATCTAGGACCGCTTGTTCCCTTGTAGGTTCCATTACATACTGTTCCAGGAAATGATCCCGGGCACATTCTATAAACTCCTCCTCAAGGCTGCCTTTACCAACCTGGTTAAACCAATCGATATGCAGATTAAAATCTCCCATGATAACCGCTGTACCATTTCTACATGCATCTGTTATTTCTTTGCTTATTGCCTGCCTTACCATCCTGTTACTATTTGGTGGCCTATAGACTACTCCTACTCCTATCAGTGACCTTTTCGCCTTACTATTCCTGATTTCCACCCAAATTGATTCAACCTTGTTCTCCATAGCACCAATATCATCCCTTACTATTGCCCGGATGCCCTCAACGTTTTACACAGGTCCCCTAGGAGCCCCACCTTCGCCACCACATGATCACTCTGGTCCAAGATCACTCCTTCGATCTCCCCAATCTCCAAACACCTCTTCGCCCGTTCCAGAGAACTCTTCAAGGGTGCCACAGCTCCTTCAATGGCTTCTGAACGATCCACATGCATTTCCTTCCTCTGCCGGCAGAATTTGCCTCCATCTGGGGCCTTCCAGCTTGCATCAGCCCTTCCCCCGCTTGCATCAGCCCTTCCCCCGCTTGCATCAGCCCTTCCCCCGCTTGCATGCTTACAGTGGCTACTGCAGCAAAGGCTCCCTCCAACTTTTCAGCCAACTCTCTCACTGTTTTCTGCCGGGTCGGATAGCCAGCAGACGTACCACTTCTGGGGGATACTAATCCTCCAACATTCACCTGTGCCTTTTCATCCAAATTCCATCCAGTATTGGGTAAAAAGAGCTCTTTTCTGTGCCTTTAAGCAGAAGCTGCCGTGTGTGTGACCACTCACTCCATGGTCACAACCGGAAGTCTGTCAGGTGTTTTTCATGCGTTGGTGCAGGTTTGATGGGCCGAAGGGCCTATTCTGCGCTGTATTATTCTGGGACACGGTGGCATTGTGGTAACGTCACTGAACTTAGAGACCTAATGCTCTGGGGACATGGGTTCAACTCCACTGCAGCAGTTGTTGTAATTAAATTTATTTAGTAAAGTGTAAAATTGACAGCTCGGCATCAGTAATGGTGACCACAAAACTATCAACTGTCATAAAACCCCTCTGGTTTATTAATGTCCTTCAGGGAAGGAAATTTGCCAACATTGTCACTCCAAAGCCACAGAAACATGGTTGACTCTGAACTGTCCTGAAATGATCGAACAAGCTCCAGAGAAATGGGCAACAAATGCTGGCCTTGCCAGTGACTCCCATATCCCATGAAAGAATTAACTTTTTAAAAAGCAATACAAATGAGATATCACACTGCAATTTTCATTCCTATAATGTTTATATTTTAGAATATTTATAACTTGCAGTCATGACAGTCTGCGAGCTTCAACGGCAAGTTGTTATTGAGAATATTCAATTTTAAAATATGCTTCCAAGTAGTGAGGCGCACTGAAACTAAACTAAAGATTGGGGGGGGGGAAGGGAAAGTCAGGGAACCAAGAGGTGAAGTAATCAGTGGGAAGCGTAGCTGCTTAGGAATACAAAAAAGCACGAAAAGACAAAACTCAGGAGAGGTTACGATAGTCCCCATCCCACAAAATATGACACAGTGTATGGAAAGGCTCAGTAAACCAAGGTCCACCACACTAAGAAAACAAAAAGGGACGGTCAATAGAGAATTAAAGGTGCTATATTTAAATGCGCGCAGTGTACGGAACAAGGTAGATGAGCTTGTGGCCCAGATTGTGACTGGCAGGTATGATGTGGTAGGCATCACAGAGACATGGTTGCAGGGGGTTCAGGACTGGCATTTAAACATCCAGGGATTCACAACCTATCGAAAAGACAGGGAGGTGGGCAGAGGGGGCGGGGTTGCCTTGTTAATTAGGAATGAAATTACATCAATAGCACTAAATGACATAGGGTCAGATGATGTGGAGTCTGTGTGGGTAGAGCTGAGGAACCACAAAGGCAAAAAAACCATAATGGGAGTTATGTACAGGCCTCCTAACAGTGGTCAGGACCGGGGGCACAAAATGCACCACGAAATAGAAAGTGCATGTCAGAAAGGCAAGGTCACAGTGATCATGGGGGACTTCAATATGCAGGTGGACTGGGTAAATAATGCTGCCAGTGGACCCAAGGAAAGGGAATTCATTGAATGTTTACAGGAGGGCTTTTTGGAACAGCTTGTGATGGAGCCCACGAGGGAACAGGCCATTCTGGACTTAGTGTTATGTAATGAGCCAGACTTGATTAAAGATCTTAAAGTAAGGGAGCACTTAGGAGGCAGTGATCATAATATGGTAGAATTCAATCTCTAATTTGAAAGAAAGAAGGTAGAATCAGATGTAAAGGTGTTGCAGTTAAATAAAGGTAACTACAGGGGCATGAGGGAGGAACTGACGAAAATCGACTGGGAGCAGAGCCTAGTGGGAAAGACAGTAGAACAGCAATGGCAGGAGTTTCTGGGAGTAATTGAGGACACAGTGCAGAGGTTCATCCCAAAGAAAAGAAAGGTTATCAGAGGGGGGATTAGGCAGCCATGGCTGACAAAGGAAGTTAGGGAATGCATCAAAGCAAAAGAGAAAGCCTATAATGTGGCAAAGAGTAGTGGGAAGTCAGAAGATTGGGAAGGCTACAAAAACAAACTGAGGATAACAAAGAGAGAAATAAGGAAAGAGAGGATCAAATATGAAGGTAGGCTAGCCAGTAACATTAGGGATGATAGTAAAAGTTTCTTTAAATACATTAAAAACAAACGGGAGGCAAAAGTTGACATTGGGCCGCTCCAAAATGACGCTGGTAATTTTGCGATGGGAGTCAAGGAAATAGCTGAGGAACTAAATAAGTACTTTGCGTCAGTCTTCACAGTAGAAGACATGAGTAATATCCCACCAATTCCGGAGAGTCAGGGGGCAGAGTTGAATAGGGTAGCCATCACAAAGGAGAAAGTGCTAGAGAAACTAAGAGGTCTAAAAATTGATAAATCTCTGGGCCCAGATGGACTCCATCCTAGAGTTCTAAAGGAGATAGCTGAAGAAATAGTGGAGGCGTTAGTTATGATCTTTCAAAAGTCACTGGAGTCCCGGAAAGTCCCAGAGGATTGGAAAATCGCTGTTGTAACCCCCCTGTTCAAGAAGGGAACAAGGAAAAAGATGGAAAATTATAGGCCAATTAGCCTAACCTCGGTTGTTGGCAAGATTCTAGAATCCATTGTTAAGGATGAGATTTCTAAATTCTTGGAAGTGCAGGGTCAGATTAGGACAAGTCAGCATGGATTTAGTAAGGGGAGGTCGTGCCTGACAAACCTGTTAGAGTTCTTTTGAAGAGATAACAAATAGGTTAGACCAAGGAGAGCCAATGGATGTTATCTATCTTGACTTCCAAAAGGCCTTTGATAAGGTGCCTCACGGGAGACTGCTGAGTAAAATAAGGGCCCATGGTATTCGAGGCAAGGTACTAACATGGATTGACGATTGGCTGTCAGGCAGAAGGCAGAGAGTTGGGATAAAAGGTTCTTTTTCGGAATGGCAACAGGTGACGAGTGGTGTCCCGCAGGGTTCAGTGTTGGGGCCACAGCTGTTCTCTTTATATATTAACGATCTAGATGACGGGACTGGGGGCATTCTGGCTAAGTTTGCCGATGATACAAAGATAGGTGGAGGGGCAGGTAGTATGGAGGAGGTGGGGAGGCTGCAGAAAGATTTAGACAGTTTAGGAGAGTGGTCCAAGAAATGGCTGATGAAATTCAACGTGGGCAAGTGCGAGGTCTTGCACTTTGGAAAAAAGAATAGAGGCATGGACTATTTTCTAAACGGTGACAAAATTCATAATGCTGAAGTGCAAAGGGACTTGGGAGTCCTAGTCCAGGATTCTCTAAAGGTAAACTTGCAGGTTGAGTCCGTAATTAAGAAAGCAAATGCAATGTTGTCATTCATCTCAAGAGGCTTGGAATATAAAAGCAGGGATGTACTTCTGAAGCTTTATAAAGCATTAGTTCGGCCCCATTTAGAATACGGTGAGCAATTTTGGGCCCCACACCTCAGGAAGGACATACTGGCACTGGAGCGGGTCCAGCGGAGATTCACACGGATGATCCCAGGAATGGTAGGCCTAACATACGATGAACGTCTGAGGATCCTGGGATTATATTCATTGGAGTTTAGGAGGTTGAGGGGAGATCTAATAGAAACTTACAAGATAATGAATGGCTTAGATAGGGTGGATGTAGGGAAGTTGTTTCCATTAGCAGGGGAGACTAGGACCCGGGGACTTAGAATAAAAGGGAGTCACTTTAGAACAGAGATGAGGAGAAATTTCTTCAGCCAGAGAGTGGTGGGTCTGTGGAATTCATTGCCACAGAGGGCGGTGGAGGCCGGGACGTTGAGTGTCTTTAAGACAGAAGTTGATAAATTCTTGATTTCTCGAGGAATTAAGGGCTATGGAGAGAGAGCGGGTAAATGGAGTTGAAATCAGCCATGATTGAATGGCGGAGTGGAGTCGATGGGCCGAATGGCCTTACTTCCGCTCCTATGTCTTATGGTCTTATGGAAACTATAGGTGCTATCTTTCTGCAGTACGTATTTGGCATCAGCCGTGAATGCTATTTCACAAGTTACATGTAATTTGGATTTAATTTCTCCCAAATTCTCTCTCAGATTTTCTAGTTCTGTTAAGTGTTTCGGATTACTTTTATCAGCGCAAAACCCATATTGTGATTTAAGAGTAAGGCCACTTAGGTTGCAGACATGCAAAAGCTAAATGGTGTGGCATTATCTCCAGCATAATCCTTTGGTCATGCCTTTTGCAGGATATTGGCTATCTGGTGTGAAGCCAAGTTCAAAAGTATTCATAATGGAGCAGCAGATTCATTGAAACTCTTTGGGAACTTTCGCAATTTTTTTTTCAATGTTTGTATTTGAAAGGATAGTGTCAATACTAAAAGTTGTAGTAATAATCAGGGCCGAGTTTTAAGGCCGATTTAAATTGGATATCTTAAATTAAAGAATTGAGCAGTTTAAAAACCACAGTCTGCAGAAGGCAGAATCCGAATGTACAAAACTCAAGTCTGTCTGAAGCAGCTCTTGAATAACCCATCAAGTAATTATCCTTGCTACTTGGGATTCACTGGTCTATTGTCCACAGTTCACGATATCCATCAAGCGATCGTTGTTCCTACTTAAGATGCATTGGCCTATTGTTCACAGTTCCTGTTATCACATTAACGGATAGTCACTCCCACTTAAGATGCATTGGCCTATTGTCCACAGTTCCCATCAAGCAATCGTCACTCCTCCCAAGGCAGGCTCAGGTACCCTGTCAACAGGTCATCAACCAGAACGTTGGGCACTGAGACCCTGCCTCCTGAGACTCCATTGGCCGAAAGCCAAGGGCAGTTTGACAATGCAACAAGGATAAAAAGATAGGTATTTGCCAGACAGGGAAGGAAAAAACTGGAAGCTAAGACTGGAAGCTTGTGTGAGGTGACCTTGACCAGACTTGAAGGAAGGAAACCAGCAAGGAACAGCCAGCGAGAATCACCTTTACAAAGTGGAACCAGAGGGACTCCAGGATCAGATCTGCAGCTTACCAAATGACCTTTACGGGAAGGATAGTCGAATCCTGGGTGTTTCTTGTAAGTAAAGTGGGTAATGTATGGGTTAACTATATTTAATAAAGTGTTGCATTATATCGGTGTTCTACTTTGTTCTCCTCATAAATAAAGCCACCTGGATAAACTTTAATTAAAGAGCTGGTTGAAGTATCCGAATTGCACAGATACCTCAAAGTATAACCCATTATTCTAAAGCTGGAGTGCTCCTTCTAAGATGAGCGTGAGGTCAGGTGTAATGCCTGGATCTGGTACGTCCCTCTTGTGGGGACCATGATTTGGATTCAATTTGAACTGTTGTTTTGGAGCAGGCAAGGAGCTGGATTAGGCGTTTGCCCCCTGTCCACACTCTGAGCTCTGGCTTTGTAACTCTGATAAAGTAATTTAAAAAAAAGACAGTGACATAAGAATGAACAATGTATGTACCTATCTCCTAACGTTGGAGCTGCGAAGCAACCGCACCAACCACTGTGCTGCCCCACTCCACTAGGTTCTCGATCTCCCTCCTGAATTCTGACTCAACGTTGTAGTCCTTTGTCATGTGTCCCTCCTGCCTGCAGTTTTTGCAGAAGGTGACGCTGCAGTTGGCAGCAGCATGTCCCATTTTGGCACCGGTGCGACACACTCGTGGGTGCCCCGCATAATAAAGGTAGCTGCGGCTTCCTCCAATGGCGAAACTGGAGGGGGGTTGCAGGATGGTTCCGTTCTCAAGGTCACCTTGACCTGGTGTTCACTTGTCCTTGTCCAGATGTCCTTGCCAAAGGTGTCCTTCAGTCCTTTCAGCTCGACGCACCTGGCGAGGAACGTGAGCGCATCAGACACGGGGATTTGGGGGTTGTACATGTGCAGTGTAACAACCCGGTTTCGCTGCGACGGTAGCGTGAACAGAGGCTCCGCAGTCAGGATAGACAGGGGCCCTGGTTGCCTTTTTCCTTAAAACGCCTTCAGGGGCAGGGGGAGCTGACGTTTCTGGTCCAGGTGACCCTTTGTCAAAGCTCTTTGTTTGGACGCGGGGCGTTTACTCTTTTCTCTCCCTGCAGATGCTGCCAGACTTGCTGAGATTTTCCAGCATTTTCTCTTCTGTTTTTTGCCCCTTGGTATTTCTGAACTCCACCCATACAGACTGCACATTGTCAGAGCTAATATCCTTTCTCATTATTGTGTTAATTTCCTCTTTAACCAGCAGTGCCACACCACCACCTTTTCTTTTATGCCTGTCCTTCCTAAATACCGAATACCCTGGTCACCCTGCAGCCATGTCTCCGTAATCCCAATTATATCGTACCCATTTATACCTATCTGCGCGATTATGTTAAAAATCGAATGAAAATATTTTTTCAGGCACCTCAAAGATTCTGGAGTGTAAGCCACCTTGCATCACAAAAACAGTCCAGCTGACCTAACACAATTGAGCCAGCAGTCAGTTTGTCTGCTGCAGCAGCTTTGAACAAAGACTGCCGTTCGCAGGCTAGCAGAATTCCTTTCATGATACGGCCTCTGGACGCGATGAGAAATCTTGTTGCCCAGCCCGAGTGGTTAGACTCTGCAATGCACTGCCTGAGTGTGCAGCGGGCAGGTTCAAGCCTGCCTTTCTAAAGACAATGGGATAATTATCTGAAGGGAAAACAAGGGGCTGGTTTAGCACACTGGGCTAAATCGCTGGCTTTTAAAGCAGACCAAGGCAGGCCAGCAGCACGGTTCAATTCCCGTACCAGCCTCCCCGAACAAGCGCCGGAATGTGGCGACTAGGGGCTTTTCACAGTAACTTCATTGAAGCCTACTCGTGACAATAAGCGATTTTCATTTCATTTGCAGGGCTACGGGGCGTGTGGCACCAGGCGAGTTGGTTGCTGCTGCTGTATTCTCACTGGCAAGACGTGCAAGTGTTTTCAAAAGTTTGTTCCGCAGCAGCAGCCTGTAACAGTGACGTACGAGGTTAGGCACCATCCTCTCCGATCTGATTGGGAGAGTCACCCGCTCCCATCCGATTGGTGGCGTACTGTTCATCTACATAACTGTCATGCTGTCTGACTGAAAAGGGGGAAAAGAGGCAAGTTCTGTCAATAGGAATCTCCTGTTCCAATGAGAAAGGCCAGGAGCAATATGACAAGAGTGAAAGTTTCAATGCTTACATCGAAAAGTCTTTGAATGCTGTCAGCCTGCTGTAAACGAAGGAAGGCATACGGCACTTCGCCAATTCAAGAGTATTGGGCATCGCTTCTCGGCCTTTTGGCTAAGATCAAGTGTAGTATCTGTTCTTATCAGTTTAATATCTGATACGTCCCTTATCTGGGGACCATATATTAAATTGATTTTTGGAGCAGGGAGATGGAATAGGGGCTTGCTCCGTCCACTCCACGCATCGACCTGGTATTGCAGTACCTCCGGGAACGGTGCACACACCCCCTTTATGGGGAATTTCAAAGTCAAAAAACAGCTCAAGCATGTACATGCACTTCTCTACTTCATGCCTTTTCTCTTCATTCTCCAATATGGACAATCTGCTTACAACACTTTGCAACCACTCGCCTGCTGTGCATCACTATTTCTTCCTGAAGCCGGTGCTGCCCCAGTGCTGCGGCTTTCAACCAACAGATGCTTCTGCTTGCAACACTTCCCCAACAATGGATATTTTGATGCAACGCTTCCCCAACAATGGATATTTTGATGCAACGCTTCCCCAACAATGGATATTTTGATGCAACACTTCCCCAACAATGGATATTTTGATGCAACGCTTCCCCAACAATGGATATTTTGATGCAACGCTTCCCCAACAATGGATATTTTGATGCAACGCTTCCCCAACAATGGATATTTTGATGCAACGCTTCCCCAACAATGGATATTTTGATGCAACACTTCCCCAACAATGGATATTTTGATGCAACACTTCCCCAACAATGGATATTTTGATGCAACACTTCCCCAACAATGGATATTTTGATGCAACACTTCCCCAACAATCCACATTTTGACATCACTTTCAACAGTCTCGCAGCTTGCATCAATCGCTTCTCGGCCTTTTGGCTAAGATCAAGTGTAGTCTCATTTGATTGAGGGAAGCTGAGGATTTCGATGACGATCGTGGATTGGAGAACTCGGAGGGATTGAAGTCGCCAAAGAAGAAACGTTTGGAGCTTGGCTGCTATTGGTGGATCTACATGCTGGCCTAAACCTCGGGTTTAGGCCTAACGCCGATACAGTTTCACACCCAACGTACGAGCTATGGATGCAGCTGCATCCCGACCACCAGGCTGGGGCGTGCGAAACACTGTCCGAGTCACAGTGAAGAAAACGGATGGAGAGTCACCTTTGGACCGGAAACACTTCGTGAAGAAGGTGCTGCTCGAGTGCTGTGGGTTTAAAGCAACAGAGATCTTCTGCTTGCAAAACTTCCCCAAGAATGGTTTCTTTGATGTCACCTTCAAGAGCGTCGCAGCGTGCATCAAATTCTTGAACGTCTTCAAGGAAAAAGGTAACCAGAGTCCCTTGTCGATCCTGACTGCGGAACCTCTGTTTACGCTACCGGCACAGCGAAATCGGGTTGTTACACTGCACACGTACAACCCCCACGTCCCTGTATCTGATGTGCTCACGTTCCTCGCCAGGTACGCTGAGCTGAAAAGTGACAGCGTGCAAGTGAAAGACACCTTCGGCATCTGGACAAGTGAGCACCAGGTCAAGGTGACCCTAAGAACGGACAGCAACGGAGCCATCCTGCATCCCCCCTCCAATTTCGCTATTGGAGTAAATCGTGGTTACCTCTACTACGTGGGACAGCCACGAGTATGCCACACCTGTGGCAAAACGGGGCATGTTGCCGCAAACTGCAGTGTGACCTTCTGCAAGAACTGCAGGCAGGAGGGACACATGACTAAGGACTGCAAAGAAGACAAGTGCTGCAACCTGTGTGGGGAGGCCGGCCATCTTTACAGGGCCTGCCCGAAACGCGGGGCGACATACGCTGAAATCATCAGCAGCGGAGTTAAAAAGGCGACCAGAGAGGAGGTGCATACACCCTCCACCGAAAAAGACACCACGGCTCAGAATGAGGAAAAGCAACAAAAGGGCCCCCAACAAAAAGAAGAGGCCCCAGCACCTCCTGACAACCCAACCCCAGCCCCATCTGATGAGGAACACTCAATGGAAGAGGAAGAGGATGGGACAAAGAATAAAGAGCCCTGGGAAACAGTGAACAGGGACAAACGAAAGCGGAAACAAAAAAACAAACTGAAGAACCCCCCGAGGGGTAGTGGCAAAAAGCGACACCTCTCAGCCGGCGCACTTAGCGCCGACACCTCATCCGATGAGGGAAAACAGGACAAGAATCGGCCTCAAATAAAGAGGCAAAGCACCAACGTGGAACGGAAGGCACAGACCCCCCAGACCACCGACCGGGAAGGAAACAAGGTCACAGATCAACCCCCGATAGTAACGAGCAGCAACAACCCAGGTGAAGACCGGCCTGCAACCCCAACACCTACTGACTGCCACAACGAACCCCAGGGCTACACCACCCCCCCAATGCATCTGCATCAAAATCACGGGGCCAGTACGGACCAGAACAGTTTTCTCAGCCCTGCAACTGTGCTAAAGTTTGCGAGCACCACCGGAATGCTGGGGAACATTCAACAGCTGGAACAGCCAACTGTATAGACTCTGGACTCTTGAGACTGGTAAATCTATCTTTTTATAATGGGTTTAAAAATTGCATCCATAAATGTGCGAAGCATCAAAGATACTTCGCGGTGTGTAGCCACACTCAACTATTTGGCAAATGTAAAAGCTGACCTACTGTTCCTGCAGGAGTGCGGAATTCCGCACCTCAGCAACTACAGGCGCTGGTCGAGCTGGTGGTCCCACGGGCCATCCATCTGGTCAGGAGGAAACGACTGCCGCTCCTCCGGCCTGGGTATTCTGCTGCGGGGAGGCAACTTCACCATCTCCGACGTTAAGGAGGTGGTGGGCGGGCGCCTCCTCGTAGCAGACGTGAAATACAAAAACACCCCTCTCAGACTTATTAATGTGTACGCCCCGGCCGTAAAAAGTGAGCGGCTGGCAGTTCTTCAGCAACTCCCACTGCTGTTGGCCACCTCCAAGCCGGTCATCCTGGGTGGTGACTTCAACTGCATCATCGATGCGGCTGGACGATCCAGCAAAGCCGACAGCAAACTAGACGCTACGTCCAGACTCCTGATGGAAACGGTAAAAGACGCCAAGCTGCTCGACGTCTGCAGCAACCCTGCAGACGGCGCGCAGCGTAGATACACATGGTCACGGCCAGACGGGTCCGTCCGCTCCAGGATAGACTTCTTTTTTGTGTCCCGAGCTTTCACGGTCAGGTCCACCGACGTAACGCCGGTGTTCTTCTCTGACCACTGCCTCCTACTGGCCGACTGCCACCTGCAGGAAGACCAGGGGGTAGGCAGGGGGACGTGGAAGCTAAATGTAAAACTGCTGACCCCTGAGAACATCGAGGAACTCAGGAGGGATTACAAAGGTTGGAGAACCGTGAAACCCCTCTTTGAGGCCCCACATCTCTGGTGGGAAGCAATCAAGGGGAATATCAAGAGGTTTTTCATCCTCAAGGGCGTTCAAAAGGTGAGAGAGAGACGAGGGGTCATGTCCAGGCTCCAGAAAAGTATGCAAAATTTGCTCCAGCTGCAGTCGATGGGGGTGGATGTCAAGGAGGATCTCCAAGAGGTGAAGAGCCAGCAAGCCTCGCTCTACACCTCGGAGGCCTCCAAGGTTATCTTCCGTTCCAGAGTCCGCTCCGTGGAGCAGGACGAAAAGTGCTCACGCTTCTTCTTCCAAAAGGTGCACAGAGACACCTCTGTGATCAGCAGCCTGAAGGAAGAAGATGGCTCTGAAAAGTCATCGCAGTCTGACATCCTGAGGATCAGCCAATCCTTTTATGCCGGACTGTATGACCTGAAGCCAACAGATAGCACTGTTTCCCAGACCTTCCTGTCGACTATCACGGAGGTCATAGGCGACAGCGAGCTGGAAAACCTGGACAAACCACTGACTCTGGACGAGCTGACAAAGGCCGCCAAGTCCTTCGAGACGAGTAAAACTCCCGGAAGCGACGGCTTACCGGTTGAGTTGTATTCGGCTCTGTGGGACTGGATGGGCCCAGACCTGCTGGAAGTGTACGAGAGTATGCTTCTGGAAGGCAGCATGTCAGAGTCCATGAGGAAAGGCATCATCACCCTCATCTACAAACAGAAGGGGGAAAGGGAAGAAATTCGAAATTGGCGACCCATTTCACTGTTGAATGTGGACTACAAAATTCTAGCAAAGGTCATCGCCAATCGGGTCAGGTCTGCTCTGGAGTCGGTGATCCACCCTGACCAGACCTGTGCTGTACCCGGCAGGAAGATCTCTGATAGCCTCGCGCTACTCAGGGATACGATCGCCTACGTGCAGGACAGGGGGGTGGACACTTGCCTCATCAGCCTTGACCAGGAGAAGGCTTTTGACAGAATATCGCACACCTACATGATGGATGTGCTCTCCAAAATGGGGTTTGGGGAGGGAATTCGCAATTGGATCAAACTGCTCGACACAAACATCTATAGCGCAGTCTCAATCAATGGGTGGGAATCAGAAAAGTTCCAGATCAGATCTGGAGTCAGGCAGGGCTGCCCTCTCTCCTCTGCCCTTTTTGTGTGCTGCATAGAACCTTTTGCCGAGTCCATCAGGAGGGATCCGGGTATAAGAGGAGTGACGATCCCAGGCAGTGGAGGCATGCAAGTCAAGGCCTCCCTGTACATGGACGACGTTGCCGTCTTCTGCTCGGATCCTGCGTCTGTACGCAGGCTCTTAACCACCTGCGACCAGTTTGAACTGGCCTCTGGAGCCAAGGTAAACCGGGGCAAGAGCGAGGCCATGTTCTTTGGGAACTGGGCCGACCGGTCCTTTGTCCCCTTCACTGTCAGGTCAGATTATCTGAAGGTGCTGGGGATATGGTTCGGAGCTGCTGGGGCGTGCACCAAAAACTGGGAGGAGCGCATAGGAAAGGTAAGACAGAAACTGGGCTGGTGGGAGCAACGCTCCCTCTCCATTGCGGGCAAAACCCTGGTCATCAGGTGTGAGGTACTCTCGGTGCTACTGTACGTGGCGCAGGTCTGGCCCATAACCCGACCCTACGCCACAGCAGTCACCCGGGCCATCTTCAAATTTATCTGGCGATCCAAGATGGACCGTGTCCGAAGGGACACCATGTACAAACCTGTGGAGAAGGGAGGGCGGAACGTACCCAACGCCTCCCTCATCCTGTTGGCCACCTTTGTGTCCAGCTGCATCAAGCTGTGCGTGGACCCCCAGTATGCAAACACCAAGTGTCACTACATACTGAGGTTCTACCTGTCCCCGGTGTTGCGAAGGATGGGCCTGGCCTCATTGCCGCGGAACGCTCCAAGTAGTTGGACCGTACCGTACCACCTGTCCTTTGTGGAAAAGTTTTTGAAGGAAAACACCTTTGACCACAAGGCAATGAAGCAGTGGTCAGCACGTAATGTCCTCGAGGCCCTCAGGGAAAAGGAGACCGTGGAGGACGTTGGATGGTTCCCTGAGCAGACTGCCAGAGTCATCTGGCAGAACGCCTCATCACCAGAACTTTCAAACAAGCACCAAGACCTAGCTTGGCTGGTGGTGAGAAGGGCCCTCCCTGTCAGATTCTTCATGCACACCCGAAGGCTCTGCACCAATGCACGCTGCCCTCGGAGTGGCTGTGGGGGAAATGAGACGGTCACACACCTCCTTGTGGAATGTGCCTTTGCAAAGAAGGTCTGGAGAGAGATGCAGTGGTATTTGTCAAGGTCTATCCCAAACAGATCTGTGACACAGGACTCTGTGCTCTACGGACTGTTTCCAGGGACACACACCGAGACAAATATCAACTGCTGCTGGAAGGTCATCAACTCGGTAAAAGACGCTCTTTGGTCTGCCCGAAACTTGCTGATCTTCCAGTGCAAAGAATTGTCCTCGACCGAGTGTTGCAGACTGGCACATTCCAGGGTCCAGGACTACGTGCTGAGGGACGCACTCAAGCTTGGGGCAGCTGCCGCCAAGGCGCAATGGGGAAAGACCACTGTGTAAAGTCTTTCCAGCAAATGTACACCGAGGGGCGCGTAACAGTGTAAAGCCCCTCGGTCTGGGCAACCAACACTCCAATGTATAAAACAAACATGACAATGTAAATATTTAAGAAGGAATTGTAATGTAAAGAGTGATATGTGTATGACAATATCAAAATTGAATGAAAGAAAGTCAAGGCAACATGTAACCCTGCCGGAAATGTACAGTCAAGACAATTTGAAATGTTTCTGTAATGCTCATGATAAATTTTTATGAATAAAGTATATTTTTTTGAATAAAAAAAAAATCTGTTCTTATCAGTTTAATATCTGATACGTCCCTTATCTGGGGACCATATATTAAATTGATTTTTGGAGCAGGGAGATGGAATAGGGGCTTGCTCCGTCCACTCCACGCATCGACCTGGTATTGCAGTACCTCCGGGAACGGTGCACACACCCCCTTTATGGGGAATTTCAAAGTCAAAAAACAGCTCAAGCATGTACATGCACTTCTCTACTTCATGCCTTTTCTCTTCATTCTCCAATATGGACAATCTGCTTACAACACTTTGCAACCACTCGCCTGCTGTGCATCACTATTTCTTCCTGAAGCCGGTGCTGCCCCAGTGCTGCGGCTTTCAACCAACAGATGCTTCTGCTTGCAACACTTCCCCAACAATGGATATTTTGATGCAACGCTTCCCCAACAATGGATATTTTGATGCAACGCTTCCCCAACAATGGATATTTTCATGCAACGCTTCCCCAACAATGGATATTTTGATGCAACGCTTCCCCAACAATGGATATTTTGATGCAACGCTTCCCCAACAATGGATATTTTGATGCAACGCTTCCCCAACAATGGATATTTTGATGCAACGCTTCCCCAACAATGGATATTTTGATGCAACGCTTCCCCAACAATGGATATTTTGATGCAACGCTTCCCCAACAATGGATATTTTGATGCAACACTTCCCCAACAATGGATATTTTGATGCAACGCTTCCCCAACAATGGATATTTTGATGCAACACTTCCCCAACAATGGATATTTTGATGCAACACTTCCCCAACAATCCACATTTTGACATCACTTTCAACAGTCTCGCAGCTTGCATCAATCGCTTCTCGGCCTTTTGGCTAAGATCAAGTGTAGTCTCATTTGATTGAGAGAAGCTGAGGATTTCGATGTCGATCGTGGATTGGAGAACTCGGAGGGATTGAAGTCGTCAAAGAGGAAACGTTTGGAGCTTGGCTGCTATTGGTGGATCTACATGCTGGCCTAAACCTCGGGTTTAGGCCTAACGCCGATACAGTTTCACACCCAACGTACGAGCTATGGATGCAGCTGCATCCCGACCACCAGGCTGGGGCGTGCGAAACACTGTCCGAGTCACAGTGAAGAAAACGGATGGAGAGTCACCTTTGGACCGGAAACACTTCGTGAAGAAGGTGCTGCTCGAGTGCTGTGGGTTTAAAGCAACAGAGATCTTCTGCTTGCAAAACTTCCCCAAGAATGGCTTCTTTGATGTCACCTTCAAGAGCGTCGCAGCGTGCATCAAATTCTTGAACGTCTTCAAGGAGAAAGGTAACCAGAGTCCCTTGTCGATCCTGACTGCGGAACCTCTGTTTACGCTACCGGCACAGCGAAATCGGGTTGTTACACTGCACACGTACAACCCCCACGTCCCTGTATCTGATGTGCTCACGTTCCTCGCCAGGTACGCTGAGCTGAAAAGTGACAGCGTGCAAGTGAAAGACACCTTCGGCATCTGGACAAGTGAGCACCAGGTCAAGGTGACCCTAAGAACGGACAGCAACGGAGCCATCCTGCATCCCCCCTCCAATTTCGCTATTGGAGTAAATCGTGGCTACCTCTACTACGTGGGACAGCCACGAGTATGCCACGCATGTGGCAAAACGGGGCATGTTGCCGCAAACTGCAGTGTGACCTTCTGCAAGAACTGCAGGCAGGAGGGACACATGACTAAGGACTGCAAAGAAGACAAGTGCTGCAACCTGTGTGGGGAGGCCGGCCATCTTTACAGGGCCTGCCCGAAACGCGGGGCGACATACGCTCAAATCATCAGCGGCGGAGTTAAAAAGGCGACCAGAGAGGAGGTGCATACACCCTCCACCGAAAAAGACACCACGGCTCAGAATGAGGAAAAGCAACAAAAGGGCCCCCAACAAAAAGAAGAGGCCCCAGCACCTCCTGACAACCCAACCCCAGCCCCATCTGATGAGGAACACTCAATGGAAGAGGAAGAGGATGGGACAAAGAATAAAGAGCCCTGGGAAACAGTGAACAGGGACAAACGAAAGCGGAAACAAAAAAACAAACTGAAGAACCCCCCGAGGGGTAGTGGCAAAAAGCGACACCTCTCAGCCGGCGCACTTAGCGCCGACACCTCATCCGATGAGGGAAAACAGGACAAGAATCGGCCTCAAATAAAGAGGCAAAGCACCAACGTGGAACGGAAGGCCCAGACCCCCCAGACCACCGACCGGGAAGGAAACAAGGTCACAGACCAACCCCCGATAGCAACGAGCAGCAACAACCCAGGTGAAGACTGGCCTGCAACCCCAACACCTACTGACTGCCACGACGAACCCCAGGGCTACACCACCCCCCCAATGCATCTGCATCAAAATCACGGGGCCAGTACGGACCAGAACAGCTTTCTCAGCCCTGCAACTGTGCTAAAGTTTGCGAGCACCACCGGCATGCTGGGGAACATCGAACAGCTGGAACAGCCAACTGTATAGACTCTGGACTCTTGAGACTGGTAAATCTATCTTTTTTATAATGGGTTTAAAAATTGCATCCATAAATGTGCGAAGCATCAAAGATACTTCGCGGTGTGTAGCCACACTCAACTACTTGGCAAATGTAAAAGCTGACCTACTGTTCCTGCAGGAGTGCGGAATTCCGCACCTCAGCAACTACAGGCGCTGGTCGAGCTGGTGGTCCCACGGGCCATCCATCTGGTCAGGAGGAAACGACTGCCGCTCCTCCGGCCTGGGTATTCTGCTGCGGGGAGGCAACTTCACCATCTCCGACGTTAAGGAGGTGGTGGGCGGGCGCCTCCTCGTAGCAGACGTGAAATACAAAAACACCCCTCTCAGACTTATTAATGTGTACGCCCCGGCCGTAAAAAGTGAGCGGCTGGCAGTTCTTCAGCAACTCCCACTGCTGTTGGCCACCTCCAAGCCGGTCATCCTGGGTGGTGACTTCAACTGCATCATCGATGCGGCTGGACGATCCAGCAAAGCCGACAGCAAACTAGACGCTACGTCCAGACTCCTGATGGAAACGGTAAAAGACGCCAAGCTGCTCGACGTCTGCAGCAACCCTGCAGACGGCGCGCAGCGTAGATACACATGGTCACGGCCAGACGGGTCCGTCCGCTCCAGGATAGACTTCTTTTTTGTGTCCCGAGCTTTCACGGTCAGGTCCACCGACGTAACGCCGGTGTTCTTCTCTGACCACTGCCTCCTACTAGCCGACTGCCACCTGCAGGAAGACCAGGGGGTAGGCAGGGGGACGTGGAAGCTAAATGTAAAACTGCTGACCCCTGAGAACATCGAGGAACTCAGGAGGGATTACAAAGGTTGGAGAACCGTGAAACCCCTCTTTGAGGCCCCACATCTCTGGTGGGAAGCAATCAAGGGGAATATCAAGAGGTTTTTCATCCTCAAGGGCGTTCAAAAGGTGAGAGAGAGACGAGGGGTCATGTCCAGGCTCCAGAAAAGTATGCAAAATTTGCTCCAGCTGCAGTCGATGGGGGTGGATGTCAAGGAGGATCTCCAAGAGGTGAAGAGCCAGCAAGCCTCGCTCTACACCTCGGAGGCCTCCAAGGTTATCTTCCGTTCCAGAGTCCGCTCCGTGGAGCAGGACGAAAAGTGCTCACGCTTCTTCTTCCAAAAGGTGCACAGAGACACCTCTGTGATCAGCAGCCTGAAGGAAGAAGATGGCTCTGAAAAGTCATCGCAGTCTGACATCCTGAGGATCAGCCAATCCTTTTATGCCGGACTGTATGACCTGAAGCCAACAGATAGCACTGTTTCCCAGACCTTCCTGTCGACTATCACGGAGGTCATAGGCGACAGCGAGCTGGAAAACCTGGACAAACCACTAACTCTGGACGAGCTGACAAAGGCCGCCAAGTCCTTCGAGACGAGTAAAACTCCCGGAAGCGACGGCTTACCGGTTGAGTTGTATTCGGCTCTGTGGGACTGGATGGGCCCAGACCTGCTGGAAGTGTACGAGAGTATGCTTCTGGAAGGCAGCATGTCAGAGTCCATGAGGAAAGGCATCATCACCCTCATCTACAAACAGAAGGGGGAAAGGGAAGAAATTCGAAATTGGCGACCCATTTCACTGTTGAATGTGGACTACAAAATTCTAGCAAAGGTCATCGCCAATCGGGTCAGGTCTGCTCTGGAGTCGGTGATCCACCCTGACCAGACCTGTGCTGTACCCGGCAGGAAGATCTCTGATAGCCTCGCGCTACTCAGGGATACGATCGCCTACGTGCAGGACAGGGGGGTGGACACTTGCCTCATCAGCCTTGACCAGGAGAAGGCTTTTGACAGAATATCGCACACCTACATGATGGATGTGCTCTCCAAAATGGGGTTTGGGGAGGGAATTCGCAATTGGATCAAACTGCTCTACACAAACATCTATAGCGCAGTCTCAATCAATGGGTGGGAATCAGAAAAGTTCCAGATCAGATCTGGAGTCAGGCAGGGCTGCCCTCTCTCCTCTGCCCTTTTTGTGTGCTGCATAGAACCTTTTGCCGAGTCCATCAGGAGGGATCCGGGTATAAGAGGAGTGACGATCCCAGGCAGTGGAGGCATGCAAGTCAAGGCCTCCCTGTACATGGACGACGTTGCCGTCTTCTGCTCGGATCCTGCGTCTGTACGCAGGCTCTTAACCACCTGCGACCAGTTTGAACTGGCCTCTGGAGCCAAGGTAAACCGGGGCAAGAGCGAGGCCATGTTCTTTGGGAACTGGGCCGACCGGTCCTTTGTCCCCTTCACTGTCAGGTCAGATTACCTGAAGGTGCTGGGGATATGGTTCGGAGCTGCTGGGGCGTGCACCAAAAACTGGGAGGAGCGCATAGGAAAGGTAAGACAGAAACTGGGCTGGTGGGAGCAACGCTCCCTCTCCATTGCGGGCAAAACCCTGGTCATCAGGTGTGAGGTACTCTCGGTGCTACTGTACGTGGCGCAGGTCTGGCCCATAACCCGACCCTACGCCACAGCAGTCACCCGGGCCATCTTCAAATTTATCTGGCGATCCAAGATGGACCGTGTCCGAAGGGACACCATGTACAAACCTGTGGAGAAGGGAGGGCGGAACGTACCCAACGCCTCCCTCATCCTGTTGGCCACCTTTGTGTCCAGCTGCATCAAGCTGTGCGTGGACCCCCAGTATGCAAACACCAAGTGTCACTACATACTGAGGTTCTACCTGTCCCCGGTGTTGCGAAGGATGGGCCTGGCCTCATTGCCGCGGAACGCTCCAAGTAGTTGGACCGTACCGTACCACCTGTCCTTTGTGGAAAAGTTTTTGAAGGAAAACACCTTTGACCACAAGGCAATGAAGCAGTGGTCAGCACGTAATGTCCTCGAGGCCCTCAGGGAAAAGGAGACCGTGGAGGACGTTGGATGGTTCCCTGAGCAGACTGCCAGAGTCATCTGGCAGAACGCCTCATCACCAGAACTTTCAAACAAGCACCAAGACCTAGCTTGGCTGGTGGTGAGAAGGGCCCTCCCTGTCAGATTCTTCATGCACACCCGAAGGCTCTGCACCAATGCACGCTGCCCTCGGAGTGGCTGTGGGGGAAATGAGACGGTCACACACCTCCTTGTGGAATGTGCCTTTGCAAAGAAGGTCTGGAGAGAGATGCAGTGGTATTTGTCAAGGTTTATCCCAAACAGATCTGTGACACAGGACTCTGTGCTCTACGGACTGTTTCCAGGGACACACACCGAGACAAATATCAACTGCTGCTGGAAGGTCATCAACTCGGTAAAAGACGCTCTTTGGTCTGCCCGAAACTTGCTGATCTTCCAGTGCAAAGAATTGTCCTCGACCGAGTGTTGCAGACTGGCACATTCCAGGGTCCAGGACTACGTGCTGAGGGACGCACTCAAGCTTGGGGCAGCTGCCGCCAAGGCGCAATGGGGAAAGACCACTGTGTAAAGTCTTTCCAGCAAATGTACACCGAGGGGCGCGTAACAGTGTAAAGCCCCTCGGTCTGGGCAACCAACACTCCAATGTATAAAACAAACATGACAATGTAAATATTTAAGAAGGAATTGTAATGTAAAGAGTGATATGTGTATGACAATATCAAAATTGAATGAAAGAAAGTCAAGGCAACATGTAACCCTGCCGGAAATGTACAGTCAAGACAATTTGAAATGTTTCTGTAATGCTCATGATAAATTTTTATGAATAAAGTATATTTTTTTGAATAAAAAAAAAAAAAAAAAAAAAAATCTGTTCTTATCAGTTTAATATCTGATACGTCCCTTATCTGGGGACCATATATTAAATTGATTTTTGGAGCAGGGAGATGGAATAGGGGCTTGCTCCGTCCACTCCACGCATCGACCTGGTATTGCAGTACCTCCGGGAACGGTGCACACACCCCCTTTATGGGGAATTTCAAAGTCAAAAAACAGCTCAAGCATGTACATGCACTTCTCTACTTCATGCCTTTTCTCTTCATTCTCCAATATGGACAATCTGCTTACAACACTTTGCAACCACTCGCCTACTGTGCATCACTATTTCTTCCTGAAGCCGGTGCTGCCCCAGTGCTGCGGCTTTCAACCAACAGATGCTTCTGCTTGCAACACTTCCCCAACAATGGATATTTTGATGCAACGCTTCCCCAACAATGGATATTTTGATGCAACGCTTCCCCAACAATGGATATTTTCATGCAACGCTTCCCCAACAATGGATATTTTGATGCAACGCTTCCCCAACAATGGATATTTTGATGCAACGCTTCCCCAACAATGGATATTTTGATGCAACGCTTCCCCAACAATGGATATTTTGATGCAACGCTTCCCCAACAATGGATATTTTGATGCAACGCTTCCCCAACAATGGATATTTTGATGCAACGCTTCCCCAACAATGGATATTTTGATGCAACGCTTCCCCAACAATGGATATTTTGATGCAACGCTTCCCCAACAATGGATATTTTGATGCAACACTTCCCCAACAATGGATATTTTGATGCAACACTTCCCCAACAATCCACATTTTGACATCACTTTCAACAGTCTCGCAGCTTGCATCAATCGCTTCTCGGCCTTTTGGCTAAGATCAAGTGTAGTCTCATTTGATTGAGAGAAGCTGAGGATTTCGATGTCGATCGTGGATTGGAGAACTCGGAGGGATTGAAGTCGTCAAAGAGGAAACGTTTGGAGCTTGGCTGCTATTGGTGGATCTACATGCTGGCCTAAACCTCGGGTTTAGGCCTAACGCCGATACAGTTTCACACCCAACGTACGAGCTATGGATGCAGCTGCATCCCGACCACCAGGCTGGGGCGTGCGAAACACTGTCCGAGTCACAGTGAAGAAAACGGATGGAGAGTCACCTTTGGACCGGAAACACTTCGTGAAGAAGGTGCTGCTCGAGTGCTGTGGGTTTAAAGCAACAGAGATCTTCTGCTTGCAAAACTTCCCCAAGAATGGCTTCTTTGATGTCACCTTCAAGAGCGTCGCAGCGTGCATCAAATTCTTGAACGTCTTCAAGGAGAAAGGTAACCAGAGTCCCTTGTCGATCCTGACTGCGGAACCTCTGTTTACGCTACCGGCACAGCGAAATCGGGTTGTTACACTGCACACGTACAACCCCCACGTCCCTGTATCTGATGTGCTCACGTTCCTCGCCAGGTACGCTGAGCTGAAAAGTGACAGCGTGCAAGTGAAAGACACCTTCGGCATCTGGACAAGTGAGCACCAGGTCAAGGTGACCCTAAGAACGGACAGCAATGGAGCCATCCTGCATCCCCCCTCCAATTTCGCTATTGGAGTAAATCGTGGCTACCTCTACTACGTGGGACAGCCACGAGTATGCCACGCATGTGGCAAAACGGGGCATGTTGCCGCAAACTGCAGTGTGACCTTCTGCAAGAACTGCAGGCAGGAGGGACACATGACTAAGGACTGCAAAGAAGACAAGTGCTGCAACCTGTGTGGGGAGGCCGGCCATCTTTACAGGGCCTGCCCGAAACGCGGGGCAACATACGCTGAAATCATCAGCAGCGGAGTTAAAAAGGCGACCAAAGAGGAGGTGCATACACCCTCCACCGAAAAAGACACCACGGTTCAGAATGAGGAAAAGCAACAGAAGGGCCCCCAACAAAAAGAGGAGGCCCCAGCACCTCCTGACAACCCAACCCCAGCCCCATCTGATGAGGAACACTCAATGGAAGAGGAAGAGGATGGGACAAAGAATAAAGAGCCCTGGGAAACAGTGAACAGGGACAAACGAAAGCGGAAACAAAAAAACAAACTGAAGAACCCCCCGAGGGGTAGTGGCAAAAAGCGACACCTCTCAGCCGGCGCACTTAGCGCCGACACCTCATCCGATGAGGGAAAACAGGACAAGAATCGGCCTCAAATAAAGAGGCAAAGCACCAACGTGGAACGGAAGGCACAGACCCCCCAGACCACCGACCGGGAAGGAAACAAGGTCACAGACCAACCCCCGATAGTAACGAGCAGCAACAACCCAGGTGAAGACCGGCCTGCAACCCCAACACCTACTGACTGCCATGACGAACGCCAGGGCTACATCACCCCCCCAATGCATCTGCATCAAAATCACGGGGCCAGTACGGACCAGAACAGCTTTCTCAGCCCTGCAACTGTGCTAAAGTTTGCGAGCACCACCGGCATGCTGGGGAACATCGAACAGCTGGAACAGCCAACTGTATAGACTCTGGACTCTTGAGACTGGTAAATCTATCTTTTTATAATGGGTTTAAAAATTGCATCCATAAATGTGCGAAGCATCAAAGATACTTCGCGGTGTGTAGCCACACTCAACTATTTGGCAAATGTAAAAGCTGACCTACTGTTCCTGCAGGAGTGCGGAATTCCGCACCTCAGCAACTACAGACGCTGGTCGAGCTGGTGGTCCCACGGGCCATCCATCTGGTCAGGAGGAAACGACTGCCGCTCCTCCGGCCTGGGTATTCTGCTGCGGGGAGGCAACTTCACCATCTCCGACGTTAAGGAGGTGGTGGGCGGGCGCCTCCTCGTAGCAGACGTGAAATACAAAAACACCCCTCTCAGACTTATTAATGTGTACGCCCCGGCCGTAAAAAGTGAGCGGCTGGCAGTTCTTCAGCAACTCCCACTGCTGTTGGCCACCTCCAAGCCGGTCATCCTGGGTGGTGACTTCAACTGCATCATCGATGCGGCTGGACGATCCAGCAAAGCCGACAGCAAACTAGACGCTACGTCCAGACTCCTGATGGAAACGGTAAAAGACGCCAAGCTGCTCGACGTCTGCAGCAACCCTGCTGACGGCGCGCAGCATGGATACACATGGTCACGGCCAGACGGGTCCGTCCGCTCCAGGATAGACTTCTTTTTTGTGTCCCGAGCTTTCACGGTCAGGTCCACCGACGTAACGCCGGTGTTCTTCTCTGACCACTGCCTCCTACTGGCCGACTGCCACCTGCAGGAAGACCAGGGGGTAGGCAGGGGGACGTGGAAGCTAAATGTAAAACTGCTGACCCCTGAGAACATCGAGGAACTCAGGAGGGATTACAAAGGTTGGAGAACCGTGAAACCCCTCTTTGAGGCCCCACATCTCTGGTGGGAAGCAATCAAGGGGAATATCAAGAGGTTTTTCATCCTCAAGGGCGTTCAAAAGGTGAGAGAGAGACGAGGGGTCATGTCCAGGCTCCAGAAAAGTATGCAAAATTTGCTCCAGCTGCAGTCGATGGGGGTGGATGTCAAGGACGATCTCCAAGAGGTGAAGAGCCAGCAAGCCTCGCTCTACACCTCGGAGGCCTCCAAGGTTATCTTCCGTTCCAGAGTCCGCTCCGTGGAGCAGGACGAAAAGTGCTCACGCTTCTTCTTCCAAAAGGTGCACAGAGAGACCTCTGTGATCAGCAGCCTGAAGGAAGAAGATGGCTCTGAAAAGTCATCGCAGTCTGACATCCTGAGGATCAGCCAATCCTTTTATGCCGGACTGTATGACCTGAAGCCAACAGATAGCACTGTTTCCCAGACCTTCCTGTCGACTATCACGGAGGTCATAGGCGACAGCGAGCTGGAAAACCTGGACAAACCACTAACTCTGGACGAGCTGACAAAGGCCGCCAAGTCCTTCGAGACGAGTAAAACTCCCGGAAGCGACGGCTTACCGGTTGAGTTGTTTTCGGCTCTGTGGGACTGGATGGGCCCAGACCTGCTGGAAGTGTACGAGAGTATGCTTCTGGAAGGCAGCATGTCAGAGTCCATGAGGAAAGGCATCATCACCCTAATCTACAAGCAGAAGGGGGAAAGGGAAGAAATTCGAAATTGGCGACCCATTTCACTGTTGAATGTGGACTACAAAATTCTAGCAAAGGTCATCGCCAATCGGGTCAGGTCTGCTCTGGAGTCGGTGATCCACCCTGACCAGACCTGTGCTGTACCTGGCAGGAAGATCTCTGATAGCCTCGCGCTACTCAGGGATACGATCGCCTACGTGCAGGACAGGGGGGTGGACACTTGCCTCATCAGTCTTGACCAGGAAAAGGCTTTTGACAGAATATCACACACTTACATGATGGATGTGCTCTCCAAAATGGGGTTTGGGGAGGGAATTCGCAATTGGATCAAACTGCTCTACACAAACATCTATAGCGCAGTCTCAATCAATGGGTGGGAATCAGAAAAGTTCCAGATCAGATCTGGAGTCAGGCAGGGCTGCCCTCTCTCCTCTGCCCTTTTTGTGTGCTGCATAGAACCTTTTGCCGAGTCCATCAGGAGGGATCCGGGTATAAGAGGAGTGACGATCCCAGGCAGTGGAGGCATGCAAGTCAAGGCCTCCCTGTACATGGACGACGTTGCCGTCTTCTGCTCGGATCCTGCGTCTGTACGCAGGCTCTTAACCACCTGCGACCAGTTTGAACTGGCCTCTGGAGCCAAGGTAAACCGGGGCAAGAGCGAGGCCATGTTCTTTGGGAACTGGGCCGACCGGTCCTTTGTCCCCTTCACTGTCAGGTCAGATTACCTGAAGGTGCTGGGGATATGGTTCGGAGCTGCTGGGGCGTGCACCAAAAACTGGGAGGAGCGCATAGGAAAGGTAAGACAGAAACTGGGCTGGTGGGAGCAACGCTCCCTCTCCATTGCGGGCAAAACCCTGGTCATCAGGTGTGAGGTACTCTCGGTGCTACTGTACGTGGCGCAGGTCTGGCCCATAACCCGACCCTACGCCACAGCAGTCACCCGGGCCATCTTCAAATTTATCTGGCGATCCAAGATGGACCGTGTCCGAAGGGACACCATGTACAAACCTCTGGAGAAGGGAGGGCGGAACGTACCCAACGCCTCCCTCATCCTGTTGGCCACCTTTGTGTCCAGCTGCATCAAGCTGTGCGTGGACCCCCAGTATGCAAACACCAAGGGTCACTACATACTGAGGTTCTACCTGTCCCCGGTGTTGCGAAGGATGGGCCTGGCCTCATTGCCGCGGAACGCTCCAAGTAGTTGGACGGTACCGTACCACCTGTCCTTTGTGGAAAAGTTTTTGAAGGAAAACACCTTTGACCACAAGGCAATGAAGCAGTGGTCAGCACGTAATGTCCTCGAGGCCCTCAGGGAAAAGGAGACCGTGGAGGACGTTGGATGGTTCCCTGAGCAGACTGCCAGAGTCATCTGGCAGAACGCCTCATCACCAGAACTTTCAAACAAGCACCAAGACCTAGCTTGGCTGGTGGTGAGAAGGGCCCTCCCTGTCAGATTCTTCATGCACACCCGAAGGCTCTGCACCAATGCACGCTGCCCTCGGAGTGGCTGTGGGGGAAATGAGACGGTCACACACCTCCTTGTGGAATGTGCCTTTGCAAAGAAGGTCTGGAGAGAGATGCAGTGGTATTTGTCAAGGTTTATCCCAAACAGATCTGTGACACAGGACTCTGTGCTCTACGGACTGTTTCCAGGGACACACACCGAGACAAATATCAACTGCTGCTGGAAGGTCATCAACTCGGTAAAAGACGCTCTTTGGTCTGCCCGAAACTTGCTGATCTTCCAGTGCAAAGAATTGTCCTCGACCGAGTGTTGCAGACTGGCACATTCCAAGGTCCAGGACTACGTGCTGAGGGACGCACTCAAGCTTGGGGCAGCTGCCGCCAAGGCGCAATGGGGAAAGACCACTGTGTAAAGTCTTTCCAGCAAATGTACACCGAGGGGCGCGTAACAGTGTAAAGCCCCTCGGTCTGGGCAACCAACACTCCAATGTATAAAACAAACATGACAATGTAAATATTTAAGAAGGAATTGTAATGTAAAGAGTGATATGTGTATGACAATATCAAAATTGAATGAAAGAAAGTCAAGGCAACATGTAACCCTGCCGGAAATGTACTGTCAAGACAATTTGAAATGTTTCTGTAATGCTCATGATAAATTTTTATGAATAAAGTATATTTTTTTGAAAAAAAAAAAAAAAAATCTGTTCTTATCAGTGGGAAACAGTGAACAGGGACAAACGAAAGCGGAAACAAAAAAACAAACTGAAGAACCCCCCGAGGGGTAGTGGCAAAAAGCGACACCTCTCAGCCGGCGCACTTAGCGCCGACACCTCATCCGATGAGGGAAAACAGGACAAGAATCGGCATCAAATAAAGAGGCAAAGCACCAACGTGGAACGGAAGGCACAGACCCCCCAGACCACCGACCGGGAAGGAAACAAGGTCACAGACCAACCCCCGATAGTAACGAGCAGCAACAACCCAGGTGAAGACCGGCCTGCAACCCCAACACCTACTGACTGCCATGACGAACGCCAGGGCTACATCACCCCCCCAATGCATCTGCATCAAAATCACGGGGCCAGTACGGACCAGAACAGCTTTCTCAGCCCTGCAACTGTGCTAAAGTTTGCGAGCACCACCGGCATGCTGGGGAACATTCAACAGCTGGAACAGCCAACTGTATAGACTCTGGACTCTTGAGACTGGTAAATCTATCTTTTTATAATGGGTTTAAAAATTGCATCCATAAATGTGCGAAGCATCAAAGATACTTCGCGGTGTGTAGCCACACTCAACTATTTGGCAAATGTAAAAGCTGACCTACTGTTCCTGCAGGAGTGCGGAATTCCGCACCTCAGCAACTACAGGCGCTGGTCGAGCTGGTGGTCCCACGGGCCATCCATCTGGTCAGGAGGAAACGACTGCCGCTCCTCCGGCCTGGGTATTCTGCTGCGGGGAGGCAACTTCACCATCTCCGACGTTAAGGAGGTGGTGGGCGGGCGCCTCCTCGTAGCAGACGTGAAATACAAAAACACCCCTCTCAGACTTATTAATGTGTACGCCCCGGCCGTAAAAAGTGAGCGGCTGGCAGTTCTTCAGCAACTCCCACTGCTGTTGGCCACCTCCAAGCCGGTCATCCTGGGTGGTGACTTCAACTGCATCATCGATGCGGCTGGACGATCCAGCAAAGCCGACAGCAAACTAGACGCTACGTCCAGACTCCTGATGGAAACGGTAAAAGACGCCAAGCTGCTCGACGTCTGCAGCAACCCTGCAGACGGCGCGCAGCGTAGATACACATGGTCACGGCCAGACGGGTCCGTCCGCTCCAGGATAGACTTCTTTTTTGTGTCCCGAGCTTTCACGGTCAGGTCCACCGACGTAAAGCCGGTGTTCTTCTCTGACCACTGCCTCCTACTGGCCGACTGCCACCTGCAGGAAGACCAGGGGGTAGGCAGGGGGACGTGGAAGCTAAATGTAAAACTGCTGACCCCTGAGAACATCGAGGAACTCAGGAGGGATTACAAAGGTTGGAGAACCGTGAAACCCCTCTTTGAGGCCCCACATCTCTGGTGGGAAGCAATCAAGGGGAATATCAAGAGGTTTTTCATCCTCAAGGGCGTTCAAAAGGTAAGAGAGAGACGAGGGGTCATGTCCAGGCTCCAGAAAAGTATGCAAAATTTGCTCCAGCTGCAGTCGATGGGGGTGGATGTCAAGGAGGATCTCCAAGAGGTGAAGAGCCAGCAAGCCTCGCTCTACACCTCGGAGGCCTCCAAGGTTATCTTCCGTTCCAGAGTCCGCTCCGTGGAGCAGGACGAAAAGTGCTCACGCTTCTTCTTCCAAAAGGTGCACAGAGAGACCTCTGTGATCAGCAGCCTGAAGGAAGAAGATGGCTCTGAAAAGTCATCGCAGTCTGACATCCTGAGGATCAGCCAATCCTTTTATGCCGGACTGTATGACCTGAAGCCAACAGATAGCACTGTTTCCCAGACCTTCCTGTCGACTATCACGGAGGTCATAGGCGACAGCGAGCTGGAAAACCTGGACAAACCACTAACTCTGGACGAGCTGACAAAGGCCGCCAAGTCCTTCGAGACGAGTAAAACTCCCGGAAGCGACGGCTTACCGGTTGAGTTGTATTCGGCTCTGTGGGACTGGATCGGCCCAGACCTGCTGGAAGTGTACGAGAGTATGCTTCTGGAAGGCAGCATGTCAGAGTCCATGAGGAAAGGCATCATCACCCTCATCTACAAACAGAAGGGGGAAAGGGAAGAAATTCGAAATTGGCGACCCATTTCACTGTTGAATGTGGACTACAAAATTCTAGCAAAGGTCATCGCCAATCGGGTCAGGTCTGCTCTGGAGTCGGTGATCCACCCTGACCAGACCTGTGCTGTACCCGGCAGGAAGATCTCTGATAGCCTCGCGCTACTCAGGGATACGATCGCCTACGTGCAGGACAGGGGGGTGGACACTTGCCTCATCAGCCTTGACCAGGAGAAGGCTTTTGACAGAATATCGCACACCTACATGATGGATGTGCTCTCCAAAATGGGGTTTGGGGAGGGAATTCGCAATTGGATCAAACTGCTCTACACAAACATCTATAGCGCAGTCTCAATCAATGGGTGGGAATCAGAAAAGTTCCAGATCAGATCTGGAGTCAGGCAGGGCTGCCCTCTCTCCTCTGCCCTTTTTGTGTGCTGCATAGAACCTTTTGCCGAGTCCATCAGGAGGGATCCGGGTATAAGAGGAGTGACGATCCCAGGCAGTGGAGGCATGCAAGTCAAGGCCTCCCTGTACATGGACGACGTTGCCGTCTTCTGCTCGGATCCTGCGTCTGTACGCAGGCTCTTGACCACCTGCGACCAGTTTGAACTGGCCTCTGGAGCCAAGGTAAACCGGGGCAAGAGCGCGGCCATGTTCTTTGGGAACTGGGCCGACCGGTCCTTTGTCCCCTTCACTGTCAGGTCAAATTACCTGAAGGTGCTGGGGATATGGTTCGGAGCTGCTGGGGCGTGCACCAAAAACTGGGAGGAGCGCATAGGAAAGGTAAGACAGAAACTGGGCTGGTGGGAGCAACGCTCCCTCTCCATTGCGGGCAAAACCCTGGTCATCAGGTGTGAGGTACTCTCGGTGCTACTGTACGTGGCGCAGGTCTGGCCCATAACCCGACCCTACGCCACAGCAGTCACCCGGGCCATCTTCAAATTTATCTGGCGATCCAAGATGGACCGTGTCCGAAGGGACACCATGTACAAACCTCTGGAGAAGGGAGGGCGGAACGTACCCAACGCCTCCCTCATCCTGTTGGCCACCTTTGTGTCCAGCTGCATCAAGCTGTGCGTGGACCCCCAGTATGCAAACACCAAGTGTCACTACATACTGAGGTTCTACCTGTCCCCGGTGTTGCGAAGGATGGGCCTGGCCTCATTGCCGCGGAACGCTCCAAGTAGTTGGACCGTACCGTACCACCTGTCCTTTGTGGAAAAGTTTTTGAAGGAAAACACCTTTGACCACAAGGCAATGAAGCAGTGGTCAGCATGTAATGTCCTCGAGGCCCTCAGGGAAAAGGAGACCGTGGAGGACGTTGGATGGTTCCCTGAGCAGACTGCCAGAGTCATCTGGCAGAACGCCTCATCACCAGAACTTTCAAACAAGCACCAAGACCTAGCTTGGCTGGTGGTGAGAAAGGCCCTCCCTGTCAGATTCTTCATGCACACCCGAAGGCTCTGCACCAATGCACGCTGCCCTCGGAGTGGCTGTGGGGGAAATGAGACGGTCACACACCTCCTTGTGGAATGTGCCTTTGCAAAGAAGGTCTGGAGAGAGATGCAGTGGTATTTGTCAAGGTTTATCCCAAACAGATCTGTGACACAGGACTCTGTGCTCTACGGTCTGTTTCCAGGGACACACACCGAGACAAATATCAACTGCTGCTGGAAGGTCATCAACTCGGTAAAAGACGCTCTTTGGTCTGCCCGAAACTTGCTGATCTTCCAGTGCAAAGAATTGTCCTCGACCGAGTGTTGCAGACTGGCACATTCCAAGGTCCAGGACTACGTGCTGAGGGACGCACTCAAGCTTGGGGCAGCTGCCGCCAAGGCGCAATGGGGAAAGACCACTGTGTAAAGTCTTTCCAGCAAATGTACACCGAGGGGCGCGTAACAGTGTAAAGCCCCTCGGTCTGGGCAACCAACACTCCAATGTATAAAACAAACATGACAATGTAAATATTTAAGAAGGAATTGTAATGTAAAGAGTGATATGTGTATGACAATATCAAAACTGAATGAAAGAAAGTCAAGGCAACATGTAACCCTGCCGGAAATGTACAGTCAAGACAATTTGAAATGTTTCTGTAATGCTCATGATAAATTTTTATGAATAAAGTATATTTTTTTGAAAAAAAGAAAAATCTGTTCTTATCAGTTTAATATCTGATACGTCCCTTATCTGGGGACCATATATTAAATTGATTTTTGGAGCAGGGAGATGGAATAGGGGCTTGCTCCGTCCACTCCACGCATCGACCTGGTATTGCAGTACCTCCGGGAACGGTGCACACACCCCCTTTATGGGGAATTTCAAAGTCAAAAAACAGCTCAAGCATGTACATGCACTTCTCTACTTCATGCCTTTTCTCTTCATTCTCCAATATGGACAATCTGCTTACAACACTTTGCAACCACTCGCCTGCTGTGCATCACTATTTATTCCTGAAGCCGGTGCTGCCCCAGTGCTGCGGCTTTCAACCAACAGATGCTTCTGCTTGCAACACTTCCCCAACAATGGATATTTTGATGCAACGCTTCCCCAACAATGGATATTTTGATGCAACGCTTCCCCAACAATGGATATTTTGATGCAACGCTTCCCCAACAATGGATATTTTGATGCAACGCTTCCCCAACAATGGATATTTTGATGCAACGCTTCCCCAACAATGGATATTTTGATGCAACGCTTCCCCAACAATGGATATTTTGATGCAACGCTTCCCCAACAATGGATATTTTGATGCAACGCTTCCCCAACAATGGATATTTTGATGCAACACTTCCCCAACAATGGATATTTTGATGCAACACTTCCCCAACAATGGATATTTTGATGCAACACTTCCCCAACAATGGATATTTTGATGCAACACTTCCCCAACAATCCACATTTTGACATCACTTTCAACAGTCTCGCAGCTTGCATCAATCGCTTCTCGGCCTTTTGGCTAAGATCAAGTGTAGTCTCATTTGATTGAGAGAAGCTGAGGATTTCGATGTCGATCGTGGATTGGAGAACTCGGAGGGATTGAAGTCGTCAAAGAGGAAACGTTTGGAGCTTGGCTGCTATTGGTGGATCTACATGCTGGCCTAAACCTCGGGTTTAGGCCTAACGCCGATACAGTTTCACACCCAACGTACGAGCTATGGATGCAGCTGCATCCCGACCACCAGGCTGGGGAGTGCGAAACACTGTCCGAGTCACAGTAAAGAAAACGGAGGGAGAGTCATCTTTGGACCGGAAACACTTCGTGAAGAGGGTGCTGCTCGAGTGTTGTGGGTTTAAAGCAACAGAGATCTTCTGCTTGCAAAACTTCCCCAAGAATGGTTTCTTTGATGTCACCTTCAAGAGCGTCGCAGCGTGCATCAAATTCTTGAACGTCTTCAAGGAAAAAGGTAACCAGAGTCCCTTGTCGATCCTGACTGCGGAGCCTCTGTTTACGCTACCGGCACAGCGAAATCGGGTTGTTACACTGCACACGTACAACCCCCACGTCCCTGTGTCTGATGTGCTCACGTTCCTCGCCAGGTACGCTGAGCTGAAAAGTGACAGCGTGCAAGTGAAAGACACCTTCGGCATCTGGACAAGTGAGCACCAGGTCAAGGTGACCCTAAGAACGGACAGCAACGGAGCCATCCTGCATCCCCCCTCCAATTTCGCTATTGGAGTAAATCGTGGCTACCTCTACTACGTGGGACAGCCACGAGTATGCCACGCATGTGGCAAAACGGGGCATGTTGCCGCAAACTGCAGTGTGACCTTCTGCAAGAACTGCAGGCAGGAGGGACACATGACTAAGGACTGCAAGGAAGACAAGTGCTGCAACCTGTGTGGGGAGGCCGGCCATCTTTACAGGGCCTGCCCGAAACGCGGGGCGACATATGCACAGATCATCAGCAGCGGAGTCAAAAAGGCGACCAGAGAGGAGGTGCATACACCCTCCACCGAAAAAGACACCACGGTTCAGAATGAGGAAAAGCAACAGAAGGGCCCCCAACAAAAAGAGGAGGCCCCAGCACCTCCTGACAACCCAACCCCAGTCCCATCTGATGAGGAACACTCAATCGAAGAGGAAGAGGATGGGGCAAAGAATAAAGAGCCCTGGCAAACCGTGAACAGGGACAAACGTAAGAGGAAACAAAAAAACAAACTGAAGAACCCCCTGAGGGGTAGTGGCAAAAAGCGACACCTCTCAGCCGGCGCACTTAGCGCCGACACCTCATCCGATGAGGGAAAACAGGACAAGAATCGGCCTCAGATAAAGAGGCAAAGCACCAACGTGGAACGGAAGGCACAGACCCCCCAGACCACCGACCGGGAAGAAAACAAGGTCACAGACCAACCCCCGATAGCAATGAGCAGCAACAACCCAGGTGAAGACCGGCCTGCAACCCCAACACCTACTGACTGCCACGACGAACCCCAGGGCTACACCCCCCCCCCAATGCATCTGCATCAAAATCACGGGGCCAGTACGGACCAGAACAGTTTTCTCAGCCCTGCAACTGTGCTAAAGTTTGCGAGCACCACCGGCATGCTGGGGAACATTCAACAGCTGGAACAGCCAACTGTATAGACTCTGGACTCTTGAGACTGGTAAATCTATCTTTTTATAATGGGTTTAAAAATTGCATCCATAAATGTGCGAAGCATCAAAGATACTTCACGGTGTGTAGCCACACTCAACTATTTGGCAAATGTAAAAGCTGACCTACTGTTCCTGCAGGAGTGCGGAATTCCGCACCTCAGCAACTACAGGCGCTGGTCGAGCTGGTGGTCCCACGGGCCATCCATCTGGTCAGGAGGAAACGACTGCCGCTCCTCCGGCCTGGGTATTCTGCTGCGGGGAGGCAACTTCACCATCTCCGACGTTAAGGAGGTGGTGGGCGGGCGCCTCCTCGTAGCAGACGTGAAATACAAAAACACCCCTCTCAGACTTATTAATGTGTACGCCCCGGCCGTAAAAAGTGAGCGGCTGGCAGTCCTTCAGCAACTCCCACTGCTGTTGGCCACCTCCAAGCCGGTCATTCTGGGTGGTGACTTCAACTGCATCATCGATGCGGCTGGACGATCCAGCAAAGCCGACAGCAAACTAGACGCTACGTCCAGACTCCTGATGGAAACGGTAAGAGACGCCAAGCTGCTCGACGTCTGCAGCAACCCTGCAGACGGCGCGCAGCGTAGATACACATGGTCACGGCCAGACGGGTCCGTCCGCTCCAGGATAGACTTCTTTTTTGTGTCCCGAGCTTTCACGGTCAGGTCCACCGACGTAACGCCGGTGTTCTTCTCTGACCACTGCCTCCTACTGGCCGACTGCCACCTGCAGGAAGACCAGGGGGTAGGCAGGGGGACGTGGAAGCTAAATGTAAAACTGCTGACCCCTGAGAACATCGAGGAACTCAGGAGGGATTACAAAGGTTGGAGAACCGTGAAACCCCTCTTTGAGGCCCCACATCTCTGGTGGGAAGCAATCAAGGGGAATATCAAGAGGTTTTTCATCCTCAAGGGCGTTCAGAAGGTGAGAGAGAGACGAGGGGTCATGTCCAGGCTCCAGAAAAGTATGCAAAATTTGCTCCAGCTGCAGTCGATGGGGGTGGATGTCAAGGAGGATCTCCAAGAGGTGAAGAGCCAGCAAGCCTCGCTCTACACCTCGGAGGCCTCCAAGGTTATCTTCCGTTCCAGAGTCCGCTCCGTGGAGCAGGACGAAAAGTGCTCACGCTTCTTCTTCCAAAAGGTGCACAGAGAGACCTCTGTGATCAGCAGCCTGAAGGAAGAAGATGGCTCTGAAAAGTCATCGCAGTCTGACATCCTGAGGATCAGCCAATCCTTTTATGCCGGACTGTATGACCTGAAGCCAACAGATAGCACTGTTTCCCAGACCTTCCTGTCGACCATCACGGAGGTCATAGGCGACAGCGAGCTGGAAAACCTGGACAAACCACTAACTCTGGACGAGCTGACAAAGGCCGCCAAGTCCTTCGAGACGAGTAAAACTCCCGGAAGCGACGGCTTACTGGTTGAGTTGTATTCGGCTCTGTGGGACTGGATGGGCCCAGACCTGCTGGAAGTGTACGAGAGTATGCTTCTGGAAGGCAGCATGTCAGAGTCCATGAGGAAAGGCATCATCACCCTCATCTACAAGCAGAAGGGGGAAAGGGAAGAAATTCGAAATTGGCGACCCATTTCACTGTTGAATGTGGACTACAAAATTCTAGCAAAGGTCATCGCCAATCGGGTCAGGTCTGCTCTGGAGTCGGTGATCCACCCTGACCAGACCTGTGCTGTACCCGGCAGGAAGATCTCTGATAGCCTCGCGCTACTCAGGGATACGATCGCCTACGTGCAGGACAGGGGGGTGGACACTTGCCTCATCAGCCTTGACCAGGAGAAGGCTTTTGACAGAATATCGCACACCTACATGATGGATGTGCTCTCCAAAATGGGGTTTGGGGAGGGAATTCGCAAATGGATCAAACTGCTCTACACAAACATCTATAGCGCAGTCTCAATCAATGGGTGGGAATCAGGAAAGTTCCAGATCAAATCTGGAGTCAGGCAGGGCTGCCCTCTCTCCTCTGCCCTTTTTGTGTGCTGCACAGAACCTTTTGCCGAGTCCATCAGGAGGGATCCGGGCATAAGGGGAGTGACGATCCCAGGCAGTGGAGGCATGCAAGTCAAGGCCTCCCTGTACATGGACGACGTCGCCGTCTTCTGCTCGGATCCTGCGTCTGTACGCAGGCTCTTGACCACCTGCGACCAGTTTGAACTGGCCTCGGGAGCCAAGGTAAACCGTGGCAAGAGCGAGGCCATGTTCTTTGGGAACTGGGCCGACCGGTCCTTTGTCCCCTTCACTGTCAGGTCCGATTACCTGAAGGTGCTGGGGATATGGTTCGGAGCTGCTGGGGCGTGCACCAAAAACTGGGAGGAGCGCATAGGAAAGGTAAGACAGAAACTGGGCTGGTGGGAGCAACGCTCCCTCTCCATTGCGGGCAAAACCCTGGTCATCAGGTGTGAGGTACTCTCGGTGCTACTGTACGTGGCGCAGGTCTGGCCCATAACCCGACCCTACGCCACAGCAGTCACCCGGGCCATCTTCAAATTTATCTGGCGATCCAAGATGGACCGTGTCCGAAGGGACACCATGTACAAACCTCTGGAGAAGGGAGGGCGGAACGTACCCAACGCCTCCCTCATCCTGTTGGCCACCTTTGTGTCCAGCTGCATCAAGCTGTGCGTGGACCCCCAGTATGCAAACACCAAGTGTCACTACATACTGAGGTTCTACCTGTCCCCGGTGTTGCGAAGGATGGGCCTGGCCTCATTGCCGCGGAACGCTCCAAGTAGTTGGACCGTACCGTACCACCTGTCCTTTGTGGAAAAGTTTTTGAAGGAAAACACCTTTGACCACAAGGCAATGAAGCAGTGGTCAGCACGTAATGTCCTCGAGGCCCTCAGGGAAAAGGAGACCGTGGAGGACGTTGGATGGTTCCCTGAGCAGACTGCCAGAGTCATCTGGCAGAACGCCTCATCACCAGAACTTTCAAACAAGCACCAAGACCTAGCTTGGCTGGTGGTGAGAAAGGCCCTCCCTGTCAGATTCTTCATGCACACCCGAAGGCTCTGCACCAATGCACGCTGCCCTCGGAGTGGCTGTGGGGGAAATGAGACGGTCACACACCTCCTTGTGGAATGTGCCTTTGCAAAGAAGGTCTGGAGAGAGATGCAGTGGTATTTGTCAAGGTTTATCCCAAACAGATCTGTGACACAGGACTCTGTGCTCTACGGACTGTTTCCAGGGACACACACCGAGACAAATATCAACTGCTGCTGGAAGGTCATCAACTCGGTAAAAGACGCTCTTTGGTCTGCCCGAAACTTGCTGATCTTCCAGTGCAAAGAATTGTCCTCGACCGAGTGTTGCAGACTGGCACATTCCAAGGTCCAGGACTACGTGCTGAGGGACGCACTCAAGCTTGGGGCAGCTGCCGCCAAGGCGCAATGGGGAAAGACCACTGTGTAAAGTCTCTCCAGCAAATGTACACCGAGGGGCGGGTAACAGTGTAAAGCCCCTCGGTCTGGGCAACCAACACTCCAATGTATAAAACAAACATGACAATGTAAATATTTAAGAAGGAATTGTAATGTAAAGAGTGATATGTGTATGACAATAGCAAAATTGAATGAAAGAAAGTCAAGGCAACATGTAACCCTGCCGGAAATGTACAGTCAAGACAATTTGAAATGTTTCTGTAATGCTCATGATAAATTTTTATGAATAAAGTATATTTTTTTTGAAAAAAAAAAAAAAAAAAATCTGTTCTTATCAGTTTAATATCTGATACGTCCCTTATCTGGGGACCATATATTAAATTGATTTTTGGAGCAGGGAGATGGAATAGGGGCTTGCTCCGTCCACTCCACGCATCGACCTGGTATTGCAGTACCTCCGGGAACGGTGCACACACCCCCTTTATGGGGAATTTCAAAGTCAAAAAACAGCTCAAGCATGTACATGCACTTCTCTACTTCATGCCTTTTCTCTTCATTCTCCAATATGGACAATCTGCTTACAACACTTTGCAACCACACTCGCCTGCTGTGCATCACTATTTCTTCCTGAAGCCGGTGCTGCCCCAGTGCTGCGGCTTTCAACCAACAGATGCTTCTGCTTGCAACACTTCCCCAACAATGGATATTTTGATGCAACGCTTCCCCAACAATGGATATTTTGATGCAACGCTTCCCCAACAATGGATATTTTGATGCAACGCTTCCCCAACAATGGATATTTTGATGCAACACTTCCCCAACAATGGATATTTTGATGCAACACTTCCCCAACAATGGATATTTTGATGCAACGCTTCCCCAACAATGGATATTTTGATGCAACGCTTCCCCAACAATGGATATTTTGATGCAACACTTCCCCAACAATGGATATTTTGATGCAACACTTCCCCAACAATGAATATTTTGATGCAACACTTCCCCAACAATGAATATTTTGATGCTACGCTTCCCCAACAATGGATATTTTGATGCAACACTTCCCCAACAATGGATATTTTGATGCAACACTTCCCCGGCCTTTTGGCTAAGATCAAGTGTAGTCTCATTTGATCGAGAGAAGCTGAGGATTTCGATGTCGATTGTGGATTGGAGAACTCGGAGGGATTGAAGTCGTCAAAGAGGAAATGTTTCGAGCTTGGCTGCTATTGGTGGATCTACATGCTGGTCTAAGCCTCCTGGTTTAGGCCTAACGCCGATACAGTTTAGACTCAACGTGTGAGCTATGGCTGCAGCTGCATCCCGACCACTAGGATGGGAGTGCGAAACACTGTCCGAGTTACAGTGAAGAAGGCGGAAGGGGAGTCACCTGTGGACCGCAATTTCTTTGTGAAGCGGGTGCTGCTCCAGTGCTACGGCTTTCAAGCAACAGATATCGTCTGCTTGCAAGACATCCCCAACAATGCAAATTTTGACATCAGCTTCAAACTTTTGAAGGCGTTTAAAGAGAAAGGCACCCAGAGTCCCGTCTATCCTGACTGCGGAGCCTCTGTTCACGATACCGTCGCAGCAAAACCGGGTTGTTACACTGCAGACGTACAACCCCCACGTCCCCGTGTCTGATGTGCTCACGTTCCTTGTCAGGTACGTCGAGCTGAAACGTAACAGCGTGCAACTGAAGGACACCTTTGGCATCTGGACAAGTGAGCACCAGATCAAGATGACTCTGAGAACAGACGGCGACGGAACCATCCTGAAGATTACCTGAAGGTACTGGGGAATTTTATGCATGCACATCACGGGCGTCATTCTCCGACCCCCCAGCGGGTTGGAGAATGGCCGTTGGCCGCCGTGAATCCCGCCCCTGCCGGTTGCCGAAGTCTCCGGTACCGGAGATTGGGCGGGGGCGGGAATCGGGCCGCGCCGGTTGGCGGGCCCCCCCGCTCAATTCTACAGCCCGGATGGGCCGAAGACCCGCCGAGAAATTGCCTGTCCCGCCGGCGTAAATTAAAGTAGGTGTTTACCGGCGGGACAAGGCGGCGTGGGCGGGCTCCGGGGTCCTGGGGGGGCGCGGGGCGATATGACCCCGGGGAGTGCCCCCACGGTGGCTTGGCCCGCGATTGGGGCCCACCGATCCGCGGGCGGGCCTGTGCCGTGGGGGCACTCTTTCTCTTCCGCCTACGCAACGGTCTCCACCATGGCAGAGGCGGAAGAGACTCTCCCCACTGCGCATGCGTGGGAAACTGTCAGCGGCTGCTGACACTCCCGCGCATGCGCCGCCCGGGGGTGTCATTTCCGCGCCAGCTGGCGGGGCAACAAACGCCGTTTCCGCCAGCTGGCGGGGCGGAAATTCCTCCGGTGTCGGCCTAGCCCCTCAATGTTGGGGCTCGGCCCCCAAAGATGCGGAGCATTCCGCACCTTTGGGGCGTCACGATGCCCGTCTGATTGGCGCCGTTTTGGGCGCCAGTCGGCGGACATCGCGCCGTTGGGGGAGAATTTCGTCCCACATCCCCCCCGGCCTTGGGTGTCTTTTGCGCCAGCTATAACGAAGCAGCAGAAGAGAGGTACAAAAGGCCTGTCACCAGGGCCATGGTTGAATGTCCAAATGCAATAAGATCTGGACATGAGCCAGGTTCGAGCTAACAGTGGCAAGCAACATTTGCGCCACACAAGCACCTGACAACCATCTTCAACAAGAGAGAATCAAACCATCACCCCTTGACATTCAATGGCATTACCATCACTGAATCCCCTATGACCTACATTCTGGGGTTACCACCGACCAGAAACTGAACTGGTTTAGCCACATTAATATTGTGGCTCCAAGAGCAGTTCAGAAGCGAGGAATCCTGCAGCGAGTAACTCTCCTCCTGACTCCCCAAAGCCTGTTAACCATCTTCAAGGCACAAGTCAGGAGTGTGATGGAATACTTGCAACTTTCCTAGATTGGTGCAGCTCCAACACTCGACGCTTGACACCATCAAGGACAAACCAGCCCGTTGATTGCTATCCCTTCCACAAGCATTCAATCTCTCCACCATCAGTGAACAGTGGCAGCCGTGTGTACCACACAAGGTGCACTACAGGAACTACGGGGGGGGGAGGGAAAGGGGGGGGGGAGAGAGAGAGATCTGGCCCAGGAGGGTGCCCCCAAGGTGACCTGGCCCGCGATCGGGGCCCACCGATCCGCGGGCGGGCCTGTGCCGTGGGGGCATTCTAAACTTCCGCGATGGCTGGCACGAAGGTGAACCCTCCCGCCTGCACTTGCACGGGGATGACATCAGCAGCCGCTAATGCTCCCGCGCATGCGTGGACCCGTGCCGGCCGGCGGAGTCCCTTCGGCCCCGGCTGGCGCAGCGCCAAAGGCCTTCCACGCCGGCCGGCGGGGCGCAAACCACTCCGGCGCCAGCATAGCCCCTGAATGTGCGGAGCCCGACGCCGGAGTGGTTCATGCCACTCCATCCCACAGGGACCCGCCCCGCCGGGCACGGGAGAATCCCGCCCTATATTACCGTTCATTCACTGTCGCTGGATCAAAATCCTGGAATCCCTTCCCTAACAATGTGGGTGTACCTACACCTCCGAGACTGCAGCAGTTCAAGAAGGCAGCTCACCACTACCACCTGCTCAAAGGCAACTAGGGATGGACAAGAAATGTCGGCCTAGCCAGCGACACTCGCATCTAGTAATGAAATTTTAAAAATTACCAATTTAAATAAAGTAAATGATCAGAGGAAAAGAAGTCTTGTTGAGGAAAAACGGTCAGAACATTACAGCGCAGTACAGGCCCTTCAGCCCTCGGTGTTGCGCCGACATCATGAAGTACAAGAATCAGTTAATTGTCGCTAGCTTATCAATAAACTATCCCCCATCCTCTTGATACCCGCCCTATGTCAACTTTGAAACCCTCTGTCCATCTTGCCCGGAACAAATCTATGATTATGCCGTATCGGGGTCCAGACTGAGGCCCCTTCCTCCCCCCGTGCCTTCTCCACTGACCCCAGACCGCGCGTACCGTGCCGGTGAGAACGGCAGCGGTGCCGTTATCAGTGCCCCTAATCTGGTGTCCTTGCATGACGCCGCCACTTCCATGCCAACCCCTCGTCTATTACCCATTTCCTAATCATCGCCCCAGCACGCCCTGACAACTCAACGCCAACCTCATATTAGCCGCCCAGTAATAACTGCAGAAGCTCGGCAGCGCCAGCTCCCCCCCCCCCCCACCCCGGCTGGGCTCTAAGAACTCGCGGGGTCTTGTTTGCCCTGACAAATCCCGGATAATCCTGTTCACCCGCCTGAAGAAGGATTTGGGGCTGAAGATGGGAAGGCACTGGAAGGCGAACATAAACCTGGGAAGGACCGTCATTTTCACGGACTGCACCCTACCCGCCAGGGAAATCGGGAGCAGGCCGCCTACATGCAGGACAGGAGGGTGGCTGCAGGGCAGATGAGACGGTCGCCCACCTCCTTGTGGAATGTGCCTTTGCAAAGAAGGTCTGAAGAGAGATGCAGTGGTATTTGTCAAGGTTTATCCCAAACAGATCTGTGACACAGGACTCTGTGCTCTACGGACTGTTTCCAGGGACACACACCGAGACAAATATCAACTGCTGCTGGAAGGTCATCAACTCGGTAAAAGACGCTCTTTGGTCTGCCCGAAACTTGCTGATCTTCCAGTGCAAAGAATTGTCCTCGACCGAGTGTTGCAGACTGGCACATTCCAAGGTCCAGGACTACGTGCTGAGGGACGCACTCAAGCTTGGGGCAGCTGCCGCCAAGGCGCAATGGGGAAAGACCACTGTGTAAAGTCTTTCCAGCAAATGTACACCGAGGGGCGGTTACAGTGTAAACTCCCCTCGGTCTGTGTCATTAACACTCCAATGGACAAAAGTATTGAAAGAAACATGATGATGTAAATATTTAAGAAAGAATTGTAATGTAAACAGGGAAGTGTGTGGAATGTCATCCCAATTGAATGCAAGAAAGTCAAGTGAATCTGTAACTTTGGAGGAAATGTACAGTCATAACAATGCAATAACAATTGCAGTACCTCCGGGAACGGTGCACAAACCCCTTTATGGGGAATTTCAAAGTCCAAAAACAGCTCAAGCATGCACATACAATTATGCACTTTATATATACTGTTTTCTTTTCATCCTCCACTCCATCACAACAAAATTACTGCATTCACGACATCCCACACACTAAACGCACCTCAGTCTTACAAATTCTTCCATCGCCCACCACATACAAGTCAGACAACATCCACTAAGACCTTCAAAAATACTTCCCCCTCTTACCATACTCCTAAACAACCCTCCAAGTGGAAACCATTGCTTAACAATGACTCCCTACTCAAGGCCGGTCTGAAGTCACGCCACCCTGACCTATACAAAAAATCCAGCTCCGCAGAGCCATATGGCATGCCAAGAGAGAATATCAGACCAAGCTGCAGTCATAGATTAGCGTTCCAGACTCTCAGCGGTTGTGGCAATGCATAAACAACGTAAGGGCCGACAAAGCGAAGCCGAGCAGTATCTCCGGCGGCAGCGCATCCCTCCCCGATGAATCAATCCATTCTATGCCCAATTCGAGCAGAAAACCATCACTCCACTGTCGAGTGCCCCAGCAGCTCGGACACACCCATACCCACCTTCACAGCTTCCAAAGTCAGATCGACCTTCCTGAAAGTGAACCCTCAGTAGACGATGGGTCCGGATGGGATTCCTGGTCGTGCACTCAGAGCCTGCGCGGACCAGTTGGAAGATGTGTTCGCGGACATCTTCAACCTCTCCGCCGTTCCGAGGTCCTCAACTGCTTCAAGAAGACCACCATCATCGGTGCCAAAGAAGATCCAGGCAACGTGCCTCAGTGACTACTGAGGCCCTGACATCGATCGTAATGAAGTGCTTAGAGAGGTTGGACATGAGGCACATTAACTCTATACTCCCAGGTCGGCTAGGTCCACTGCAATTCCATTCTGCCGCAACCGGTCCACAGCAGACGCCATCTCCCTGGCCCGACACTCATCCCTGGAGCTACTCGACAACATCAGACTCCAATTTATTGACTACAGCCTTCAACACCATGGCGGTGTGAAGCCATAGTGGTGGCCACAACGCTGCCCGACACAGTTTGCTGATGACATGTAGTGGATCGGATCTCGAACAACGATGAGTCAGAATTCAGGAGGGAGATAGAAAACCTAGTGGAGTGGGGCAGCGCAGTGGCACAGTGGTTGGCGCGGTTGCTTTGCAGTTCCAGGATCTGGGTTCGATTCCTTAGCTTGGGTCGCTGTCTGCACATTCTCCCCGTGTCTGCGTGGACTTCCTCCGGGTGCACCGATTCCCTCCCACAGTCCAAAGATGTGCGGGTTAGGTGGATTGGACATGATAAATTGCGCTTAAGTCTCTAAAAAGGTTAGGTGGGGTTACTGGGTGGAGGCGTGGGCTTAAGTGGCGTGCTCTTTCCAAGGGCCGGTGCAGACTTGATGGGCCGAATGGCCTCCTTCTGCACTGTAAATTCTATGTTTCTTTGTGTGTGGAAGAGATCTTGGAGGAAATGATGTTCCCATGCGCCTGCTATGTTCTCCTGAGTGGTGGAGGTCATGGGTTCCGGAGGTGCTGCAAAAATTGCCTGTGTGTTAGGTAGCGCAGACTGCAGCCATGATATGCCAGTGTTGGAGGAGGTGACTGATAGTGAATGAAAATCGCTTATTGTCACGAGTAGACTTCAATGAAGTTACTGTGAAAAGCCCCTAGTCGCCACATTCCGGCGCCTGTTTGGGGAGGCTGGTACGGGAATTGAACCGTGCTGCTGGCCTGCCTTGGTCTGTCTTAAAAGCCAGTGATTTAGCCCTGTGCTAAACAGCCCCTGCACTGCCACAGCTCAAGAAGATGACCCACGCCACCACCTCTTCAGTGAAATCCCAGATTGGGCAATAATTACTGGTGTTGCCAGCAATGCCCATATTCAGAGAATTGATTTAAAAGAAACTTCAGGCCGGTTTCCTCAGCCATGGAACACATACAGATTTAAAGCTGGAATATAACAATCAGCAATAATAGAAAGCTGGAGAAGGTAACACGTGCAGAGAGACCTCAAGAAGAGACAGGGAATTGTTTTTAAACTGGTAATTTGAAAGTCAATGAAAAGAAGGCAGAAATTTACAATTCTGGGATTGCACAAATAAGTGATTGATGAGGTCATGCCATCCAACCGTGAATGTGCTATTCCTGGTCTAGCCATTCAAGAAACAAACTTCACTTCCAGTATCCCAGCTTGTTAGTATCTGCTTTTAATCCTCCCATAGCTAGCTCCTCTTCCATCCTCTGGCTTGGGTCGCTGTCTGTGCAGAGTCTGCACGTTCTCCCCGTGTCTACGTGGGTTTCCTCTGGGTGCTCTGGTTCCCTCCCACAGTCCAAAGATGTGCAGGTTAGGTAGATTGGCCATGCTAAATTGCCCCTTATTGTCCAGGGTTAGTGAAGGTTAGATTATGGGATTGCAGGAATAGGGTGGGGTATGGATCGGTGCAGGCTCGATGGGCCGAATGGTCTCCTTCTGCACTGTGGGGATTCTATGAACAAATCTTTTCTCCACTTAAAGTCCAACAGGTTTGTTTGGAATCACTCGCTTTCGGAGCGCAGCTCCTTCATCAGTTGTGTCAGGTGAGTAAAAGAACACAGCATCATTGCTCTCTCCCACACCGGGCACACGTGGTGGGGTCTGTCAAGTGTCCTTTCACTTTCTCAGTCTCTGCCATTTGAAGATGAGTTTTTTTTTAACCTTCTTAGGGAATGAGAGGTTATTCCCAGAAGCTTGGCATTGTGTCCATTGGTGAGGAAATCAATGCAAGGTAAGCGAAGAAGGCACAGGAGGAAAATGGGATTATAAAGCCAGCCTGTAAGAGGGGGGGAATGGGCAAATAGGGATCATAGAATCTACAGTGCAGAAGAAGGCCATTTGGCCCATCGAGTCTGCACCGGCCCTTGGAAAGAGCACCCTACCAAAGCCCACAACTCCACCTTATCCCCGTAACCAAACTTAACCTTTTTGGACACTAAGGGCAATTTAGCATGGCCAATCCACCTAACGCGCACATCTTTGGACAGTGGGAGGAAACTGGAGTACCTGGAGGAAACCCACGCAGACACTGGGAGAACGTGCAAACTCCACACAGACAGTGACCCAAGCCGAGAATGGAACCTGGGACCCAGGAGCTGTGAAGCAATTGTGCTACCGTGCTGCACACAGATGCCCGGGGTGGGGGGCTAATTCAACCTAACAACTGAATACCTGCTGTGTTAAAGTGTCCATACCCACAGGTGCAAAAGGTCTCTCCTGTACTTGGTCCTGATAGTTAGGTGACGGTGCCATGGCTGCCCCGACAGGAACGCAAACCCTGTGTGTAAATGCTAAACTGAGGAATGGGTCAGTACAGCTCAGTCACATTCAATTGCTTTGCACTGTATTTTGGAGGCTTTAAGTTGAATAATGTCAGATGTAAGGCGCAGGTAGATAACCCACTGTCATATAAGGATGTAGAGAGATGCTTTCCCCGGCTCCATTCACTGGCATTGAAGTGGGCATGGCTACATCGGGCACCCTATTGCATCTCTCAGGATGTCTAACGCGCTCCATGTTCAACTTATGATTGGAATGCGCTGTCCAGACATGTGCGGTGATTTGTCACAATCACCGACCATTGTAAGAGAGGAACACTTTGGGTAATCTGCCAGTGAAGGTGAGGGGTGGAACACTCGCCCATTCTGAACACCCACCTCTCCCGTCGCATGGATCAGACACAAGCTAAAACTCTCTGTGCCACAAAACATTTGCGGTACCCCAATCTCAGAGGAAGCACCCGACGCAAAGTGAATCAAAGGCACATTTTGATTTCTCTCACAACTGTCCCTATGGCTTACTACACTGAATGGCACAACTACTCCGTGCTGACTTTCGTACAGGTTCCAACTTCAATCCATAAAACATAGGAGCAGAATTAGGCCACTCGGCCCATCGAGTCTGCTCCGCCATTCAATCATGGCTGATATTTTCTCATTCCCATTCTCCTGCCTTTTCCCCATAACCCCTGATCCCCTTATTAATCAAGAACCTATCTATCTCTGTTTTTAAAACACTCAGTGAATTGGCCTCCACAGCCTTCTGCGGCAAAGAGTTCCACAGATTCACCACCCTCTGGCTGACGAAATTCCTCCTCATCTCTGTTTTCCAGGATCGTCCCTTCAGTCTGAGATGGTGTCCTCTGCTTCTAGTTTTTCCGACAAGTGGAAACATCCTCTCCATGTCCACTCTATCCAGGCCTCGCAGTATTCTGTAAGTTTCAATAAGATCCCCCCTCATCCTTCTAAACTCCAACGAGTACAGACCCAGAGACCTCAACCGTTCCGCACACGTCAAGTTCTTCATTCCAGGGATCATTCTTGTGAACCTCCTCTGGACCCTTTCCAAGGCCAGCACATCCTTCCTTAGATACGGGGCCCAAAAGTGCTCACTCTACTCCAAATGGGGTCTGACCAGAGCCTTATACAGCCTCAGAAGTACATCCCTGGTCTTGTATTCTCGTCCTCTTGACATGAATGCTAACATTGCATTTGCCTTCTTAACTGCCGACTGAACCTGCACGTTAACCTTAAGAGAATCGTGACCAAGGACTCCCAAGACCCTCTGTGCTTCTGCTTTCCGAAGCATTTACCCATTTAGAAAGTAGTCTCTGCCTAAATTCCTCCTTCCAAAGTGCATAACCTCACACTTTTCCACATTGTATTTCATTTGCCACTTCATTGCCCACGCTCCTAGCTTGTCCAAATCCTTCTGCAGCCCCCTAACTTCCTCAATACTACCTGTCCCTCTACAGATCTTTGTATCATCAGCAAACTTAGCAACAGTGCCTTCAGTTCCTTCTTCCAGATCATTAATGTATATTGTGAAAACTTGTGGTCCCAGCACCAACCCTGAGGCACACCACGAGTCACCGGCTGCCATCCTGAAAAAGACGCCTTTATCCCCACTTTCTGCCTTCTGACAGTCAGCCAATCCTCTATCCATGCCAGGATCTCAGGATCTTACCCATAACACCATGGGCTCCTAAGTTATTTAACAGTCTCCTGTGAGGCACCTTGTCAAAGGCCTTCTGGAAATCTAAATAAATCACGTCCACTGGTTTTCCTTTGTCTAACTTCCTTGTTAGCTCCTCAAAGATCTCTAACAGATTTGTCAGACATGACCTCCCTTTAATAAAGCTGTGCTGACTCAGTCCTATTTTACCATGCACTTCAAGTACTTCGCAGACGTGGTGTGTCAGCTTACAACCATCCAGTCCCTGACAACTCCCTCCCATCGCTTCTGAAAGGAAGTACAATTTCAAAATGTGAGGACGACACCCAAGTTGAGGGGAGGGGGTGGGGACTTAATCCAGCCAGGGACTATGGCAAAATACATTAATAAATGGAATGGAAATCGCTTATTGTCACAAGTAGGCTTCAAATGAAGTTACTGTGAAAAGCCCCTAGTCGCCACATTCCGGCGCCTGTTCGGGGAGGCTGGTACAGGAATTGAACCGTGCTGCTGGCCTGCCTTGGTCTGCTTTCAAAGCCAGCGATTTAGCCCTGTGCTAAACCGGCCCCTGAACTGACAGAAAGGGCATGTAAGAGAAAGAGAAAGGACATGTAACAAGGCTGGAGTAAGAGAATTCCAAAGATTAACAACCCTCCGAGAATTAATTCCGCCTCCCCTCTGTCTCGCCACAGGAGGAAGCATTCTCTCAGTATCTACCCTGTCAAGCTCCCTCAGAATCTTATACGTCTAACCTCTCATTCTTCTCAACTCTGATGAGTGTAGGCCCAAACTTTCATCATATGGCAACCCCTTCATCGCCAGAACTAGTGAACCTTCAGAGAGAGGGAGAGAGCGAGAGAGGAAGAGTGAGGGAAAGAGAGAGAGTTACCTCCTGTCTTACAACAATAAGAGTTTTAATACTGAGTCAGTTATGATTGTATTCTCTGGACTTCAGAATAATGAGGGGGGGATCTCATAGAAATCTATAGCATTCAACAGGACTGGACCAGGTAGATGCAGGAAGGGTGTTCCCAATGATGGGGTGTGTCGGAAACCAGGAGTCACACTCTGAGGAAACGGGGTAAACCATTTAGGACTGGGCCAGGAGAAATTCCATCACCCAGAGAGTGATGAGCCTGCGGAATTCACTACCACAGGAAGGAGTTGAGGCCAAAACAGTGTACATTTTCAAGAAGCAGTTCGATACAGCACTTAGGGTAAAGGGGATCAAAGGATATGGGGGGGCAAAGCAGGATCAGCCATGATTATGATCATAAGGACGTGGATGCTTTGTAGAGGGTGCAGAAGAGATTTACTGGAGGGCATGTCTTATGAAGAAAGGTTGCGGGAGCTAGGGCTTTTCTCACTGGAGCGAAGAAGGCACAGAGGAGACTTGATAGAGGTGTACAAGATGATGAGAGGCATGGATAGAGTGGATAGCCAGAGACATTTCCCCAGGGTGAAAATGGCTGTCACGAGGGGACATAATTTTAAGGTGATTGGAGGAAGGTATAGGGGCAATGTCAGAGGTAGGTTCTTTACACGGAGACTGGTGGGTGTGTGGGTGCACTGCCAGCAGAGGGGTGGAGTCAGAGTCATTAGGGATATTTAAGCGACTCTTAGACAGGCACATGGACAGCAGTAAACTGAAGGGGTTTAGGTTAGGTTGATCTTAGATTAGGATAAATGGTCGGCACAACATCATGGGCCGAAGGCCTGTCCTGTGCTGTACTATGTTCTATGAATGGCTGAACAGGCTCGAGGGGCCGAATGGCCTCCTCCTGCTCCTATTTCTATGCAAGCACCAGGCAAAGGATGTGAAGAGGCTTGATTTTACAGTCGATACCTTGCACTTTCTCCTTTGTAATATGCTCAAGAACCCATCTGGGAGTCTTCTTGGCCTGATCGTACGATGATATGTGATTGGTGCAATAGCGAATCTCCGTGCCAATCACAGGTATGCCATACTTTTCCAGATGACTGTCATTTGGGTGCTCTATGAAGAGAAGTACGATCAGTTGTGAGCACTGGTCGAAGAAACGAGGCAGACATTTAACACCCAACATTTTTTTAAACAGGTTTATCAATAAACAGCTACTGCAGCTTGAGCATTGTCGAGACACCTACTGGATATAAACAAAACAACATCAGTAATACAGTACTGATACTGAACTGTTTGCACTGATAACATAGCTTGTTTTAATTATATATCAGCACAGAGTACAGTGTTACCGGGTTACCACATTTATGATGTAGTATGAGCCCAACTTTAGAAATTGTTCCACTGAGCTCTCAGTCTGTGCTCCCTCTCAGACTGTGCTCCCTCTCAGACTGTGCTCCCTCTCAGACTGTGCTCCCTCTCAGTCTGTGCTCCCTCTCAGACTGTGCTCCCTCTCAGACTGTGCTCCCTCTCAGTCTGTGCTCCCTCTCAGTCTGTGCTCCCTCTCAGATTGTGCTCCCTCTCAGACTGTGCTCCCTCTCAGACTGTGCTCCCTCTCAGACTGTGCTCCCTCTCAGACTGTGCTCCCTCTCAGTCTGTGCTCCCTCTCAGTCTGTGCTCCCTCTCAGACTGTGCTCCCTCTCAGACTGTGCTCCCTCTCAGACTGTGCTCCCTCTCAGACTGTGCTCCCTCTCAGACTGTGCTCCCTCTCAGTCTGTGCTCCCTCTCAGTCTGTGCTCCCTCTCAGACTGTGCTCCCTCTCAGACTGTGCTCCCTCTCAGACTGTGCTCCCTCTCAGTCTGTGCTCCCTCTCAGACTGTGCTCCCTCTCAGACTGTGCTCCCTCTCAGACTGTGCTCCCTCTCAGACTGTGCTCCCTCTCAGTCTGTGCTCCCTCTCAGACTGTGCTCCCTCTCAGACTGTGCTCCCTCTCAGACTGTGCTCCCTCTCAGACTGTGCTCCCTCTCAGACTGTGCTCCCTCTCAGACTGTGCTCCCTCTCAGACTGTGCTCCCTCTCAGACTGTGCTCCCTCTCAGTCTGTGCTCCCTCTCAGACTGTGCTCCCTCTCAGACTGTGCTCCCTCTCAGACTGTGCTCCCTCTCAGACTGTGTTCCCTCTCAGACTGTGCTCCCTCTCAGACTGTGCTCCCTCTCAGACTGTGCTCCCTCTCAGACTGTGCTCCCTCTCAGACTGTGCTCCCTCTCAGACTGTGCTCCCTCTCAGACTGTGCTCCCTCTCAGTCTGTGCTCCCTCTCAGACTGTGCTCCCTCTCAGACTGTGCTCCCTCTCAGACTGTGCTCCCTCTCAGACTGTGCTCCCTCTCAGACTGTGCTCCCTCTCAGACTGTGCTCCCTCTCAGACTGTGCTCCCTCTCAGACTGTGCTCCCTCACACTGAGCTCTTTCAGACTGTGTTGAACATGTGAGCAGAAGTTCAGCATCTCAGTTCAGTTAAAAGATGTGTGTAGATAGATTAGCAATTTCTTCCCAAGCAGTTCAGAAGTGTGAGCGGAAACACGCTGAAGCTGCTTCAGAAAAAATACAGCCAGAGTTTCTGCATGGGTCTGACAGGAGTCAGATCTTGGTCTTTAAAGCAATGATGAAAGATCTATTTTTCTCCAAGTAGAGTAAGTAGACATCTTTGTAAAGCATGTAATCCAGTGTGCTGACTGTATTTAACAGTGGACTGAGGGCTGAGATGGTTTACTTGTTGTTTGAGTGGGAATAGAGCAGCAATTAAGGATTACTGTGTTCACTGTATTAATTCATATTGTTTAAGGAGTAATTATAAACTATTTTCTGGTGTGATGTTAAAGATATTTTAATATTATGTTAGTAATAAAGTTTGTTTTAAAATACCAGATTCTTTTTTCTTTGTGCAATCACTCCTGGAGCAAGGTATCTTTTCTTCGCAGTTTTACAAAGTTAAAATAGGATATTGGGGTTTCTGCCCAGTGTCCTCGCCACTGTTGGAATCTGGTCTGGGTTGTAATATATGTATTTTGTGTAGCGAGGGTTGAAAGCCAGGGTTCGTGTGTATGACTGTGGCAGTCATCAATTATAAAGTCCTGGTTTGAAAGACAAACACTTTGACTAAAAAGGGACAATTAAAGCATCATAGAAGTTGGGCTAATAGAGTTTTGTTTATAGAAAGGCGGCTCTACCAGCCGTGTTGCGCTGTTAGATCCTTCTTTATATAAAAATATGAATATACGGGAGTGCGACATGGCTGGTAGTGGGCGCTTGGGCGTGCTGATTTGAGATCTATCGGGCTCCCGGTATCTACTGGCCTCCTCAGGGAGTCCCCAGCCGGGCGCCGTTCAGTACTGGTCCACACAAATGTGGAACAGACAGAACAGCACTCGGGGGTCTCCAGGATAATGGAGGCCCCTGGATGGTCAGAGACAGGGCAGCGTGACCCCCCCTAGCTGTCCCCCTTGAATGCGAACCTTGGCACTGCCAAGATGCCCGTTTGGCACTGCTAAGCCAGGAGCACTGCTAGAGTGCCAGGGGGCCTGTGTTGCCCCTTTCAGTGACCTTTCAGGTGATGTCCCGGAGGACCGGAGAATACTTTGGGTCGGTGTTTAAGAAGGGTAGCAAGAATAATCCTGGGAATTACAGGCAGGTGAGCCTTGCGTCAATAGTAGGGAAATTACTGGAGAGAATTCTTCGAGACAGGATCTACTCCCATTTGGAAGCACGTGGACGTATTAGCGATAGGAAGTACAGTTTTGTGAAGGGGAGGTCGTGTCTCATTAACTTGACAGAGGTTTTCGAGGAGATCGCAAAAAATGATTGATACAGGTAGGCAGTGAATGTTGTCTACATGGACTTCAGCAAGGCCTTTGACAAGGTCCCTGATGGCAGACTGGTACAAAAGGTGAAATCACACGGGATCAGAGGTGAGCTGGCAAGATGGATACAGAACTGGCTAGGTCATAGAAGGCAGAGAGTAGCAATGGAAGGATGCTTTTCTAATTGGAGGGCTGTGACTAGTGGTGTTCCACAGGGATCAGTGCTGGGACTTTTGCAGTTCGTCGTTATATGTAAATGATTTGGACGAAAATGTAACTGGTCTGATTAGTAAGTTTGCAGACGATACAAAGGCTGGTGGAATTGCGGATAGTGATGAGGACTGTCAGAGGATACAGCAGGATTTAGATCGTCTGGAGACTTGGGCGGAGAGATGGCAGATGGAGTTTAATCCGGACAAATGTGAGGTAATGCATTTTGGAAGGTCTAGTACAGGTAGGGAATATACAGTGAATGGTAGAACCCTCAAGAGTATTGACAGTCAGAGAGATCTAGGTGTACAGGTCCACATGTCACCGAAAAAGGCAACACAGGTGGAGAAGGTCGTCAAGAAGTGGCATGCGGCATGCTTGCCTTCATTGGCCGGGGCATTGAGTATAAAAATTGGCAAGTCATGTTGCAGCTGTATAGAACCTTAGTTCGGCCACACTTGGAGTATAGTGTTCAATTCTGGTCACCACACTACCAGAAGGATGTGGAGGCTTTAAGGGTGCAGAAGAGATTTACCAGGATGTTGCCTGGTATGGAGGGCATTAGCTATGAGGAGAGGATGAATAAACTCAGTTTGTTCTCACTGGAACGACAGAGGTTGAGGGGCGACCAGTTAGAGGTCTACAAAATTATGAGGCAGGGTGGATAGTCAGAGACTTTTTCCCAGGGTAGAGGGGTCAATTACTAGGGAGAATAGGTTTAAGGTGGGAGGGGCAAGGTTTAGAGGGGATGTACGAGGCAAGTTTTTTTACACAGAGGGTAGTGGGTGCCTGGAACTCGCTGCCGGAGGAGGTGGTGGAAGCAGGGACGATAGTGACGTTTAAGGGACATCTTGACAAATACACGAATAGGGGGATACGGACCCCGGAAGTGTAGAAGATTTTAGTTTAGACGGACAGCATGGTCGGCACAGGCTTGGAGGGCCGAAGGGCCCCAGTATTGAAAATAATTCTAAGGGAGGAATTTACTGGCTGTCAATACCGGCGGAATATTCCCGTCCCACCGACAGCGCACGGGTTTCCTGGCGACGAGGGGTGCAGTCAACGGGAAATCCTGCTGACAAAGGCCAGACCAGAAAATCCCACTGGCGGGCACCTCCGCCGCCGAAAACACACAGCCAGTTGCTCGGTAAATCCTGTGGATTTTGACCTGAGATGGATTTTGCTTGAGAGGAGATCAAATATAGCAGTTAAGAGTTAGTATTTCATTGTCATTGTAAGTATTGTTTATTTTTTTATAAATTTAGAGTACCCAATTCATTTTTTCCAATTAAGGGGCAATTTAGCTTGTTCAATCCACCTAGCTTGAACATCTTTGGGTTGTGGGGTCGAAACCCACGCAAACGTGGGGAGAATGTAAACTCCACACGGACAGTGACCCAGAGCCGGGATAGAACCTGGGACGTCGGCGCCGTGAGACTGCAGTGCTACCACTGCGCCACCGTGCTGCCCTGTTAAGTATTGTTTGACAGGTAATTGTCAGCTATTTTCCTGTATGATGTTAAAGTTAGTTTAATCCTGTGTCGGTAATAAAGTTTAGTTTAATACACCATGTCCCTATTTGTGTGTGGAATCACTCCTGGAGTGAAGTATCTTTTTCTCACAATCTTACAAATTAAAACAAATATTGGGATTTCTGTCCAGTATCCTAGCAACTGCTGGGGTCTGGTCTCGGATCACAATAGCAGCCAAATTAAACACAGCGAGCCCCCACAACAATGATGCGATGATAATCGACAAATTATGTTTCTGATTGAGGGATAAATATTTGCCAGCAAACCAGGGATAACTCCCTTGATCATCTTCAAAGTAGTGCCATGGGATCTTTGAGGCAGCAGTTTATTATCTCATCTAAAGACAGCGTCTCTGACTGTGCAGCACTCACTCAGTCAACCGGGACTTTGAAAAAATCTATTTTTCCAAGTCTGCAGGCGGGAACTTTCCAACTCAGGTGTGTCCAACCAACCTTTAGCCACAGCTAAAGGTTAAGGGTGAGAAAGCACTGCCTTGATTGGGCCAATCCGTTCCCCCTGCACCTGATTCGGCAGCCGCCCCCCCCCGCCCGGCAATGGGACGGTGCCCCCCCCCCCCCCCCCTGCATTGGGCTGGTCCATCCCCACATCACCTGCATTCTGCCGGTCCGTCCTCCCAGGCCTGCATTGGGCCACCTAACCCCGTCCCACCCCTGCATTGGGCCGGCCCATTCCCACCTGCGTCTGCATTGGGCTGGTCCGTTCCCCCCTGCACCTGCATTCGACCGGTCCGTTCCCCCCGTGCCTGCATTGGGCCGGTCCGTCCGTTCCCCCCCCCATCCCCCGCGCGCCTGCATTGGGCCGGTCCGTTCACCCGTACGCCTGCATTGGGTCGGTCTGTTCCCCTCTGCGCCTGCATTGCATTGGTCCGTCCTCGCAGGCCTGCATTGGGCCGGGCAGTTCCTCCTGCACCGAGCCAGCCCGTCCTTCCAGGCCTGCATTGGGCCGGTCCGTCATCCCAGGCCTGCATTGGACCAGTCTGGCCCCGTCCCACCCCGTGCATGCATTGGGCCGGTCCCCCCTGCCCTGCGCCCGCATTGGGTCGGTCTGTTCCCCTCGGCGCCTGCACTGCGTTGGTCCGTCCTTGCAGGCCTGCATTGGGCCGGGCCGTTCCGTCTGCGCCTGCATTGGGCCGGGCCGTTCCCCCTGCGCCTGCATTGGGCCGGGCCGTTCCCCCTGCGCCTGCATTGAGCCGGCCCGTCCTCCCAGACCTGCATTGTGCCAGTCCGTTCCCCCACGCCTTCATTGGGCCAGTCTGTCATCCCAGGCCTGCATTGGACCAGTCCGGCTCCGTCCCACCACTGCATTGGGCTGGTCCCACCCTGCCCCTGCATTGGGCCGGTTCCCCCACCCCCGTGCATGCATTGGACCGGTCCCCCCTCCCCTGCACCCGCATTGGGTTGGTCCTTCCCCCCCCCCCCGGCACCATCATTGTGCCGGTCTCTCCCCCCTACCCTGCATTGGGCCGGTCCATTACCCCTGCGTCTGCATTGAGCCTGTCCGTCCTCAAAGGCCTGCATTGGGCCAGTCTGTTCCCCCCACGCCTTCATTGGGCCGGTTCATCCTCCCATGCCTGCATTGGACCAGTCCGTCCCACCCCCGCCCCAGCATTGGGCCAGTCCATCGTCCCCCTGCACGTATTGTGTCGGTTCCGCCCCCCCTCCCCGGCCCGTTGGGCTGGTCCGTCCCCCCTGCGCCTGCATTGGGCCAGTCCGTCCCACCCCCGCCCCAGCATTGGGCCAGTCCGTCCCGCCCCCGCATTGGGACGGTCCGTCCCCCCTGCGCCTGCATTGGGCCAGTCCGTCCCACCCCCGCCCCCGCATTGGGCCAGTCCGTCCCCCCTGCGCCTGCATTGGGACAGTCCGTCCCCCCTGCGCCTGCCCTGGGTTGGACGCTCCCTCACCTTGCTGCTGCCGCTTCTGTTGTTGCCGCCAGTGCAGGGCCAGGGCACAGCCGGTTGAGCCGAGTAGGGAACCGGCCAGGAAGCCGGAGACGAAGCTGCGGCCGAATCCGCCACTCGCTGGCTGCCTCAAACCTCGGAGCATCCACGGGCCTCGTCTCCCGGCCATTCCGGCCCAGCAACGACTGTATCCCAACCACCCAATCGCTCCTCCGGGGACTGCGCCACCTCGCGGTGGGCGGACCGGTACGGTGATTGCGGCCCAGCCGGAGCCTCCTCCTAGCGCCATGCCACCTAGCGGTAGGCGGACCGCTCCAGCCCTGGAGATAGCTTTCTGAGCTGAGCCAGAGCAACGCAGTCACCCCGCCGCCTCCTCCCAGTGCAGCGCCACCCAGCGCTGGCCGGACGCGCCCTCACCCTGCCGCCTCCTCTCAGTGCAGCGCCACCCAGCGCTGGCCGGACGCGCCCTCACCCTGCCGCCTCCTCTCAGTGCAGCGCCACCCAGCGCTGGCCGGACGCGCCCTCACCCTGCCGCCTCCTCTCAGTGCAGCGCCACCTTAGCGCTGGCCGGACGCCCTCTCACCCCGCGCCACCTCCCAGTGCAGCGCCACCTAGCGCTAGGAGGATCGCGCCCTCACACCGCCGCCTCCTCTCAGTGCAGCGCCACCTAGCGCTGGCCGGACGCGCCCTCACCCTGCCGCCTCCTCTGTGTAGCGCCACCTAGCGCTGGCCGGGCGCGCTCTCACCCCGCCGACGTCTCCCAGTGCAGCGCCACCTAGCGCTACGCGGACCGTGTCCTCACGCCGCCGCCTCCCAGTGCATCGCCACCCAGCGCTGGGCGGACCGCGCCCTCACCCTGCCGCCTCCTCTCAGTGCAGCGCCGGCCGGTCGCGCTCTCACCCCGCTGCCGCCTCCCAGTGCAGCGCCACCTAGCGCTAGGAGGACAGCGCCTTCATGCCGCCGCCTCCCAGTGCAGCGCCACCCAGCGCAGGGCGGACCGCTGGTTCAGGAGAGACGATATGTTCAGTGAGCTCATCTCTTGTCTCACAAAAGGTGCTGAAAAATGTATTTGAGATTTTCAGCAAGAGAGCCCATTCCAAACCCCAGACTCCACTGTCTAGATTAGGAAAAGATGGCACAGTGGTTAGCACTGCTGCCTCACAGCTCCAGGGATCTGGGTTCAATTCCCATTCGGGTGTCTGCGTGGGTTTCCTCCGGGTGCTCCGGTTTCCTCCCACAGTCCAAAGATTTGCAGGTTAGGTGGGGTTACGGGAATAGGGCGAGGGAGTTGGAGCTGTGAGGCAGCCGTGCTAACCACTGTGCCTCCTCATGAGCAATATACTTAGTAATTCTAAGGTTTATTAGTTGCTGTAAGGTTTACCAGCAGTAGTAAAGGTTATTGGGAGCAGCAGTGTTTATTAATAATTAATAATATTGCTGAAATCCCATGAATCTTTCCGACACCTTCCTCAGGTTCTCTACTTTTTATATTGTCATTTGGTATCGCAGAGAGAAGACATTTTGTCAAAGCTTAGGATCTTGCACTTATCAGGGAAATTGCAAAATTATCAACGTCAGGGGAATCAACAACTTTATGCTGTAATAGAGGGGGTGCTGATTGGTTGGCAAGTGGACTTTGATCAGTAGAGGAATTGCCATGGAGAATGCACCAGTTGATGGTGACTGACAGTTAAGTACCGAGCATTGTTTGAAATTTAAACCAGGCGGCCATTGTTTGTTGGTGTTAGAGGGATTGAATGTTTGTGGAATGTTTGAGATGCCTACGAGGCACGGTCAGCCTTTAAAAGATTTAGAAACACAAGAGAACATTTTATGGAAGGATATGTCAATCCCTAATGCCCTTGTTTACCAGCATTGTAATTGGGGGGGTACCCGAAAGATGTGCTGTGGGACTCCCTCCCAGAAGTTTCCAGGTAAAGGTTTACGAGGCAATTATCCAGATGCACAAATTTCCCCTGGACAGTTTCACTGCCCTGGAAACCATCTTACAAAGTGATTTAAATCACTTTCTGACAATTTTACCCTCATAGTTACTCCGAAAGATTTAGTGGAAATGGAAGCACTTCTAACTTCAGTGTAACTATCTTCATCACACAGACAGTGCCCCACACCACGCGCCCCCCCCCCCGCCCCCCCCCACCCCCCCAATCCCTTAATTAAACAACACCAGGGTATTCCCCCGCCCCCTCACCCACCCCTAGCCACAGAGGACTCTCACATCACCTCCCCCACTCCCACCAACCTGCGGGTCTGACTCTAAGTCCCACCGTGCCATGATTTTACCCGCCTCGACTCAGACACTCCCGAACCAACCCCCATCCTAATTTGCCTCTCGATGTGGACTGACCCCTGCACCCCATGGAGAGGCCCCGGCCCCCCAACAGTTTGTCAATCCATGAAACTGAGAGGAAAAGATACTTCACCACAGCAGTGAGGACCCTGACCAATAGGAATCTTTTGTGTTAAATCAAACTGTAATTTATTAAAACACAGAATTAACCGCATTATCAAAGAAAACAGCTTTATAATTATCAGTTAACGAGTTAAAACCAAAGGATCCCCACAGGGTAGAGAGGGGCCTTTTGGCCCATCGATTCTGCACCGACCCTCTCTGAATGTACACCCTATCCAGGCCCACTCCCCCACCCTATCCCTGTAACCCCGCCTAACTTGCACATCACTGGACATAAAGGGACGATTTTAGTGTGGCCGATCCTCCTAGCCTACACATCTTTGGACTGTGGGAGGAAACCGGAGCAAACCCACACAGACACAGGGAGAAAGTGCAAACTCCACACAAACAGTCACCCGAGGCCGGAATTGAACCCGGGTCCTTGGAACTGTGAGGCAGCAGTGCTAATCACCGTGCTGTCCCATGAGCAATATACTTAGTAATTCTAAGTTTTATTAGTTGCTGTAAGGTTTACCAGCAGTAGTAAAGGTTATTGGGAGTGGCAGTGTTTATTAATAATTAATTATTTTATAATATTGCTGAAAAAATACTATGTGTTTAAGCTTTTCATCTTGCGCCCGTTGGGACTTTTGCGAGAATACAATGCAAGGGAACCAACAAAAAGAACACAATTGAATTTCAGTGTCTGTGTGATGCTAGGTATGTAGGTCATATGCCCTAAAGACTGGCAGATTGGATCAAACAGCATGCCCCTGCCACTGTTCACCATGGACAAGATGCAGACCATACCCAACCAGCCCATGGTTGCAAAACTCAAATCAGAGTCCAGCATTAGATGTGATTCCATGACTGAACAACATTTGCTAAATAATCCTCAGTGTGCTAAGAATTATGCTGACAACCATTTCAAGATAATCAGTCGGGCTCGCAATGTGGCACATTTGCACATACCAGAAGCTACATACATTAGTAAACAGGGCCTTGTTCTTTGCTGGCAGAAAGAACATGTACACACATTGCATCTGTTTCAGTTAAAGAAAGTGACAGCCATCCGTTGGTACATTCCTCAGGGCATTGCCCTGACCAGAGTCAAGCTGCCTGGTTTAAATTTGAAACAATGCTTGGAAGTTAACTGTCAGTCACCATCAACCAGTGCACTGTTCATGGCAATGCCTCTACCAATCAGAGACCACTTGCCAACTAATCAAGACATTCTTCCCATGCAGTATAAAGTTGCTGCTTTGCCTAACATAGTATTCTTTCAAATGATGCGATGAGCGTATGATGAAATGCGTGGACACAAAATGTATTTTTCAGCAATACTCAAGTTCAGCACAACAAAATGACTAGAACTAATAATAAAGATGCCAAGGCAGGTAATGTGTTGCGACTGCAGAACGTGGGTGGTCCAGGACAAACATGGGGGAAAGCTCATAGAATTTACAGTGCAGAAGGACGCCAGTCGGCCCATCGAGTCTGCACCAGCCCCTGGAAAGACCACACCTCCACCCTATCCCCGTAACCCCACCCAACCCTTTCGGACACCAAGGGTAATTTAGCATAGCCAATCCACCTAACCTGTACATCTTTGGACTGTGGGAGGAAACCGGAGCAAACCCATGCAGACACTGGGAGAAAGTGCAGACTCCGCACAGACAGTGACCCAAGCCGGGAATCGAACTGGGATCCTGGAGCTGTGAAGCAACAGTGCTAACCACTGTGCTACCGTGCCGCCCAAGTCACCTGGACATGTTGCATCTTAAGGCAGTCACACCCCTTAGAATAGAATCTTCTGATTTGGTCAGTGGTCAGGCGCAGGAGAGTGTAACTGTGAGTGCGGCAGAATGTAGAAATGGAGGAACCTCAGCCTTTGCAACCGTCCAACAGGTTTGAGGTTCTTGCAGGCTGCATCGAGCAAAATGGCGGCTGCAGGTTGGATGAGTAAACTGGCTGTTGCTTTGAGGTAGAAACGTACTTACAGTGCGAGGGGGAGGATCCAGTGATCTGGTCCACCAATGACATAGGTTGAACTCGGAGAGAGATTCTGCTGAGGGAGTATGATCCAGAGGGGGATTGACAGGGTGGATGTGGAGAGGATGCTTCCTCTTGGGAGAATCTAGAACTAGCGATCACCGTCTTAAATGAACAACCCCTATTTATAAACAGAGATGAGAATTTTTTTCTCTGAAGGTTGAGTGTCTCCGGAATTTTCTTCCTCAAAAGGCATTGGAAGCAGTCTTTGAATATTTTTAGGGCAGGGCTGGGTAGATTCTTGATGAACAAGGGGGGGTTGAAAGGTTATCGGGGGTGAGGCAGGAATGTGGAGCTGAGGTTGCAATCAGATCAGCCGTGATCTTACTGAATGGTGCAGCAGGCTCGAGGGGCCGAGTGGCCTCCTTCTGCTCCCAATTCATACTTGCAGTTAGGACCAAATTGAAAAGCAGAACTTTAAAAGGTAACAATCTCTGGATTGCTGCATGTGCCACAAGCACTTTCACAAAGGGTTAATCAGATTAGAGTTAAATGCATGGCTCACAGATTGGGGTGGGAGAAATTGGTTTTGAGGTGTGGGCACCAGCGCCAATGCCACGGTGTGAGAGCTGTAGTGTTGGTGTGGTCTTCACCTGAACCATACTGGGACCAGTGTTTTAGTGAAACGCATTAGAGAGGGTGTTAAATTAAAAAATGTGGGCAAGGGATCAAGTTTGAGAAGATGTGATCAATGAAGTAGAAAAGACAAAGCAAAATAGCAAGGTAGGAATAAGGGAATTGATGATCAGAGCATGGCAGGAAGGGACAGACTGAGTGTACGGACCTCTGCATCTGAATCCATGTAGTATTTGTGACAAAACTTATGAATTGACAGCACAAATATAAATAAATATGATCAGATAGCCATTGCAGAGACATGACTGTAGGATGACAAAGACTGGGACCTCAACATTCAAGGATACATGACATTCAGGAAGGGCAGGAATCTAGGAAAAGATGGCGGGCTAACTGTATTAAATTTAGCTTGACATTGATATAATAGAGATATGACCTTAGTTCTGGACATCGAGATGTAGAATCAGTTTGGGTAGAGTTGGGAAATTGTGAAGGTAAGAAGTCACTTGTGGGAGTGGTTTATGGGTTCCCCAACCATAATCACACTGTAGGATGGGATATGCAGGAAGAAAGATGTGAGAAAGGTACAGCAATATTCAGGGGTCATTTTAATCAACATGTAGATTGGACAAATCAGATTGGTAAATGTAGCCTGGATGAGTTCGTAAGTGTTTTCAGGACCATTAAACAAAGGAGCAGTACGTGTTAGCACCAAAGAGAGTGTAGGCTATACTTGATCTGGTAATGTGGGTGAGACATGATTAATTAATGACCCCATAGTGAAGTGTCCCTAGGTAGCAGCGATCATAATATTGTCATGCGAGAGTGCCTTTAAGAACTGGATGTTTAGGCAATGTACCTTTAAGAAAACAGTGAGTTTTAGTCATAGAGTGGGTGGAGCTCAGCTCAGGTCAGACATTTTGTAGGTTTTTAGTTTCAGTTTGAAAGCAGTGTTTGTGTGTCTATGTTTCCAGAGAGCTGCAAGTTTTGCAGTTTGGTTTTGCAGCTTAAAAAGTGCCTGGCTGGTTTTGCTGAGAGCAGTTTAAAAGTGCCTGGCTGTTTTGCTGGAGCTGAAGTCAACCAAGCTAATATATCTCTGCAATTCTACAGAAAATATATATATCCTTTAACCTGATGTGATACTGTTTAAAGGTGTTAAGTCTCTTGGAAGTTTGAAGGAACATTTTAAGGAATTATTTACTGTTGCAATATTTTCTGAGTTATCTTTGAAGTAAGGGGTGTTAAGAGATCCAATGTTTATTTCAGATGTTAAGTTGAGTTCATGGAATAAACAGCGTTTTGTGTTTAACAGCCCACGTGTCAATAATTGTAATCCCACACCTAGGGAAAAGGCCGTGTGCTAGGAAAAGCAACAAATACATTGAAGGGAGGTTGGTTGAACTCCATGATACATTTTGGGGTTCTGAAAAGGCCTCCCCCATAACAATTGAGGGCTCGAGGAAGATAAAAGTCTATCAATTGGATTGGCTTTTGTGAACTTATAGACAGTTGCTTTTACGGTGTGGTATTTTAGTTTAAGTGGGGAGAGTGTTGTGAACAATGGCTCTTTCAGACGCTCAGAAGTTTTTGGGGGTGGAGAATGTTACACGTAGTACCTTACGGACAGAAACGAAAAGCAGACTGTTAGATTTGGCAAGAACATTGCAGTTAACATTACCTGACAAAATGCGAAAAGATGAGGTAATTATGGCGGTGGTTAAGCATTTAAAGTTGCCTGAGATAGATATCATCATAGAATTTACAGTGCAGAAGGAGGCCATTCGGCCCATCGAGTCTGCACTGGCTCTTAGAAAGAGCACCCTACCCAAGGTCAACGCCTCCACCCTATCCCCATAACCCAGTAACCTCACCCAACACTAAGGGCAATTTATCATGGCCAATCCACCTAACCTGCACATCTTTGGACTGTGGGAAGAAACTGGAGCACCCGGAGGAAACCCACGCACACACGGGGACGATGTGCAGACTCCGCACAGACAGTGACCCAAGTCGGAATCGAACCTGGGACTCTGGAGCTGTGAAGCAATTGTGCTACCCACAATGCTACCGTGCTGCCCTTGAAGAGTTTGACTCATTGGAAATGGCAAAAATTCAGTTGCAAATTAAACAAATGGAACATGAGAAAGAATTAAAGCGGCTGGAATACGAGAGAGAGAGGAAAAAGAAAAAGAAAGATAGAGAGGAAAAAGAAAAGGAGAAAGAAGAAAGGAGAAAAGAAAGAATAGCCCTAGCAGAACAAAAAGAAAAAGAAAGGGAGATACAGATCACTGAAAAAGATAAAGAGAGTGAGTTTGAACTTCAGAAAATGGCCATGAAACATGAAAGTCAGTTAAAATTGGCAGACGTAAAGGGAAACATACAGTTGGATGATAGTGATGAGGATAGTGAGAAAGAGCGTCATAGTCGAAGGCTTGGTGGGAATCTATTTAAATATGTCCAAGCATTGCCAAGGTTTGACGATAAGGGGCAGCACGGTAGCATTGTGGGTAGCACAATTGCTTCACAGCTCCAGGGTCCCAGGTTCGATTCCGGCTTGGGTCACTGTCTGTGCGGAGTCTGCACATCCTCCCCGTGGATGCGTGGGTTTCCTCCGGGTGCTCCGGTTTCCTCCCACAATCCAAAGATGTGCAGGTTAGGTGGATTGGCCATGATAAATTGCCCTTAGTGTCCAAAATTGCCCTTAGTGTTGGGTGGGGTTGTTGGGTTGTGGGGATAGAGTGGAGGTGTGGACCTTGGGTAGGGTGCTCTTTCCAAGAGCCGGGGCAGACTCGATGGGCCGAATGGCCCCCTTCTGCACTGTAAATTCTATGAAATTACGTCTAAGTGGAAGCCTTTTTCATTTCATTTGAGAAGGTAGCTAAACAAATGAAATGGCCACAGGACATGTGGGTGTTACTGATTCAAACAAAGCTGGTAGGTAGAGCTAGTGAAGTGTTTGCATCACTACCGGAGGAGGTATCTGGAACGTATGAGGAGGTGAAGAAATCCATCTTAAGTGCATATGAGCTAGTGCCTGAAGCTTACAAAGGTTTCAAAACTTAAGGAAAGAATTTGGTCAAACATACATGGAGTTTGAAAGGCTCAAGAGTAATTTTGATAGGTGGATAAGGGCTTTGAAAATAGTTCAAACGTATGAAGCTCTCAGAGAAATTATACTTTTGGAGGAGTTTAAAAATTCAATTCCTGATGTAGTGAGAACTCATGTGGCAGAACAGAGGGTTAAAACTGCGAGATTAGCAGCGGAAATGGCAGATGATTATTAGTTCATAAATCAAAGATTGGTTTCCGACATCAGTTTCAGCCGGTGAGGGATAGAAACTGGGGACATGAGAAATACTCAAGCGATAAAGGTAAAGGTGATCTGATGGGAGACAATAAAGAGAGTGTACCTCAGATTAAAAAAGAAATCCAGGAGGGTGGAAAAGAAATGAAAATTTTCAGATGTTTTCACTGTAATAAACTAGGCTATGTAAAGTCAGTGTTGGTGGTTGAAGAAAAGCACTGAGAAGGCTGATATGGTAAAACAGGATAAGACAGTGGGGTAAAGGGAAGCCCAAGGGAAGCGAAGGAGGTGCAAAAGATTGTACAGCCTGTTCAAGAAGTAATTGTTAAGAAGGTGCCAGATGACTTCCGGGTGCGGCGGTGACCAGCTGAGTCGCACGTTTCGGCAGCTCCCTGTGAAACGGACTTTTGGGCTCTTGATAGGAGCCCCAACGGCAATTTTGACGGCTAAAAACACTGTGCGGTAAACCAGAAGGGAATCCCCCCTGGATACGGATGGAAAAAGGAGGAGAGAGTGGCCAGATTGCAGTGGATCCTTTAGAGCAGCGGCAAGGAAGGCAAGCAAAAACCAAGATGGAGTCGGAAGGTGGCAGTTTAACATGGGGCCCTGAACAACAAGAGTTCTTGAAATGCTGTGTGGAAGAGATCAAAAAGGAAATGAAGAAAGAGCTGTTGGCCCCGATACTACAGGCGATCGAAGGGCTAAAGGAGGAACAAAAGACCCAGGAGCGGGAGCTTCGGGTCGTGAAGGCAAAGGCAGCCGAGAATGAGGACGATATACAGGGCCTGGTGGTGAAGACGGAGACGCAGGAGGCACATCAGAAACGATGTGTGGAAAGGTTGGAGGCACTGGAAAACAACGCAAGGAGGAACAACCTGAGGATTCTTGGTCTTCCTGAAGGTGTGGAGGGAGCGGACGTCGGGGCATATGTGAGCACGATGCTGCACTCGTTAATGGGAGCGGAGGCCCCGGCGGGTCCGTTGGAGGTGGAGGGAGCATACCGAGTGATGGCGCGAGGACCAAGAGCAGGAGAAATTCCCAGAGCCATAGTGGTGAGATTCCTCTGTTTTAAGGATAGAGAAATGGTCCTTAGATGGGCGAAGAAAACTCGGAGCAGTAAATGGGAGAACGCGGTGATCCGCGTTTATCAAGACTGGAGTGCGGAGGTGGCGAGAAGGAGGGCGAGCTTTAATCGGGCCAAGGCGGTGCTTCATAAAAAGAAGATAAAATTTGGAATGCTGCAACCGGCAAGACTGTGGGTCACATATCGAGGGAGGCACCACTACTTTGAGACGGCGGATAAAGCGTGGACTTTTATTGTGGAAGAAAAACTGGAATGAGCGGGTTATTAAAAAGAACGTTCGAACAAAGTGGTGGGGCGAATGTGGGGGGCAAAGAGGGGTTTTATGTACTAATCCTGCGATGTGGTAACTTTTCTCTCTCCCACAGGTGGTGATGGGGGGAGGAGGGGAGGTGGAGGAGATGGGGCGTTGGCCATTGGGGGTGGGGCCAAGGGAGAAGCGCGGGCTTGGTTCCCGCACTATGATAATCATGGCGGGAATAGAGAAGCAGGAAGGAGTGGGCGTCGCACGGTGCGAGCCGAGGTCACGGGGGGAAGCCGAGGTCAGCCAGAGTTTGCTGACTTCTGGGAGCAACATGGGGGGAGTAATTACGCTAGCGGGGGATCTAGCGGGGGGGGGGGGTGGGAGGGGGGAATTACTGGGTTGCTGCTGCTGGGGAGAGGGGGGAGCTGGTATGGGAGAGGATGGGCGGGGGGGCACCGCCTGGGGGAGATACAGCTGCGTGGGAACCGGGTGAGGAGCTGGAAAAAGGTGATGGCTAATCGACAAGGTGGGGGGGGGGTAGGAAGCCCCCCAACTCGGCTGATCACGTGGAACGTGAGAGGGCTGAACGGGCCGATAAAGAGGGCACGGGTACTCGCACACCTTAAGAAACTTAAGGCAGATGTGGTTATGTTACAGGAAACGCACCTGAAACTGATAGACCAGGTTAGGCTACGCAAAGGATGGGTGGGGCAGGTGTTCCATTCGGGGCTAGATGCGAGAAACAGGGGGGTGGCTATATTAGTGGGGAAGCAGGTAATGTTCGAGGCAAAGACTATAGTGGCGGATAACGGGGGCAGATACGTGATGGTGAGTGGCAAACTACAGGGGGAGACGGTGGTTTTGGTAAACGTATATGCCCCGAACTGGGATGATGCCAATTTTATGAGGCGGATGCTAGGACGCATTCCGGACCTAGAGATGGGAAAGCTGATAATGGGGGGAGATTTTAATACGGTGTTGGAACCAGGGCTGGATAGGTCAAAGTCCAGGACTGGAAGGAGGCCGGCAGCAGCCAAGATACTTAAAGATTTTATGGAGCAGATGGGAGGTGTAGACCCGTGGAGATTTAGCAGACCTAGGAGTAAGGAGTTCTCGTTTTTCTCCTATGTCCATAAAGTCTACTCGCGAATAGACTTTTTTGTGCTGGGTAGGGCATTGATCCCGAAGGTGAGGGGAACGGAGTATACGGCTATAGCCATTTCGGATCACGCTCCACACTGGGTGGACTTGGAGATAGGGGAGGAAACAGGAGGGCGCCCACCCTGGAGAATGGACATGGGACTAATGGCAGATGAGGGTGTGTGTCTAAGGGTGAGGGGGTGCATTGAAAAGTACTTGGAACTCAATGATAATGGGGAGGTCCAGGTGGGAGTGGTCTGGGAGGCGTTGAAGGCGGTGGTTAGAGGGGAGCTGATATCAATAAGGGCACATAAAGGGAAGCAGGAGAGTAAGGAACGGGAGCGGTTGCTGCAAGAACTTTTGAGGGTGGACAGACAATATGCGGAAGCACCGGAGGAGGGACTGTACAGGGAAAGGCAAAGGCTACATGTAGAATTTGACTTGCTGACTACAGGCACTGCAGAGGCACAATGGAGGAAGGCACAGGGTGTACAGTACGAATATGGGGAGAAGGCGAGCAGGTTGCTGGCACACCAATTGAGGAAAAGGGGAGCAGCGAGGGAAATAGGGGAAGTGAGGGATGAGGAAGGAGAGATGGAGCGGGGAGCGGAGAAAGTGAATGGAGTGTTCAAGACATTTTATAAAAAAATTATATGAAGCTCAACCCCCGGATGGGAGGGAGAGAATGATGGGCTTCTTGGATCGGCTGGAATTTCCCAAGGTGGAAGAGCAGGAAAGGGTGGGACTGGGAGCACAGATCGAGGTAGAAGAAGTGGTGAAAGGAATTAGGAGCATGTAGGCGGGAAAGGCCCCGGGACCGGATGGATTCCCAGTCGAATTCTATAGAAAATATGTGGACTTGCTCGCCCCGGTACTGACGAGGACCTTTAATGAGGCAAAGGAAAGGGGAAAACTGCCCCCAACTATGTCTGAAGCAACGATATCGCTTCTCTTAAAGAAGGAAAAGGACCCGCTACAATGCGGGTCCTATAGACCTATTTCCCTCCTAAATGTAGATGCCAAGGTCCTGGCCAAGGTAATGGCAATGAGAATAGAGGAATGTGTCCCGGGGGTGGTCCACGAGGACCAAACTGGGTTTGTGAAGGGGAGACAGCTGAACACGAATATACGGAGGTTGTTAGGGGTAATGATGATGGCCCCACCAGAGGGAGAAACGGAGATAGTAGTGGCGATGGATGCCGAGAAAGCATTTGATAGAGTGGAGTGGGATTATTTGTGGGAGGTGTTGAAGAGATTTGGTTTTGGAGAGGGGTATGTTAGATGGGTGCAGCTGTTGTATAGGGCCCCAGTGGCGAGCGTGGTCACGAATGGACGGGGATCTGCATATTTTCGGCTCCATAGAGGGACAAGGCAGGGATGCCCTCTGTCCCCATTATTGTTTGCACTGGCGATTGAGCCCCTGGCGATAGCGTTGAGGGGTTCCAAGAAGTGGAGGGGAGTACTTAGGGGAGGAGAAGAGCACCGGGTATCTTTGTATGCGGACGATTTGCTACTATACGTGGCGGACCCGGCGGAGGGGATGCCAGAAATAATGCGGATACTTGGGGAGTTTGGGGATTTTTCAGGGTATAAATTGAACATGGGGAAAAGTGAGTTGTTTGTGGTGCATCCAGGGGAGCAGAGTAGAGAAATAGAGGACCTACCGTTGAGGAAGGTAACAAGGGACTTTCGTTACCTGGGGATCCAGATAGCTAAGAATTGGGGCACATTGCATAGGTTAAATTTAACGCGGTTGGTGGAACAGATGGAGGAGGATTTCAAGAGATTACATAGATTACATAGAACATACAGTGCAGAAGGAGGCCATTCGGCCCATCGAGTCTGCACCGACCCACATTAATCCCTCACTTCCACCTTATCCCCGCAACCCAATAACCCCTCCCAACCCTTATGGACACTACGGGTAATTTAGCATGGCCAATCCACCTAACCTGCACGTCTTTGGACTGTGGGAGGAAACCGGAGCACCCGGAGGAAACCCACGCGGACACGGGGAGAACGTGCAAACTCCGCACAGACAGTGACCCAGCGGGGAATCGAACCTGGGACCCTGGCGCTGTGAAGCCACAGTGCTAATCACTTGTGCTACCGTGCTGCCCTGTCATTTATCCAGGTCTCCACCCCCGGGGGCTTGGCTTCTTTCCACATTAGCAATATCCTGCGCCGGGCTACTAGGGACGCAAAGGCCAAAACATCGGCCTCTCTCGCCTCGTGACATGGGATATGGTATCCCTGTCAATGGCAGGGAGGGTGCAGGCGGTTAAGATGGTGGTCCTCCCGAGATTCCTCTTTGTGTTTCAGTGCCTCCCGGTGGTGATCACGAAGGCTTTTTTTTAAAAGGATTGAAAAGAGCATCATGGGTTTTGTGTGGGCCGGGAAGACCCCGAGAGTGAGGAAGGGATTCTTACAGCGTAGCAGGGATAGGGGGGGGGCTGGCACTACCGAGCCTAAGTGAGTATTATTGGGCCGCTAATATTTCAATGGTGAGTAAGTGGATGGGAGAGGAGGAGGGAGCGGCGTGGAAGAGATTAGAGAGGGCGTCCTGTAGGGGGACTAGCCTACAGGCTATGGTGACAGCCCCATTGCCGTTCTCACCGAGGAACTACACCACAAGCCCGGTGGTGGTGGCTACACTGAAGATTTGGGGACAGTGGAGAATGCATAGGGGAAAGACTGGAGCCTTGGGGGGGTCCCCGATAAGAAACAACCATAGGTTTGCCCCGGGGGGAATGGATGGGGGATATGGAATGTGGCAAAGAGCAGGAATAACGCAACTGAAAGATCGGTTTGTGGATGGGAAGTTCGCGAGTCTGGGAGCGCTGACCGAGAAATATGGGTTGCCCCAAGGGAATGCATTCAGGTATATGCAACTGAGGGCTTTTGCGAGGCAACAGGTGAGGGAATTCCCGCAGCTCCAGACACAAGAGGTGCAGGACAGAGTGATCTCAAAGACATGGGTGGGGGATGGTAAGGTGTCAGATATATATAGGGAAATGAGGGACGAAGGGGAGACTATGGTAGATGAACTAAAAGGGAAATGGGAAGAAGAGCTGGGGGAGGAGATCGAGGAGGGGCTGTGGGCAGATGCCCTAAGCAGGGTAAACTCGTCGTCCTCGTGTGCCAGGCTAAGCCTGATTCAGTTTAAGGTATTACACAGGGCACATATGACTGGAGCACGGCTCAGTAAATTTTTTGGGGTGGAGGATAGGTGTGCGAGGTGCTCGAGAAGCCCAGCGAATCATACCCATATGTTTTGGTCATGCCCGGCACTACAGGGGTTTTGGATGGGGGTGACAAAGGTGCTTTCAAAAGTAGTAGGAGTCCGGGTCGAACCAAGCTGGGGGTTAGCTATATTTGGGGTTGCACAAGAGCCGGGAGTGCAGGAGGCGAGAGAGGCCGATGTTTTGGCCTTTGCGTCCCTAGTAGCCCGGCGCAGGATATTGCTAATGTGGAAAGAAGCCAAGCCCCCGGGGGTGGAGACCTGGATAAATGACATGGCGGGGTTTATAAAGCTAGAGCGGATTAAGTTCGTCCTAAGGGGGTCGGCTCAAGGGTTCACCAGGCGGTGGCAACCGTTCGTCGAATACCTCGCAGAAAGATAGACGGAATGGGAAAAAGAAGGCAGCAGCAGCAGCCCAGGATCGGGGGGGGGGGGGGGGGGGAGGAGGAACCAGAAGGACTCTCAGGGTTGTTAATATATACTGTATAGTATGTATAGGTCGTTGCTACAGATAATTATATATTGGACTGTTAAATTATATTTTTGGAGAGTGTTACTTGTGACAAGGCAGTTGCCAATTAGGGCTAGTTTTCATTTTTGTTATTTATTATTTATTCATCTTTTGTTTATAAAATAGGTCATTGTTATTTGTGTTGTTATAATATTGTGTAAAGGATGCACAATGTACTGTGTTGGTTGACCAAAAATTTTCAATAAAATATGTAATAAAAAAAAAAAAGGTGGTGCCAGATGTCTTTAAAGAATTTACTTGTGTGGGTAAAGTTTACTCGTGTATCAGGAGGAGCAGGTAAAGAAATCACAATTTTAAGAGATACAGGGGCTAGTCAATCTTTAATGGTAAGAGATGAGAAATTATGTAGTTTGGGAAGAATGTTGCCAGGAAAGGTGCTGAGGTGTGGAATTCAGGGTGAGAGGAGTAGCGTTCCATTATATAAGGTAAGGTTGGAAAGTCCAGTGAAGAGTGGTGAAGTGGTAGTAGGAGTAATAGAGGAACTATCTTGTCCAGGGATACAGTTTATCTTGGGTAATGATATAGCAGGATCGCAGGTGGGAGTGATGGCTACTGTGGTTGATAAGCCAGTGGAAAATCAGTCAACTGAAGGGTTGAAGGATGAATATCCTGGGATTTTTCCGGATTGTGTAGTAACCCGGTCGCAAAGTCACAGGTTAAGACAAGAGGAGAAATCAAAGAGTGAAGATAAAGTTGAAGTGCAATTATCAGAAACGATTTTTGATCAGATGGTTGAAAAAGAACAAGAGCAGGTGGAGGATGAGGCGGATATTTTTAGTTCAGGAAAATTGGCGGAGTTACAACAGAAAGATGTAGAAATAAAACGGATATATCAGAAAGCATATACGGAAGAGGAATCTGAGAGTATACCAGAGTGTTATTACCATAAAAATGATGTCTTGATGAGAAAATGGAGACCTGTACATATGCAGGCGGATGAAAAGTGGGCAGAAGTTCATCAAGTAGTATTGCCGGTAGGGTATAGAAAGGAGGCGTTGCGAGTTGCACATGAGGTACCAGTGGGAGGTCATTTGGGAATAAGGAAAACTCAAGCTAAAATATAAAAACATTTTTATTGGCCTGCATTACATAAAGATGTAGTTAGATTTTGTCAATCGTATCACACATGTCAAGTGATAGGGAAATCTCAAGCAGTGATAAAACCAGCGCCCTTAATACCCATTCCAGCATTTGAGGAACCTTTTACAAGGGTCCTAATTGATTGTGTAAGACCGCTTCCTAAAACAAAAAGTGGGAATCAATATCTTTTGACTGTATTGGATGTGTCTGCTAGGTTTCCCGAGGCCATTTGAGTACATAATATTACAGCTAAAAGGATTGTGGAGGAGTTATTTAAATACTTTACTTGATATGGACTACCCACAGAAATTCAATCGGATCAAGAAATGAATTTTACTTCAAAGTTATTCAAAGAAGTTATGGATAGCTTAGGAATAAAACAATTTAAATCAACTGCGTACCATCCAGAATCGCAGGGAGCATTAGAAAGGTGGCATCAGACATTAAAGACAATGTTGAGGGTGTATTGTCAAGATTATCCAGAGGATTGGGATAAAGGAATCCCATTCGTATTGTTTGCAATTAGGGATGCACCTAATGAGTCTACCAAATTTAGTCCGTTTGAACTAATTGTTGGTCATGAGGTAAGAACATAAGAACTAGAAGTAGGATTAGGCCATCTGGCCCCTCGAGCCTGCTCCACCATTCAATGAGATCATGGCTGATCTTTTGTGGACTCAGCTCCACTTTCCGGCCCGAACACCATAACCGTTAATCCATTTATCCTTCAAAAAACTATCTATCTTTATCTTAAAAACATTTAATGAAGGAGCCTCTACTGCTTCACTGGGCAAGGAATTCCATAGATTCACAACCCTTTGGGTGCAGAAGTTCCTCCTAAACTCAGTCCTAAATCTACTTCCCCTTATTTTGAGGCTATGCCCCCTAGTTCTGCTTTCACCCGCCAGTGGAAACAACCTGCCCGCATCTATCCTATCTATTCCCTTCATAATTTTATATGTTTCCATAAGATCCCTCCTCATCCTTCTAAATTCCAATGAGTACAGTCCCAGTCTACTCAACCTCTCCTCATAATCCAACCCCTTCAGCTCTGGGATTAACCTAGTGACTCTCCTCTGCACACCCTCCAGTGCCAGTACGTCTTTTCTCAAGTAAGGAGACCAAAACTGAACACAATACTCCAGGTGTGGCCTCACTAACACCTTATACAATTGCAGCATAACCTCCCTAGTCTTAAACTCCATCCCTCTAGCAATGAAGGACAACATTCCATTTGCCTTCATGGTGCAAAAGGATGGTGCAAAAGTGAACCACTTCAATTGATTAAGGAAAAATTGGTGGGTGAGAAATAGGAAATTACACTATTGGATTACGTGTCAAATATTAGTGAACGATTAAATAGAGCAGGTGAATTGGCTAGACAACATTTGAAAATTAGAAGCTAGGTTTTGTGGACCGTATCAGATTGAAAGGAAATTAAGTGAGGTGAATTATGTGGTAAAAACACCAGATCGAAGGAAGACTCACCGAGTGTGTCATGTGAATATGCTTAAAAGGTACTTTGAAAGGGAAGGAGAGAAAAAGGAGGTTTTAATGATTCTAACTCAAAGTGACAAACCAAATCCAGATGACTGTGAATTTGACATACCTCAAATTAAATTGGAAAATGTGTATGTTCTTAAAAATTGGGATGAATTGTTCAGTTGTCTTCCAGAGGAAAAACGAACTGACCTGAAAGTGTTATTGATATCACATGGGCAAATTTGTAGAGATAAATTGGGAAGTACTAAAATGGCTATATCTGATGTGGATGTGGGAAATGCTGTTCCTATCAAACAACATCCATATAGACTTAATCCTTTAAAATTGGCACAGGTTAACAGAGAGATTGAGATTATGCTGAAGAATGGCATAATTGAAGTGGGTTGCAGCCAATGGAGCTCACCCATAGTGATGGTACCTAAACCAGACGGTACCCAATGGTTGTGTGTGGACTATAGAAAGGTGAATGCAGTTACAAGAACGGACTCTTATCCTGTCCCACCATTGAAGGATTGCATGGAGAAAGTGGGACAATCTGCTTTTATTTCCAACTTCCAGACATGGAAAGAACATTTAAAACATCCTATGGAGTTCTTCGATTGACTTCAGAAGGCGAGTTTGGTGATGAACCTAGCCGAAAGTGAATTTGGAGAAGCCCAAATCATTATCTTGCAGAGTTTCTGTTATCCTCGAGACAAAGGGAAATAATGCGATTTCTTAGCATGAATGAATTTGATCGAACCTTTGTGCAAAAGTTTTGTGGTGTGATTACTCCACTGGTGGACTTGCTAAAGAAACCTAAAAAAAATTCAATGGACAGCGGACTTTCAACAGGCATTTGACTGCCTGAAAGCTGTGATCACCAATGCTCCTGCATTGGAGAATTGCAAGGGACTCTGTGGTCAGATTGAACTAAAGTATCTGATTCTAAAGAGAAATGCCGAGGAGTAGAGGAATGGATGGATCGTGCAGAGACTTTGTTCAAAGAGACTGTCAATCGAGAAGGTTTTCAGTTGGAGGAAGAAGAAAGAAAAATGGACTATATTATTATACCTGTTTGCATGTGTTTTTTTTTTAAAGAATCAAAAGTATATTTACGGTGTACATTTCTTAATGGATGGTGCAAAAGTGAAAAATGAAACCATCTTGAAGTTGATGTTTTTTTTTCCTTGGGGGGGGGGGGGGGGAGGTGTCATGCGAGAGTGCCTTTAAGAACTGGATGTTTAAGCAATGTACCTTTAAGAAAACAGTGATGTCATAGAGTGGGTGGAGCTCAGCTCAGGTCAGACATTTTGCAGGTTTTTAGTCTCAGTTTAAAAGCAGTGTTTGTGTGTCTGTGTGTTTTCAGAGAGCTGCAAGTTTTGCAGTTTGGTTTTGCAGTTTAAAAGTGCCTGGCTGGTTTTGCTGAGAGCAGTTTAAAAGTGCCTGGCTGTTTTGCTGGAGCTGAAGTCAACCAAGCTAATATACCTCTGCCATTCTACAGAAAATATATATATCCTTTAACCTGATGTGATACTGTTTAAGGGTGTTAAGTCTCTTGGAAGTTTGAAGGAACATTTTAAGGAATTATTTACTGTTGCAATATTTTCTGAGTTATCTTTGAAGTGAGGGGTGTTAAGAGATCCAATGTTTATTTCAGATGTTAAGTTGAGTTCATGGAATAAACAGTGTTTTGTGTTTAAAAACCCACGTGTCCATAATTGTAATCCCACACCTAGGGAAAAGGCCGTGTGCTCGGAAAAGCAACAAATCCATTAAAGGGAGAGGTTGGTTGAACTCCATGATACATTTTGGGGTTCTGAAAACGCCTCCCCCATAACAATATGATTTGAGTTTCAAATTCAGCTTGAGGGAGAAAGGAGTGGGTCAAAGACTAGTGATTTAAAAAGGGCAATTATGAGGGTATGGAGACAAAGCTGGCTAAAGTGAACTGAGAAATTAGGTCAAAGATTAGGTCAGTAGTGGCAGATAATTAGTAAGATATATCAGAATACTCAGAAAAGGTGCATTCCAGTGAGAAAGAAAAGAGAAGGGAAGGGCACACCATTGGTGCCTAACTAAGGAAGCTAAAGATAGAATTAAATTGAAAGATAAGGTGTATAATTTCACAAATATGAGTGGCAGGTCAGAAGATTAGCCCAGAGTTAGAGTGGAGAATTAATCACGAAAAATAAGGAAGTGACAAACGAATTGAACAGATATTTTGCATTAATCTTCACTGAAGAAGATATAAATAACATCCCAGATTTAATTATGAATCAGAAGATGGAAGGGAACTTAAACCCAATAGAATCACCAGGGAAAGGGTACTGAGAGAATTATGACCAAAAGTTCCCAGGTTCTGATGGATTTCATCCTAGGATCTTAAAAGTGACTGAGATAGTAGAAGCAATGGATTCAGTTTTCTAAAACTCACTATATTCTAGTAAGATCATATCAGATTGGTCAACAGTAAGTGTGACATCTCTGTTGAAGGAACAAACAACAACAAAGAACAAAGAAATGTACAGCACAGGAACAGGCCCTTCGGCCCTCCAAGCCCGTGCCGACCATGCTGCCCGACTAAACTACAATCTTCTACACTTCCTGGGTCCGTATCCCTCTATTCCCATCCTATTCATGTATTTGTCAAGATGCCCCTTAAATGTCACTATCGTCCCTGCTTCCACCACCTCCTCCGGTAGCGAGTTCCAGGCACCCACTACCCTCTGCGTAAAAAACTTGCCTCGTACATCTACTCTAAACCTTGCCCCTCTCACCTTAAACCTATGCCCCCTAGTAATTGACCCCTCTACCCTGGGGAAAAGCCTCTGACTATCCACTCTGTCTATGCCCCTCATAATTTTGTAGACCTCTATCAGGTCTCCCCTCAACCTCCTTCGTTCCAGTGAGAACAAACCGAGTTTATTCAACCGCTCCTCATAGCTAATGCCCTCCATACCAGGCAACATTCTGGTAAATCTCTTCTGCACCCTCTCTAAAGCCTCCACATCCTTCTGGTAGTGTGGCGACCAGAATTGAACACTATACTCCAAGTGTGGCCTAACTAAGGTTCTATACAGCTGCAACATGACTTGCCAATTCTTATACTCAATGCCCCGGCCAATGAAGGCAAGCATGCCGTATGCCTTCTTGACTACCTTCTCCATCTGTGTTGCCCCTTTCAATGACCTGTGGACCTGTACTCCTAGATCTCTTTGACTTTCAATACTCTTGAGGGTTCTACCATTCACTGTATATTCCCTACCTGCATTAGACCTTCCAAACTGCATTACCTCACATTTGTCCGGATTAAACTCCATCTGCCATCTCTCCGCCCAAGTCTCCAAACAATCTAAATCCTGCTGTATCCTCTGACAGTCCTCATCGCTATCCGCAATTCCACCAACCTTTGTGTCGTCTGCAAACTTACTAATCAGACCAGTTACATTTTCCTCCAAATCATTTATATATACTACAAAGAGCAAAGGTCCCAGCACTGATCCCTGTGGAATACCACTGGTCACAGCCCTCCAATTAGAAAAGCATCCTTCCATTGCTACTCTCTGCCTTCTATGACCTAGCCAGTTCTGTATCCACCTTGCCAGCTCCCCCCTGATCCCGTGTGACTTCACCTTTTGTACTAGTCTACCATGAGGGACCTTGTCAAAGGCCTTACTGAAGTCCATATAGACAACATCCACTGCCCTACCTGCATCCATCATCTTAGTGACCTCCTCGAAAAATTCTATCAAGTTAGTGAGACACGACCTCCCCTTCACAAAACCATGCTGCCTCTCACTAATACGTCCATTTGCTTCCAAATGGGAGTAGATCCTGTCTCGAAGAATTCTCTCCAGTAATTTCCCTACCACTGAAGTAAGGCTCACCGGCCTGTAGTTCCCTGGATTATCCTTGCTACACTTCTTAAACAGAGGAACAACATTGGCTATTCTCCAGTCCTCCGGGACATCCCCTGAAGACAGTGAGGATCCAAAGATTTCTGTCAAGGCCTCAGCAATTTCCTCTCCAGCCTCCTTCAGTATTCTGGGGTAGAACCCATCAGGCCCTGGGGACTTATCTACCTTAATATTTTTTAAGACACCCAACACCTCGTCTTTTTGGATCTCAATGCGACCCAGGCTATCTACACACCCTCCTCCAGACTCAACATCTACCAATTTCTTCTCTTTGGTGAATACTGATGCAAAGTATTCATTTAGTACCTCGCCCATTTCCTCTGGCTCCACACATAGATTCCCTTGCCTATCCTTCAGTGGGCCAACCCTTTCCCTGGCTACCCTCTTGCTTTTTATGTACGTGTAAAAAGCCTTGGGATTTTCCTTAACCCTATTTGCCAATGACTTTTCGTGACCCCTTCTCGCCCTCCTGACTCCTTAAGTTCCTTCCTACTTTCCTTATATTCCACGCAGGCTTCGTCTGTTCCCAGCCTTTTAGCCCTGACAAATGCCTCCTTTTTCTTTTTGACGAGGCCTACAATATCTCTCGTTATCCAAGGTTTCCGAAAATTGCCGTATTCTTCCTCACAGGAACATGCCGGTCCTGAATTCCTTTCAACTGACACTTGAAAGCCTCCCACATGTCAGATGTTGATTTGCCCTCAAACATCCACCCCCAATCTATGTTCTTCAGTTCCCGCCTAATATTGTTATAATTTGCCTTCCCCCAATTTAGCACATTCATCATAGGACCACTCTTATCCTTGTCCACCAGTACTCTAAAACTTACCGAATTGTGGTCATTGTTACCGAAATGCTCCCCGACTGAAACATCTACCACCTGGCCGGGCTCATTCCCCAGGAAGGAGGCAGAACTGCAGAGCAGTTAGCTTAACATTTGTTGGAGGGAAATTGCTGGAATCCTATCATTGAAGAGGTTAGAGTGGGGCACTTGGAAAACTCAATGCAATCGAGCAATGTCAACATGGATTTGTGAAAAGGAAATCACGTTTGACTAATTTATTGGAGGTTTTAGAAGTAAAAAGCAAATTGATAAAAGGGAAACTGTGCACGTGGTGTATTTAAACTTCCAGCTGGCATTTGGCAAAGTGCTAGACAAAATAAGAGCTCATGGTAGTCGGGGTTAATACATTAGCAAGGGGAATTGATTCGCTAAAAGGAAGCAATGAGTAGGGGTAAATGGGTTTCTTTCCGAATGACAAGATGTGACCAGTGGCACAATGATGGAACCTCAACTATTTACAGTTTAAATCAATAACCTGGGAGAAGGGAACAAATCTGGTGACACAAAGACAAAGTAAGTTGTGAAGAGGACATTCTGAGTCTGCAAAGGGACATCAATAGTGGGCAACATTCTGGCAGATGATAATGTGGGAAAATGGAAAATTTTCGACTTTGGCGGGAAGAATAGAGACACAGTCATAGAGCGATAGAGGTCGACAGCACAGTAAAGGCCCTATGGCCCATCACATCCGCGCCGGGCAAAAACAACCACCAAAGTATTTTTATCCTATTTTCCAGCACTTGGCCCATAGACCTGTATGCCCTGGGATCAGAGTGCACATCTAAATACATCTTAAATGTTATGAGGATCTCTGCCTCCACCACCCTTTCAAACAGCGAGTTCCAAACTCCCACCACCCTCAGGTTTTTCCTCACATCCCCTCTAAACCTGCTGCCCCTTACCTTCAAATTATGCCCCCTGGTCATTGTTCCGTCCAAGAGGAAAAGTTTCTTCCTGTCTACTCTATCTATGTCCGTCATAATTTTATACATCGCAATCATGTCCCCCTTCAGTCTCCACTGCTCCAAGGAAAAAAATCCCAGTCTATCCAATCGCTCTTCATAGCTAAAACTCTCCAGCCCAGGCAACATCCTGGTAAATCTCCTCTGCACCCTTTCCAATGCATCCCTTTTATAATGTGGATTCCAGAACTGCACACAATATTGTGTGGCCTAACCAACATTTTATACAGTTCCAGCATAATCTCCCAGCTCTAAAACTCTATGCCTTAGCTAATAAAGGCAGGTATATCATATGCCTGAACCATGTATGTACCTGCCCTGCTGCCTTAAGGAACCAAGGTCCCTCTGATCATCTGTGCTTCCCAGGGTCCTGCCGTTTATCATGTATTCCCTTGCCTGGTTTGTCCTGCCCCAGTGCATCACCTCACACTGATACAGATTGAATTCCATTTGCCACTGACCAGCCCATCTATAACCTCCTGTAATCTAAGGCTATCCTCCTCACTATTTACCAGCCACCAATTTTCATATCAGCCACAAACGTATTGATTAACCCGCCTACGTTCATGTCTAAATCATTTACATAAACCACAAACCAGCAAGGGCCCCCAACACCGATTCCTGCGGGACCCCAATGGACACAGGCTTCTAGACATAAAAACACCTCTCGGCCATCACTTTTTGCTTCCTGCCACTCAGCCAATTCTGGATACAATTTGTCAAATCCCATGGGCTCTTACCTTTGTTATCAGTCTCCCATGTGGGACCTTATCAAAGGCCTTGCTAAAGTCCAAGTAGACGGTGTCAAATGCATTGCCCTCATCTACACACCTGGTCACCTCTTCGAAAATTCAATCAAGTTGCTCAGACATGATCTCCCCTAACAAAACCATGCTGACTGTTCTTGATTAATCCCCGCCTCTCCAATTGCAGATTAATTCAGTTTCTCAGGAGTCCTTCCAATAGTTTCCCCACCGTTGAGTTTAGATAATGATAATATAATAATCGCTTATTGTCGTAAGTAGGCTTCAATAAAGTTACTGTGAAAAGCCCCTAGTCGCCACATTCCGGCACCTGGTTCGGGGAGGCCGGTACGGGAATGACCGGTCTGTAGTTTCCCGGTTCATCCCTTCCTCCCTGATGGAGAGATATTTCAGATATCGAGGTAGAGGGATCTGGGTTTCCTGGTATATGACTCATAAAAAAAAGTGTGCAAGGACAGCAAGTGGTTAGGAAGGGGAGGGGAGTGTCAGTTATTGCAATGGAAACAGGAGTGCAGAAATAGGACTGTTTTACTACAGTTGTGCAGGGCATTGGTGAGACCACAACTGGCATACTCTGTATAGTTTTGGTCTCATTATTAAAGGATATAAATGGGTTAGGAAGCAGTTCCGAGAAGGCTCATGTGAATGATACCTGGGATGGAGAAGAAGGTGGTGGGGGGGGGGGCATGGTGTTCTTACAAGGGACAGTTAAGACAGGTTGGGCTTGATCCATTGGAGTTTCGAAGACTCCGAGATGATGTAATTGAAACATTCAAGATCCTGAAAAGATTTGTCAGGGTGAATGCTAAAACGATGCGACCTCTTGTGTGAGAGAAACTAGAACTGGGGCGGGAGGAGCGGTTTCAAAATAAGGGGTCTCCCATTTAAGATGGAGATAAGAATTTCATTCTCTCGGAGAGTTGCGAACCTTTGAAACTCTCTTCCCCAGAGCGTGGCGGAGGCAGCTTCAGTGAGTGCTTTTAAGACAGCGGTAGATAGATGTTTGGCCAGCAAGGGAGTCAAAGGTTATCGGGAGTAGGTAGAACGTGGGTTTGAGGCCCTGGTAAGATCAGCCAGGACCTTGATGGATGGTGGTACAGGTGCGACGGGCTGAATGGCCTCCTCTGGCTCTTGAGTTCGAGGCATCTCCAAACTATTATTTCGGGCCTGGGGAATAATAGGCCACCATGCTACCCTCCCGTGTGTGGGGACATAGCCCAAGAACCCCCACAGCCATTTCAAAGCTCCCACCAACAACACATATTTCTACCCAGCGAAAAAACATCAAGGAGTCCACAACTTGTATTTTTTTTTTAATTGTTTATTTTCATATACAAAAAGATAAAGTTGAAATAATCCTTTCTAGTTTTTCCTACTATTGTGGTGTTGCTGCTTTACACGGAGAGTGGGTGGGGGGCGGGTAGGGGATAATACTACATTCAAATTGGTTTATTCTGGCACCCGGTCCAGAACCTGGAACAGCAACACCCCAACATAGCATCTAGTCAAAAGTTTTGATACTCATTTCTAAAATTACCACAGTAAAAAGAACAAAGATCACTGCAAATTGTATGAAGTATGTTACAATGACAGTTAAGTGTTCTGCCTAAAATGTAGTCCTTTCAGAACTGCAATTCAATGGATGGACAGTTTCAGGGCGTTTAACGGTTTAAAAAAAAAAAATCAACATACTCGTCTTTTTCCAATTCAAAGGGGTTACATCAAAAGAGCCCAACTCTGTTTTTTTTGTCCAGTTTTTCATTTTTCTTTAAAGTATAATTTCTGTTAAATCAGTAGTACAAGCTATCACTGCCCTACAATTTCAACTACAATAGTCAATTATAACCTACACAATGTTTTTTTTTACAGGTCGCATCCTGGTAAAAGGAACAGTACTTTTATGTTTGGCCCAAAGATCAAGAAACCTTTCAAAATCTTTTCCAGCATCAGTTCTCGGATCGTTGCAATAAATTCCTCCTTTAAAACTGGTTCAGATCGCAAGACTATTTCTTAATTCCTTCATCCCAAGTCATTTTCCTTTCGATATACACTCTTTTTTAAAAAAAAGAAAATCCAAGTTCATCATCGTCTTACCATTTGCTCTGGTAAATAAATAATTACTAAAAACAGACTTAAATATCGTAAATCAAAAAAACAAACAAATTTAAAATGCAAAATAAAAATAAAAAGCTCCACGGTGTTCTTTTTCCTTGAGAGTTTTGACAATGGCATTGTGTGGAATCATGGCAATAGCATAAAGAGATTCACCAGCTACACGAGTAAGTCAGAAATACCAAAAGAGTTTTATGTCACAGCATTTAAAGTCTGATTTGCAAAACAAGGCCAAGAAAAGGTTATTGGCATCAGTCCTGCCCCATTTGGAGCAGCTAATACTATTTGTAACAGTAGAGTTCTTACTTCACAGAACTCTCAAGGCCAATGCAGGCTTTGTCCCAGAACACTGGCTGAACATAATCTTTAATCATTTTACTGTTGACACTTGCTCAAAATACTGAAAGGTTCTCCAGGTAGCAACTTAAGAGACAGCACTAATTAGCTCTTGGCAAACCACACAGCATTTATAATCCTTCAATCGTGTATGTTTTAAGCATGTGGCAAAGTTGCCTCCAGATTGACCTCTTCTGAAAGGGCTGACGAGTAACAGCAAAGGATAGAGAACGACCCGACGCTGCAGTTAGGTCTAGCATTTTCTTGCCTTTTGCCTTTCTTAAGAAAAAAAAGAATGATGGCGATACAGCAATCTTAGAAGTTCCAAGAATTTTAATCCCAATTTTTTTTTTTTTTTAAACTTGTAAATTTAAAGTTAGATTTATTTGCACTGGCAGTGAGGTGACGCGAATCATTTGGGAAGCGAGGAAGCCATATATAAAACCAATTAGGCCGACTTAGCTGAGGAAGAGAATCTTGGCTTTGACTAATAACCCCAGGGTCAGGAATCAGTTGGTTGCTATGGGCACCATCCAGGCATTACCGTGCCATATGGGCTCCAGGAGAGCCCAGATTGGGGATTAAAAGCAGAGGCTGCTTGAATTTGATATATGCCATGAAAAAGATGACACTAAAAGGACTGGAGAATTTAAGTTTAATGGTGCTGCAGCCTTGAATAATTCACCTTTAAAAAGAACCAAATAATTTACCACTGCACTCTATCACTATCAAAATATCTTGGTCCGCATTACCTCTACTCGCATGCACACATCACGCGCACGCATGCACACAGCACAATCATGCACGCACCAAGTGCACACACATGCACACCATGCACACTCCACGCATAACACAAGCATGCATGCACCATGACGTACACCATGCACACACCACATGCAACACGCACATCAAGTGTGCACACACAGACCTCATGTGCACACGAGCACAGCATGTGCACACAAACCCATACACCACACACGCAATCAATTTAAAAACAAACATTGTTCCCAAGGCAGAAACATCCGATGCATTAAAAGGAGCTTCACTGTCTGGAACAAAGGCAGGAACATTTCTGAGAAATAATAGTGAGAGGAAGGGGGTTCCTCGAGTACCTGGTCCTAGCAATGCAGGAAGCATCAATCACAATTACAACCGAGAGAGGGTGCATAAGATATTAGACATATCAGTATCACCTGTGAACAGTCTGACTGATGGGCGGCTCTCTGGTTTACAGTATCCTTACCTGATGGATGTTTACCCTGGGGCCTCCTGTTCCGTTGCCCTGCAGAGTTCTAGTCCACGGGCCAATTGTAACTTCAAATCAGGTGTTTTGCAAAACCCACAGACATATTAAAACTCCAGTGGCAATAGTTGGGCTTCACAGGACAAAACTGGGCTATGTACGCTGTGAATGCCCCCACACACCCCCAAAGATCCATCCTGAGTTCCTTCTCCAGTAATCGGAGGTGGAGTTGTTTTGGAAAGAGGGAGAATTCTCTAATCGTAGCTGGACTACCAGTACTCTGCAGAGTTCTTATTCCGGAGCCGGGCTGACGGAACTCAGCAGGTGCATTTTGCCTATAGGAGTGGGCCGGCGCCCTGGTCATCGGTTTCTGGTGCTATGTTGGCACTGGGTGGCCTCCCTTTGTCTCAGTCCTGGCTGCCAATTCTCTTAGGCTCCCCACTCACATCAGATCCCTGAGCCTGTGGTTGTCAGCGCTGCCAATTCTCCTCGGTCTGAACCTAATCACTTATTCACGCAACTTTGGGGGCGGCTGACTTGACCTTTTACTTGCAACTCTTGTCGTTTTGTGCCTTTCGTTCTGCATTCCATGTCACCGTTTGATTTCGCACTTCGGGCTGAGGCACCGAATCGCGTTGAACTGTGCTGCGGAGATAAGACTTTTAAAGCACATTTGGGGCCTACTGCTGTGTGGTTCTCCACAGATCCCCCCAAAAGCTGTTTCCCATTAATAAGACAAGGCTACAACAATCCACCCCCCCCCCAAAAGAAAAACATTGGAAACAAATACCCGACGAGGAAACACGCTTTGCCATCACTGCCATCAAAATAAACACTTTCAACACAATGCGATTTCAGAGCTTAGCAAAGCTCTTTGGTACTTTTTTGTTTTGATGCTGGACCTGTGAGAAAAGATTTTTCAATCCCTGGGGAGTGTTTTTGTTTTCACAAGTGAATATCCAGAGAGGTTCTCGTTTTGTGTACATCTGCGGTGTCCAGGAGTTCCAGCTAGCAACACTGTTTAATGAGGTTTGAGGTAATTGGTTCCTGAACTACCTGGATCACGAAAAAACTGCATCCAGACAAAGAAAAAACACTAACGCCTGACCAATGAGCAGAAGGAAAGAAACAAAGAATAGAGCTAAAATATTCGGGTTTCAGCTCAAACAGAACCCACGCTAAAATACACACAGCAGTTGCTTGCCACACACAATAAAGGAAGAAAGTAAAGGAAAGGCACAACTTCTGATTACTTTTCACCTTTCCGTCAGTTCTAAGTGTTGGCATGTGGAGAACGTTAACTTAAATTACCCCAGAGTCGAGTGTTTTTTTTCCAAGGCTGCAAGGATCGTCCCGAACTCTTTGCCTATAGTGCAGTCGTTTTGTGAAAGAGGCCGAGCTACATGATCTGATGGGTAACGATCCGTACAACCCAGCGATAATCGTGATCAATTAGCACCATCCAAACTTTCCTCTGCCTGGACTCGCGAGATCAGCTTGGAATACTAATGCAACCCCTCAGTCTTATTTGCACAGAGGACGAGTTAGATGATGTTGCTTGTGAGGTTGGCACATGCCTATACCTGCAGCTAAAGGCTCTGATCAACAAAAAAAAGTTGTATTGTACAAGACACAAACCAGCCTCATTCCACTGATAGACCATGACCAGTGCGAACATGTACCCTGCCCACTGACCCACTGCAGGTGAAGCAGTGACCGTGGGCAGATCAGCAGAGCCCTGTTCACGGAGCCTGTACTGGGAGCAAATGAAATACCAGCCAATAGCTAATTTAGCTCTGCGACTGTCAAATTCAACCACTGGTCATTAATGCACAGTTCTTTTCCAAAAGCAGGTGAAGATACTGGTCATGGCTTGATGGCATGAAACTAGAGGCAATTAAACTGGTTCCAAGAGTGCTACAGTCTTTGAAATATAAATATCTTGGGATCTGTGGCCCAATTGGAGATGGGAGCTGTGAGTCCAGTGATGGGAGCAGCGAATGTGGAAGGAAAGGTACACGATTAGAACACATCTTCCAACTCCCCCTCAACTCTGGAAAAGAGAGAAATCACCTGCATCTTCTAACATACATTCACTTAGTGTTAATTTTGCATGTACTTATCAAAACGGAATAAATGAAAGGGCTTTGTGACAACCCAAAGCTACCAGAGATCTTTGCCGCAAAACCCCAGACAAAATTAGCCACCACCCCCCCACTTCGGTCTGTCAGATTGGATTTATGGCTCTAGCGGCAGTTCTGGACAGCGGCCTTCCCGCGTTATGGGCAGAGCATGAGTGGGAAGTTCCACGGAGGCGGCTAGGCCACCACACCGGAACACACATGTGCACACACACACATTGCCCTCCCGCACCGTTAAAGAGCAGGTCCTGGCCTTCTCCTCAACAAGTAACTTGGTAAAACTGTAAATATGTGATTTGTGGGTTCCAAATCCACCTTTGAACGTTAAAAGCATTGAAATCTATGGGGGGGGGGGGGGGGGGGGGGGGGGGGGGGAGAGAGAAAAGAGACTCAACAGCCAGTAGGGTGTTAAACACCGTTTGAAATACGTTTGTGTAGCTTCATAATGCCGAATCTGATGCCCCTCTCTCCACCCCCCCCGCCGCTGGTTTAAACGATTAAAAAAGGAACACAGTCCTTTCCAAAGGAGATTATCAGGAACTGACGTGTTGAAATACAAAAACTCCTGCCCCGTTGCTAGTCCTGCTCCAGGTGTCAGCTTCAAATGTTTTTTTAAATCGTTACAAGATCAGACTAGCGCAAAGTTGATTTACTGAAATGGCTGGCAAAATAAATAAAACACCTTTCACATTACAGGTACCCCCCAGGAGTCAATACTATTAGTGATGGAGAGGGATACTTAAAGGAGTCGAATCCTGCCACATCCCTGTTTTGGCAGCCCAAGCATGGGCAGGAGTTTGAGATGTTGGAACTAACCTGGGTTTATCTTTAATGCGGTGTCTATCTTATGACTTGGGACTTGGGTGCGTTCTCCTTGATCCCCCCCACCCAAGGTTAACAATGGACCACATGCTTCTCAGCTCTCTCTCTCGCTGACCTGGGCCCCAATTTAGGCTTGGGGCCTGGAAAAAAAAAAACAGGCTTCAGCCATCACGCAGCTCTCCGAATCGTGTCACGTACCACTGTTCGTTCAACTTCGAAATACAGCAAAAGCGAGACCGTGAATATTTACAGTACCATACAGTGACCACAGAGAATAGGACAAAAACAAAGAGCGCAAGACTCCTGAAAACACCAGCCAGACAGGTAAACCTGGTTTCCAATCCCTCCAAAAAGGTCCCAAGACATGACTAACAATTTTTGCCAGTTTTCAACATTTTGTACCGAATTTCCACTTGTGGAGAAGTAAAATATAGAGATCCTAAATGGAAGAATCAAAAATAGAACCCCAAACCAGCAAGTCGCCAAACAACTGTTGTACCACCTGATGTCTGAAGAGGTATACCGCTTTCAATTGAAACAAATAAAACATCATCTTAGTCTTTTGGTGGTGTGATTCATTAGTTGAGTAACAGGTTGTAATTAAGTCAATCACGTTCCAATGCACAGCACGGAGACGTTTTTCTAAAAAATGTTATAAAAACATTGATTTTCAACATGGTTTTTGTGACATTCCTAAAAGGCATCATTTGCAAGTTGTGATTCTTCACGTTAAGTGCCATTTCAATATCACACAAGCTTTGGGCAATTCAGCACATGTTTCTAAGGGAGCACAGTCTGGACTTGACTCAGCAAAGCTACTGCACAAATTAGGTCAAATGCTGGTCTGGCTTTCATACAAGAGTAAAGTCTGAAGAGCTTGGGCCGATTGTTCCCCCCCCCACTCACCCCATTTTGAGTCTTATCACCTGTTCCCGTCTGCCTCCTATTATATTTCATACAATGCTGTCTTGATGCTCAAGCCAATGAGTAACGTGTGCCAGAAGTTAGCTGGTGATGCAATGTAGTGCTGGTTGTTTGGCAGAACATTCAGACTCTGGCATCTTCTTGCAATTGGGGTTGCAAATAGACGCAACACCAATTTCCACAAGGGAGGTCCTCCATGTTACTTCAGATCCGACTCCAACATTTCTCAATGGGAAAATACTCCCTTCTGAGATTGCAGCAGCAGAGCCGGTCAACAATACAGCGGGGAGCACCTATCTGAGAGAAATCCAGGCCTTGTTGTGATCCTCAACTTGCCTTTAATTGTAACATTCGATCCAAAGATTCTGCGCTCCCACAAAGCCATGCAGAGGATATACAAGACCAGGATGTCTGCATGATCCACCCAGCAACTGGCCTACAAACACATCTAAGGAGAGCTGGCTGTTGATGTTCAGAAAATCAAACAAAACATACATCAGAAAACTGAGCAGATACAAGGAAATAAAGTTTGAAACAAAAACAAGCAGAAGTTTGCAAATCTCGATGCGCATGAGGAAAGTGCGAGTCAAGATTTTGCCACTGGAATTTGCAATTTCTGGTGCAACAGCACCTTATGCACATGAGATTTTGTTTCCCCCCATTTGGAATCATCCTCCCATGTTCACTGAAACCGATACAGCTTTGTATCCTGCAGTCTACCTCACGTCCTTAAAACAGACTCTCTTTCAGACAACCGTGGCCACATTTAATTGAAAGAAAATCTTAAATACGCCCAAGCGAATAGTCTCAACATTCGAGATGTGAACATCACGTTTCCAATACAAGCCCCAGTGCTGCCAGGTGAGATAACGATCATTCAGAATAGATCAAATTTGCGATCAGGGTCGAGGGGGGAGGCCAAACACATCGGAGCCAACGTATACGGCCTCGGGAATCTCGGAGCTATTAGAATTGACTGTTCAATGATGTTTACTGATACTCAAAAGGCACCAGAATGCAAAGAAGTCTCCCCAGACAGCCAGCGGGTAATTTTAGCCAACTGCACTGAGCTAACCCAGACCGTCTACATCTACCCGACTCTTATCAGGTGAAGGAGAGCAGCACGGACTAGATCTGTCAAAGAGGAACAAAGCTCTCACAAGAAGCCTGGGAATACATCTGGTGGTGTCCAAATCGCCAGGCACAAAAGCCACAAGGCTTCACAATCTTTAAGCTACACAGTAGTTAGGATGCCTGGTCCAAAAACCGGCACATAATACTTACAATGTAGACTTTAACCTTCGCTCTGCCACTAAATGCAATCAATACACCGTCAACGTAGGGAAGAGGAAACAGATTCAATTTCAAGAGAAAATAGGGCCGTCAAGGGGCTAGCTCAGATGTGATGGGCCAAACTGCCTCACCCTGTGCCACAAGGTTCTACACATTAAAAGTGTTTGGTGTCTGCTTCAGATTTTAACAGCCGATAAACTAAACCCACTCGTTTTCCTTGTTGGAAAACTACACGACTGGGGTTATATTTCAATCTGCATACGCCAATTTTAAAATCTGTGTTAAAACGAATTGTGCAAAGAATGGGCTGAAAGTACATGCACGGAATGGGAAATAAAGGCTGCAGTTTTCACCATCATTTCAACAGTGCTCACCCCCCCCAGCAGATAAACAACTTGTCTTTTCCTTTAATAAAACAGCTTGTGTATTGGCATTTTTGTGAACATCTAGCACACTCTCATCGAACCAATTTAAAAAATAAATCACACACTAGTCTCACGCTGCTAATCGCCCTGTTTGTTAACAATATGGCACCTGGGGCTGGGGGGGGGGGCAGAGTTCAAATTAAAAAAGGTGAGAGAGAGAGAAGAAGACAGAGAGAGAGAGAGAGAGAGAGAGACTGACTTAGAGAGCTTCTGAAAAGAAATATTTTTTTCCAAGCTTGTGTTCAGAAGGCAACTGCTGCACAACAAAGTTTAGCTGCGAGAGTTTGTTTGTTTTAAAAAGGGACAAATCAAATCCACCACAGGAGTGAAATATTCACAAGAATTATCAGAGTTACAAAAAAAAATAGAAGGGTGGGAAGAAATACGAGGAGATGCTAGCACACAAACTGAGACAGATAATGCCCAAGTACCTTATTATAGCCAATATTTGACAACTGCATACAGTTATTTACAACGGTGCTGTACAAGGTAAATGGTAGCACTTCCTAAGAATTTGGAACTTATTAAACTCCCTTGTCATAAAAGCCACCTTACATTAAAATAGCACTACATCCAACACAACTAACAAATATATAATAAAATCATACAGGTAGAAACAAATCTGAGGTATTTCTGGTTTTTGAGGTGGTCTGTGGTCATGAAATCTTTTTTTCTTTCTCGTTAAAACCTCGGAAGCCATGTGTTTATGCGTTTGTATTTTTTTTTGAGGCTGTCACGTGCGTTTTCATTTTCTGAGCAATGCAAAAATTAAAAACTCGTGTTGAAAGAGCAGCATTAGGAACATTCACTCACTAAACTGCTTATGGCGTACGCAAACGTGGCCATAAAATATGCACCTCTTTTAAGACAAAATAAAGAATTTATTTTTTTGTGTGGTCGTGGATGATGACGTAGCCCACCCCCCCCACCTCAAATAAACAACCCCACCCATCCCCAATTTACTGGTTACCTGAGAAATACTTACGTAGCTACTTTATTTTTTGTTTTTGTCCAAATGCTGCTAAGTTTGTTAACTCCTCCCTCCCAGTTATTCTCTTCCCATCATAAAACCACCCCGTGAAGAGATCACTACAGCTTCTCCCTCCGTGTGTGCGTGCGTGCGTGCGTATGTGTGTATACTGTGACACCCGTTCAATCCGTGAAAGACATGTTTACCATTAAGCACTCACTGTCATAATGTAGTTCCCTTGAGGAAGGTAAATCGCATGTAACAGTCTAAAAAGTTTCCTCCTATAATTGCAGCATCTCCCCCCCCCCCCTCCCACCCCACCCCCCCATTTTGTTGTTTTTTTTTTGCAGGTGATACAGGTTTCATATCTGTGTGTCTGTTTAAAATAAAACGTCACAAACATGCTGTCGAGAAGACAGGAAAGCCACGAAATGAGTGGGGAAAGTAACTCACGGCTAAAATGGACTCGAGTTCTGAGGTACCTGCACCTGGTATTTTTTTTCCGCTGCATTCACTAGTCGGCACCTGAATGCTTTTACACTGAGATGTTCATTGATTACAGTAGAGTAATGTGCTGGTAAATTGTTCCGAATCCGAAAGAAGAACAAAACAAAAAGTCAGGTTAAAATAGCAGCTGTGTTGCTTTCAGTGGTTCGATTTCCATCGAGTCTGGGAAAAGACACAGATTCTTTTTTTTCATATATATATTGTTTTTCTCTTCTCTCTTCTGGTTTTCGCCCTCAGATGCTGGACTCTTTGGGTGGCAGGTCCACGTTCGTGACTGCTGTCACCATTGTCACCAGGCAGTCAGAGGTAGTGCCATTGATAAGTCTGCGGATCTGCGAGATACGCTCCACGACACAGCCAGCCGAGAGGCGGGCCTCGGCATCGTGGTCCCAGCATTCTTCGATCGTCTCACAAAACAGCGCCAAACCCTGAAGGGAAAGTTGTGAAAGAACACAGCGCTCGTTTAGGAATCACACAGAGCGACTGAGCACCAGAGGTGGTCATTCAGCCCATCCCTGCCAGTGCCAGATCATTTCCCTGAGCCCTGCAACTATTTTCCCCTTTAAGTATAGATCCAGTTCCCTTTTTCGAATTAGTATTCAACCCACGTCAACACCCTTTCAGACAATGCGTTCCAATTCTTCCCAACTGACCAAGTGAAAACAATACATTTTCAGGGGCTGGTTTAGCACAGTGGGCTAAATCGCTGGCTTGTAATACAGAACAATGTCAGCAGCGCGGGTTCAATTCCCATATCAGCCTCCCCGAACAGGAGCCGGAATGTGGCGACTAGCAGCTTTTCACAGTAACTTCATTGAAGCCTACTCGTGACAATAAGCGATTATTATTGTAGGGGCTGGTTTAGCACAGGGCTAAGGAGTTGGCTTTTAAAGAAGACCCAGGCAGGCCAGCTGCGTGGGTTTAATTCCCGTACCAGCCTCCCCGAACAGGCGGCGGAATGTGGCGACTAAGGGTTTTTCACAGTAACTTCATTTGAAGGCTACTTGTGACAATAAGCAATTTTCATTTTCATTTCATTTCTCATTTCATTTCCATTTTCCATTTCACCCCTGGCTCTTTCGCCAATTATCTTACAAGTCAAGTCAAAAACTGCTGTGGTGTGTTCTGAACCCGTGCTCACTGAATTACCCGTCTCAGCCTCTCCATTACAAGTCCAATAATTTCTATTTTCTACGTAAGTACTGGCCCAGGGCTTTCCAAATTCTGACAATTGCATGTTTAATGTTACCCAAACATCCTGCACTCGGTGCATCCCCGGTTTCCTTTGCTTCCTCATAGGCTGCTTAGGCCCCCGAGCCCTTCTCCCCATCAGCCTCTCCTCCGTAAAGATCATCCTCACAACCTAGCTCTTCGGCCCCATTTTTGGTCACTTGTTTCATTCTCCCCTTAGTGCGGCTGGGTGGCAAATGTTGCCTGATAGCAAGTTATTGTTGACATAAAATCTGTCATCTTTAAATCATGGTCACATTTTAAAGGCAAGAAAGCAACATCCTCAAAACATTTAGTCAGATTAAATTTGAGGTTTGGTGGATTGGCCATGCTAAATTGTCCCCGAGTGTCCAAAGGTTAAGTGGGGTTACGGGGATAGGGTGGGGGAGTGGGCCAAGGTAGGGTGCTCTTTCGGAGGGTTGGTGCAGACTTGATGGACCGAATGGCCTCCTTCTGCACTGTAAGGATTCTATGGTGTGATGAGCTCTTTGCTGGGCCTTGTGCTTAGGGTTTGGTTTTGCTGGGGCCACTCTTGACTTTTGAGTGGAGAGGCTGAGCTCCACTCTGGGACACGAGCACACAAACCCAGGCTGACATATCAGTGTGCTATTGAGCACGGTTAGGGGTGATGCCTTTCTGATGAGACGCTGGGTGAACATAGCACTTTTCTTTTTGTGAAGAGCAGGGAATGCTCCCGACATCCAGGGACCTTTTGTGCGAATCAGTTGCTACGGTCATCTCTAAAATAGCAGAACCTCTCTTCTGCTTTGGGACAATTGAGGGCAGGAAGGGGGAATCTATAAAACATCTAGAGGAATAGAAATGAAAAGTAGGGAAGTTATGATAAACCTGCATTGATCTTTTGTTAGATCACAGTACTGTGCTTGCCACATTATTAAGGAATTGAGAATGGAAAAGATTCACAAAGATGACAGCAGGAATGGGTGGATACTGGCAAAGGCTGGGTCTCTTTTCTCCGGTAAGAAGGTTGTGAGATGACCTAAGAGATGTCCTAAAATTCTGAAAGGTTTTGACAGAGAGGACACAAAATGTTTCCTCTCGTGGGGAGGACCATCAGACCATAAGATACAGGAGCATTGAGTCTGCCCCGCCATTCAATCATGGCTGGCATGTTTCTCATCCCCATTCTCCTGCCTTCTCACCATAACCCTCGATTCCCTTATTAATCAAGAATTATCTAGATCTGTCTTAAAGACACTCAGCGACTTACTGACAGTAACTTAAAGGCATCTTATTAAATGCCTTCCGGAAGTCCAGCTATACATCATTATCCATTTGGCTTGTTGCATCGTCAAAGAACTCTAGCAAATTTTACAAACATAATTTACCCTTCATAAAACCATGCTGACTCTGATGGAGTCACTTTTGACTTTCCAAATGTTCTGGTATTACTTCTTTAATAATGGATTCTAACAATTTACCAACAACAGATATTAAACTAACTGGTCTGTAATTTCCCACATTCTGCCTTTTTGAGTAAAGACATACATTAGCATTTTTCCAATCCACTGGAACCTTTCCAGTGTCCAAAGAATTTTGGAATATTATAACCAATGGATCCGCTATCTCCGCTGCCACTTTCTTTAACACCCAAGAAGTAGGCCCTCAGGACCTGGGGACTTATCTGCCTTTAATTCCAATGGTTTGTTGAGTACTGTTACTTTATTGTTCTAAGTTCCTCCCTTTCTATATTAAATAGAGGCCAAACATTGATTGTACATCTCTGCCATTTCTGTGTTCCCCACTATTAATTCTCCGGTTGCATCTTCCAAGAGACCAACATTCACTTTAGCTACTCTCTTCCCTTTTATGTACTTTTGGAAGCTTTTGCTATCCTTTTTGATATTTTGCACTAGCTTTCTTTTGTAATTTACCTTAGCTCTTTTGTTTATGTTTGAATGTTTCCCAATCTTCTAGTTTACCACTGGCCTTTGCAACATGGTATAGCTTAATTTTTGTCTTTATAGTGTCCTTAACCTCCTTGCTTAGACATGGATGTTTTTTACCCCTCTTACCATCTTTCTTCCCCTCTGGAATATATTTTAGTTGTGAGGAATTGAGTATCTCCTTAAACAACTGCCACTGCTCATCAGCTGACTAACCTTTTAGCCTTCCTGCCCAGTCTATACAGGCCAAATCTGTCCTCATGCCGATGTAATTTCCTTTGTTTAATTCCACAACACTAGTGTGGGACTCCACTTTCTCACCCCAAACTGAATTTTGAATTCTGCCATATTATGGTCACTACTTCCTAGTGGATTTTTAACTATGAGGCCATTAACTAATCCCTCCTCATTGCACAATACCAAATCGAGAGTAGCCTCCTCCCTGGTTGGTTCCCCAACATAATGCTCCAAGAAAACATCTCTAACACATTCAATAAACTCTCCCTCGAGGCTACCTTTGCCAATTTGATTAATCTAGTCGATGTGTATATTAAAATCACCCATGATTATTGCTGTACCTTTCTCACAAGCCCCCAGTATTTCCTGGTTTATACTGTGCCCCACTGCGGAACTACAGTTTGGGGACCTACAGGTTACTCCTACCAAGGACTTCTTCCCTTTGCTATTTCTTATTCCTACCCAGACTGATTCCACATCTTGATCTCCAGTGCCTATATCATTTTTCAATCCAGCACTAATCCCTTCCTTCTCCAGCAAAGCTATGCCTCCTCCTTTTCCTTTCAGTCTATCTTTCTGAAATATTGCGTACCCTTGGATCTTCAGTTCCCAGACCTGGTCTCCTTGTAACCATGTCTCAGTAATTGCCACAAAATCAGACCCTTGTGTCTCTATTTGCACCTTTAACTCATTAATTTTGTTCCGAATGCTATGTGCGTTTAATTACAGTGCTTTGAATTTGTTTTGTCAAGTTACCCTACTCTTTTATAATTCCTTGGTGCAAAAGGACATTCCCCTATTTTTCTTCTGGTAACCATCCACCACATTGCTAATTTGCACTCCTCATAGAATTTACAGAATTATAGAATTTACAGTGCAGAAGGAGTCCATTCGGCCAATCGAGTCTGCACTGGCCCTTGGAAAGAGCACCCCACTTAATCCCACACCTCCACCCTATCCCCGTAACCCAATAACCCCACCTAACCTTTTTGGACACGAAGGGCAATTTTTTAAATCATGGCCAATCCACCTAATCTGCACATTTTTGGACTGTGGGAGGAAACCGGAGCACCCGGAGGAAACCCATGCAGACACGGGGAGAACGTGCAGACTCCGCACAGACAGTGACCCAAGCCGGCAATCGAACCTGGGACCCTGGCGCTGTGAAGCAACTGTGTTAACCACTGTGTTACAGTCCGACCTCCTTTAATTTAGGTTTTCTAATTTTCCCTGCAACTGATGGGGGACAGAGTTTTTGGGAGCGGGGCCCGGAGGGGAGGGGCCTGCTGAGGAGGGGGGGGGGGGGGGGGGGCGGGACCCGGTGGGGAGGTGTAGGTCGAATGTGGAAAGAGTTGGATTTTTGGCCAAACAAACATCGGGGGTTGTCTATTACCTGAGACAGAGTATTAGTTGAGTTTATACAGTATACTAATCATTATCAGGCATTAAAGGGCTGTGGATACGCACCGGATGCTTATACCAGCATTCTTTCAGGACAGGCCGTAACTTTTTGTGGACAACCACATCTTGCAGATCCTCCAGTGTCGGGTGTTGACCAATCTCTTCTTCAAATGGCAAAATGTATTCATCAACAGGCCCTGTACAAACAAACAGAGGCAAGAAACATGACTTCACTTTGACCGGTACAGCGACCTTCGATATTACACTACTGCACTATTCACTTAGAATAGAAAAGCAGAATCTAATTTTTAAAAAGGCGTCCAACTTGTCAAATTCATATTTAAAGAAACTTGAGCGCACTCGTACAATAAACAGGGGAAAGCGAACATGCAGGTACAGCAAGCAATTAGGAAGGCAAATGGTATGTTGGTCTTCACTGCAAGTGGTTTGAAACAGGAGAATAAAGGATGTTTTACTCCAATTGTAGAGGGATTTGATGGGATCACATCTGGATTAGTGGGTGCAGTTTTGTTCTCCATATTTGAGGAAGGGTAAACTTGCATTGGAGGCTGTGCAGAGCAGGTTCACTAACTTGGACCATGGGGGTGACAGGGTTGTTTGAGGAGAGACTGGGTAAATTAGGTCTATGTACTCTGGAGTTCAGAAATGCATTTGTCCAGCACAAACCCAGCAGATTCCAAAGAGCGGCACAACTAAGAGTGTGGTCACTGTTGTAATGTAGGGAATTTGTGCACAGTAAGCTCCCAGAAACAGCAAATGTGATCATCAGCAGATAATCTCTTTACATGACACGGATTAAAGGGTAAATATTGACCCTGCTCATTTTCAGAAGAATGCTGCAGAATCTTTTCTGTCTATCTGAGGGCAGCTGGGACCTCGTTTCAACATCTCCTCTGTAAGGAGACATCTCCGACAGTGCAGCACTCCCTCCACACTGCACTGGGAGTGTCGGCCTAGACGCTGTGCTCAGGCCTCTGGAGTGAGACTTGAACTGCCGACCTCTGCGATTCAGAAGTGGGTGCATCAAATGAATGGTAAGAGTTGAATGGAGAACATGTGGGCAGTTTAGCACAGTGGGCTAAACAGCTGGCTTGTAATGCAGAACAAGGCCAGCAGCACGGGTTCAATTCCCGTACCAGCCTCCATGAACAGGCGCCTGTATGTGGCGTCTAGGGGCTTTTCACATTAACTTCATTGAAGCATACTTGTGACAACAGCAATTATTATTTTAATGAAGTAATGAAGTTAACACTTGCCGTCAGCTGCAGTACACCTCATAATCAGCTCCCACAGCACCAGCCCCATGGCATACATGTCTATCCTGAGGAAGGCATCACGCTGGAAGTTAATTGCCCCCTCCAGGACCTCGGGGGCCATGTATCTTCGTGTCCCGACCTGCGGAGAAAGAAAACTCCCCCTTTAACGAAGGTGTGGTATTTGTTAAAGTGTTACAAAACTCCCTTTCTACAAAGTGACCGGTGCTTCTGCTTGAGCCACTGTTTCAGTCAGCGCCAATACGTTAACGTCAGAGCTAGCCGATGGCATGGCCAGTGGCTGGGACAGCTCCACCATCCCAACACTCATGTCCCAGGGTGTCATTCACAATAAAGACAATCTTAGAAACATAGGCATTTTATGGCACAGGTGGAGGCCATTCAACCCGTCAAGCCTGAGGTAGTTGGAAAATAATTATTCAGCCGGATCCCACCTTCCAGCTCTCTGGACACCAAGTGCATCTCCAAAAATTATTATTTTTTATTTAAAAGAGGCGATGAGTGTTTCTGCCACTACCACCCTTTCAGGCAATGAGTTCCAGAATCCTATCACCACCTGGATGAAAAACATTCCTCTAATGTCGATTTCGGCGGCGTGAGAACAGCTGGTGAGTGGTGAGTCAGTTTCAGCGGGAGCATTGCGGAAGGAGGTTGCTGGGAGGTAAGTCAACCTTTAAAAGCACTTGTCTTTGCAGGGGCAGGCCAGTCGATTTCGGCGGCGTGAGAACAGCTGGTGAGTGGTGAGTCAGTTTCAGCGGGAGCATTGCGGAAGGAGGTTGCTGGGAGGTAAGTCAACCTTTAAAAGCACTTGTCTTTGCAGGGGCAGGCCAGTCGATTTCGGCGGCGAGAACAGCTGGCTGGTTAGTCAATTTCAGCAGGAGCTGAGAAATTTTTCTTTTTCTTTATTTTAAATTAGTTTTTTAGGCGGGAACAGGAAGTCGACCCGCGGACGTCTGGGAAGACCCTCCCCAATAAATTCTGGTGGAGAGGAAACCCGAGACACTAGACGTGTAGTGTCTCCCACCCGCCCTCCTCCTCTAACCTAATAATAAAACCCATTGGTCTGAGGTAAGTACCATATTTTATTATATTATTATTATTTTTTAGCCAGATCTTGGTAGAAAGTTAGAGGAATGGCAGGGAAGGGAGTGCAATGTTCCTCCTGCAGGATGTTTGAGGTGAGGGATGCAGTTAGTGTCCCTGCTGATTTTACCTGCAGGAAGTGCTGCCATCTCCAGCTCCTCCAAGACCGAGTTAGGGAACTGGAGCTGGAGTTGGAAGAACTTCGGATCATTCGGGAGGCAGAAGGGGTCATAGATAGCAGCTTCAGGGAATTAGTTACACCAAAGATTGGAGATAGGTGGGTAACTGTAAGAGGGACTGGGAAAAAACAGTCAGTGCAGGGATCCCCTGCGGTCGTACCCCTGAGAAACAAGTATACCGCTTTGGATACTTGTGGGGGGGGGGGACTTACCAGGGGTAAGCCATGGGGTACGGGCCTCTGGCACGGAGTCTGTCCCTGTTGCTCAGAAGGGAAGGGGGGAGAGGAGCAGAGCATTAGTAATTGGGGACTCTACAGTCAGGGGCACAGATAGGAGATTTTGTGGGAGCGTGAGAGACTCACGTTTGGTATGTTGCCTCCCAGGTGCAAGGGTACGTGATGTCTCGGATCGTGTTTTCCGGGTCCTTAGGGGGGAGGGGGAGCAGCCCCAAGTCGTGGTCCACATTGGCACCAACGACATAGGTAGGAAAGGGGACAAGGATGTCAGGCAGGCTTTCAGGGAGCTAGGATGGAAGCTCAGAACTAGAACAAACAGAGTTGTTATCTCTGGGTTGTTGCCCGTGCCACGTGATAGTGAGATGAGGAATAAGGAGAGAGAGCATTTAAACACGTGGCTACAGGGATGGTGCAGGCGGGAGGGATTCAGATTTTTGGATAACTGGGGCTCTTTCTGGGGAAGGTGGGACCTCTACAGACAGGATGGTCTACATCTGAACCTGAGGGGCACAAATATCCTGGGGGGGAGATTTGTTAGTGCTCTTTGGGGGGGTTTAAACTAATGCAGCAGGGGCATGGGAACCTGGATTGTAGTTTTAGGGTAAGGGAGAATGAGAGTATAGAGGTCAGGAGCACAGATTTGACATCGCAGGAGGGGGCCAGTGTTCAGGTAGGTGGTTTGAAGTGTGTCTACTTCAATGCCAGGAGTATACGAAACAAGGTAGGGGAACTGGCAGCGTGGGTTGGTACCTGGGACTTCGATGTTGTGGCCATTTCGGAGACATGGATAGAGCAGGGACAGGAATGGATGTTGCAGGTTCCGGGGTTTAGGTGTTTTAGTAAGCTCAGAGAAGGAGGCAAAAGAGGGGGAGGTGTGGCGCTGCTAGTCAAGAGCAGTATTACGGTGGCGGAGAGGATGCTAGATGGGGACTCTTCTGCCGAGGTAGTATGGGCTGAAGTTAGAAACAGGAAAGGAGAGGTCACCCTGTTGGGAGTTTTTTATAGGCCTCCTAATAGTTCTAGGGATGTAGAGGAAAGGATGGCGAAGATGATTCTGGATATGAGCGAAAGTAACAGGGTAGTTATTATGGGAGATTTTAACTTTCCAAATATTGACTGGAAAAGATATAGTTCGAGTACAATAGATGGGTCGTTTTTTGTACAGTGTGTGCAGGAGAGTTTCCTGAAACAATATGTTGACAGGCCAACAAGAGGCGAGGCCACGTTGGATTTGGTTTTGGGTAATGAACCAGGCCAGGTGTTGGATTTGGAGGTAGGAGAGCACTTTGGGGACAGTGACCACAATTCGGTGACGTTTACGTTAATGATGGAAAGGGATAAGTATACACCGCAGGGCAAGAGTTATAGCTGGGGGAAGGGCAATTATGATGCCATTAGACGTGACTTGGGGGGGATAAGGTGGAGAAGTAGGCTGCAAGTGTTGGGCACACTGGATAAGTGGGGCTTGTTCAAGGATCAGCTACTGCGTGTTCTTGATAAGTATGTACCGGTCAGACAGGGAGGAAGGCGTCGAGCGAGGGAACCGTGGTTTACCAAGGAAGTGGAATCTCTTTTGAAGAGGAAGAAGGAGGCCTATGTGAAGATGAAGTGTGAAGTTTCGGTTGGGGCGATGGATAGTTACAAGGTAGCGAGGAAGGATCTAAAGAGAGAGCTAAGACGAGCAAGGAGGGGACATGAGAAGTATTTGGCAGGAAGGATCAAGGAAAACCCAAAAGCTTTCTATAGGTATGTCAGGAATAAGCGAATGACTAGGGAAAGAGTAGGACCAGTCAAGGACAGGGATGGGAAATTGTGTGTGGAGTCTGAAGAGATAGGCGAGATACTAAATGAATATTTTTCGTCAGTATTCACTCAGGAAAAAGATAATGTTGTGGAGGAGAATGCTGAGCCCCAGGCTAATAGAATAGATGGCATTGAGGTACGTAGGGAAGAGGTGTTGGCAATTCTGGACAGGCTGAAAATAGATAAGTCCCCGGGACCTGATGGGATTTATCCTAGGATTCTATGGGAGGCCAGGGAAGAGATTGCTGGACCTTTGGCTTTGATTTTTATGTCATCATTGGCTACAGGAATAGTGCCAGAGGACTGGAGGACAGCAAATGTGGTCCCTTTGTTCAAAAAGGGGAGCAGAGACAACCCCGGCAACTATAGGCCGGTGAGCCTCACGTCTGTAGTGGGTAAAGTCTTGGAGGGGATTATAAGAGACAAGATTTATAATCATCTAGATAGGAATAATATGATCAGGGATAGTCAGCATGGCTTTGTGAAGGGTAGGTCATGCCTCACAAACCTTATTGAGTTCTTTGAGAAGGTGACTGAACAGGTAGACGAGGGTAGAGCAGTTGATGTGGTGTATATGGATTTCAGCAAAGCGTTTGATAAGGTTCCCCACGGTAGGCTATTGCAAAAAATACGGAGGCTGGGGATTGAGGGTGATTTAGAGATGTGGATCAGAAATTGGCTAGCTGAAAGAAGACAGAGGGTGGTGGTTGATGGGAAATGTTCAGAATGGAGTACAGTCACAAGTGGAGTACCACAAGGATCTGTTCTGCGGCCATTGCTGTTTGTCATTTTTATCAATGACCTAGAGGAAGGCGCAGAAGGGTGGGTGAGTAAATTTGCAGACGATACTAAAGTCGGTGGTGTTGTCGATAGTGTGGAAGGATGTAGCAGATTACAGAGGGATATAGATAAGCTGCAGAGCTGGGCCGAGAGGTGGCAAATGGAGTTTAATGTAGAGAAGTGTGAGGTGATTCACTTTGGAAGGAATAACAGGAATGCGGAATATTTGGCTAATGGTAAAGTTCTTGAAAGTGTGGATGAGCAGAGGGATCTAGATGTCCATGTACATAGATCCCTGAAAGTTGCCACCCAGGTTGATAGGGTTGTGAAGAAGGCCTATGGAGTGTTGGCCTTTATTGGTAGAGGGATTGAGTTCCGGAGTCGGGAGGTCATGTTGCAGCTGTACAGAACTCTGGTACGGCCGCATTTGGAGTATTGCGTACAGTTCTGGTCACCGCATTATATGAAGGACGTGGAGGCTTTGGAGCGGGTGCAGAGGAGATTTACCAGGATGTTGCCTGGTATGGAGGGAAAATCTTATGAGAAAAGGCTGATGGACTTGAGGTTGTTTTCGTTGGAGAGAAGAAGGTTAAGAGGAGACTTAATAGAGGCATACAAAATGATCAGGGGGTTGGATAGGGTGGACAGTGAGAGCCTTCTCCCGCGGATGGATATGGCTGGCACGAGGGGACATAACTTTAAACTGAGGGGTAATAGATATAGGACAGAGGTCAGAGGTAGGTTCTTTACGCAAAGAGTAGTGAGGCCGTGGAATGCCCTACCTGCTACAGTAGTGAACTCGCCAACATTGAGGGCATTTAAAAGTTTATTGGATAAACATATGGATGATAATGGCATAGTGTAGGTTGGATGGCTTTTGTTTCGGTGCAACATCGTGGGCCGAAGGGCCTGTACTGCGCTGTATTGTTCTATGTTCTATGTTCTATAATCCCTTTTAAGGGAAATAAGTCTTTCTTACCCACCTTATCTAGGCCCCTCATCACTTTATGAACCTCAATTAAATCTTCCCTCGGCCTCATCTGTTCCATAGCACACAAACTCCCAACCCATCCAATCTTTCCTGTTCCATGACTGGCAACATCCTTGTAAATCTCCTCTGAACCCTCTCTGGTGCAGTCATTTCCTTTGCAGTTCCAGTGTAACCTCTCACGTACAGTATCACAGCTAATAAAGGGAAATACCCCATATGCCTTCTTAACCACTTTATCCACCTGTGCTGCCACCTTCAGGGATCTGTGGATATGCACTCTGAGATCCCACTGTTTCCCTGCACTCAAGTGTCCCACTGGTCATTGCGTATTCTCTTGCATTACCTCACACTTCTCCGGATTGAAATCCCTTTGCCACTTCTGTCCAGTCCATTGATATCTTCCCACAGTCTACCTCATTGTCGAGCACACAACCAACTTTCATATCACCATAACCTCTGAACCATTTAAGTTAAGTCTAAACCATTGACACATCCCACAAAAGGCAAGGACGCCAGGAATGAGCCCTGCTGAACCTCACTGGAAATGGCCTTCCAGGCTCACAAGACACCCATTGATCATGACCCCTTTGCTTCCCGTCACTCTGCAATCCCGCCAGCACTACCCTCAATATCTGTGCTCGTCACCTCCTCAATCAATTCAATTAAGTGAAGATGTAACAAGGGAGGTCCAGACAAGTGTCAGGCCAGTGGTGTCAATATCATCTCCGAGGACAGCAATAACACTTCGCCCGGGCACCTTCCAACCAAGAATGATCAGGAAAAGGAACCCTCCATTTTCCTCTACTTTGGCTCAACTGCTCAGGACATTGTGTCACTCCAGCTGCTCCACTTGGGAAGATCAATTAACTCGGCAAAGTCAATCCCCTGCAAAGTTCCAAACATGCTTATTTTGTTCCCCCGAGGACTAACAAGGCACCGAACGAAGGGTTTCACCTCAAACTTACGGAGAGGTAACTCTGGTCAGAATTCTCTGACCATTGGCTGACGGCACGTTTCTCTGGACATGCCGTGAGTGCGCCTCCGCCCGTGGGTTTCCTGGCTTTGGGAATTCCCATCAACAGCGGTGGAAGCAGAAAATCCCGTCTCCAGTGAACGGCTGGGGAGCTGGAGAATCGCACCCGATGTCTTTCGAACTCCTCGGTCAGCGGTTCTCTCCCTGCCTCGTGCTAATGCTGCATCTTGCTTTCCACTCACCAAACGCTTTGGCTTTCCACACAGCTTTCCGTAATCATTGTGTGTTAGGCTCTGCACAACATAATTTCAAACTAGTATTGCGTAGACTCAGCTCGAGAGCCGAGATTGAACATCATCGTGACGAGACTCCTTCGCGCCTGAACGCGTAGCTTACGCCAAACGTGCAGAATTTAGATATATTTATAGTCTCCTCCAGTCACATGTTACCGTAAAAGGTCACGCAAAGCAGCTGTGCCGTGAGCAAAGCACTCGAGCAACAAACATGGGAGTCTGCCACGCTCCTGAACGGTCAGGCAGAGCCTGCCACACGGCTCAACTCTGCAACTGCAAACAGACATGGACAGAGTGTGGAAGTGGTCCAGACACCACCGTTCTGTGCGGCTGAGTGACCAGCGTTTTAAGAAGCTGCAGCCAGTAGATATCAGACAAGGCAGTCCCCGATTGGTTTTGGTACAAAGCATTTCATCCTACACTGTTTCCCCATGAAGGATTTTAGTGGGCTGGAGTGAACTACCTGGCATCTACACCCCGTCTCCTCCGACATATATCATGGGTTCCGTGACTGGCTGGAATTCCCCACTTCTTTCATAGCACAGTTTGTGTTTTTATTTTCCTGAAGCAGATGGATGAGATCTTGTCGTCAGACCTAAGGGTTTTCATCGCTGCTTCCAGATCACAGACAGGCGCCTTTCTCTTCGCACTACAGGGACACCCGGCTTTCCATTATACAGCAGCGAAGGTATTAATCACAATGACACTGCACCTATTCACCAGTCTCACAATGGGGAATGGGGATCTCAAACAATGCGTGTATTCCATCAGAAGCCATCAACATGATGAATTTGGTGTGAGGGGGTGGAGTTAATATGACCACCATATGGTAGATGGAAAACGATCCCCCCTATTCAGTGAGAGTCAGCAAAGACACAAAGGACGAGGGGGGAAATTATTCAAAATTAAAGATTCTGATGGCAATGGACAATCACCAATCCCCCGCTCAGTGATTCACTGTTGCTACTCTATTTATCTTTGTGACGATTGAATGCCTTGAGTTTTTTTTGGTCTTTCTGTCCTTACTAACATGGCCTTGCTCCACAAGTAACTAGTAAAAGGTTTGACGTCCAGGGCTGAAGAATGATTTCACTGCTGACCGTCGATCATTTTAACTACTGAATTCATCTCCAACTGGACGACAAGAACAAAGGAACCTTGCTCCAGCTGTGCCGGGTTTTGGCGAGGCCACTCCTGGAATACGGTGTGCAGTTTCGTCTCCACATTTAAGGAAGGATATATTTACATCGGCGGCGCGGTACAGCGCAGGTTCACTAAACTGGTCCCTGGGATGAGGGGATTGTTCAATGAGGAGTCTGGGAAAACTGGGCTTATATTCTGTGGAGGTTTGAAGAGAGGCGATCTCATTGATATTGACATGATTCCGAAGGGGCTTGGCAGGGTGAACGCTGAGAGATTGTCTGCACTGGTCTGCAACGCTGGGACAAAGTGTCAGGATAAGAGGTCAATCATTCCAGGCAGCACGGTATCATAGTGGTTAGCACTGTTGCTTCACAGTTCCAGGGTCCCAGGTTCGATTCCTGTCTGTGCAGAGTCTGCACGCTCTCCCCGTGTCTGCGTGGGTTTCCTCCGGGTGCTCCGGTTTCCTCCCACAGTCCATAGAGGTGCAGGTTAGGTGGATTGGCCATGATAAATTGCTCCCAGTGTCCAAAAGGGTTAGGTGGGGTTACTGGGATGGGGTAGAGGTGCAGGCTTAAGAAGGGTGCTCTTTCCAAAAGCCGGTGCAGACTCGATGGGCCGAATGGCCTCCTTCTGCACTGTAAATTCCATGATTCTATGATTCAGGATGGATGAGGTGAAATTACTTCAATCAAAGGATTGTGAATCTTTGGAATTCTCCATCCCAGGGGTTGGGAACGCTCCATTGTAGAACAGATTTAAGGCATAGAGAGGCAGATTTTTTTGACCCTCAGGAGATTAAGGGATATGGGGAGAGGGTGGTGAAAGGTCACATTGAGTGGCGGAGACCGGAGAGGACTCTAACGGACTGCGTGATCTATCCTGCTCTTTAGTCCATTTCCCCCCTAGTATTTGCATTACCTGCCCGTGCGTGTCTCCAGGAGGCTTTCCGGGTTCAAATCTGACAGCCAGTCCGAAGTCGGCTATGCACACCGACAGGTCCATCTTCAGCAGCACGTTCTTGCTTTTAAAATCCCTGCCAACAAAAGAGGAAGAGACAGGGTTAAAGGTGATTCTCCTCGCTCCTCACGTATAAACCCAGACAAACGCAGGGACCCAGACAAACGCAGGGACCCAGATAAACGCAGGGACCCAGACAAACGCAGGGACCCAGACAAACGCAGGACCCCACGCAAACGCAGGACCCCACGCAAACGCAGGACCCCACGCAAACGCAGGACCCCACGCAAACGCAGGACCCCACGCAAACGCAGGACCCCACGCAAACGCAGGACCCCACGCAAACGCAGGACCCCACGCAAACGCAGGACCCCACGCAAACGCAGGACCCCACGCAAACGCAGGACCCCACGCAAACGCAGCGACCCAGGCAAACGCAGGACCCCAGGCAAACGCAGGACCCCAGGCAAACGCAGGACCCCAGGCAAACGCAGGACCCCAGGCAAACGCAGGACCCCAGGCAAACGCAGGGACCCAGGCAAACGCAGGGGCCCAAACGCAGGGGCCCAGACAAACGCAGGGACCCAGACAAACGCAGGGACCCAGACAAACGCAGGGACCCAGACAAACGCAGGGACCCAGACAAACGCAGGGACCCAGACAAACGCAGGGACCCAGACAAACGCAGGGACCCAGACAAAGGCAGGGACCCAGACAAAGGCAGGGACCCAGACAAAGGCAGGGACCCAGACAAAGGCAGGGACCCAGACAAAGGCAGGGACCCAGACAAAGGCAGGGACCCAGACAAAGGCAGGGACCCAGACAAAGGCAGGGACCCAGACAAAGGCAGGGACCCAGACAAACGCAGGGACCCAGACAAACGCAGGGACCCAGACAAACGCAGGGACCCAGACAAACGCAGGGACCCAGACAAACGCAGGGACCCACACAAACGCAGGACCCCACACAAACGCAGGACCCCACACAAACGCAGGACCCCACACAAACGCAGGACCCCACACAAACGCAGGACCCCACACAAACGCAGGACCCCAGACAAACGCAGGACCCCAGACAAACGCAGGACCCCAGACAAAGGCAGAACCCCAGACAAAGGCAGGACCCCAGACAAAGGCAGGACCCCAGACAAAGGCAGGACCCCACACAAAGGCAGGAACCCACACAAAGGCAGGAACCCACACAAAGGCAGGAACCCACACAAAGGCAGGAACCCACACAAAGGCAGGAACCCACACAAAGGCAGGAACCCACACAAAGGCAGGAACCCACACAAAGGCAGGAACCCACACAAAGGCAGGACCCCACACAAACGCAGGACCCCACACAAACGCAGGAACCCACACAAACGCAGGAACCCACACAAACGCAGGAACCCACACAAACGCAGGAACCCACACAAACGCAGGAACCCACACAAACGCAGGAACCCACACAAACGCAGGAACCCACACAAAGGTCTTCAGAAGATTAAGCAGACACCAGAACCCGAGCAGGGGAGGATCAGGGGTAGGCCATGCAATCCCTCAGATCTGCCCCCTACGGTTCAGTAAGGTCATTTAAAAAGACAACCTCATTCATTTAGAGCCTTTCATAACCAACAACGTTTTTACAGCCAAAGCGCAGTCACTGTTGAACTGTAGGAAACGCAGCAGTCAATTTGTGCACAGCAAGATCCCACACAAAGCAGCACAATCATGACCAGATAAACTGTTTGGTGATGTTTGAGCGATAGATATTGCCCACGACATTAGGTATAAATGCCCCTGCTATTCTTCCACGGTGTGCTAAAACAGGATGGCATTGCTAATCACGATGAGGGAGTCAATGGACACCGAGGAGGCATCAGGTCAGAAACCGGTCTGCACCATTCCGGGTTCAAGTCCAACAAATCAAAAGACAGAAGCAAGAGTTCCTTGAATTCAATTGAAAATAATGGAACTGATTAAACGGAAAGATTACCTGCACAACAAGAACCTAGCTAGCAGCAGTCAGTGTGGACTCAGGCCAGACTCCTTGATTTCTCTGAGGAAGTTACAAAACCAAGGTGACTGGGCCAGGGTTTATAAGCTATTTTAAAGGAAATTCAGAAAGGCATTTGTTAAAGTTCCACATGAAAGACTGTCAAATTCAAAGCTGCGGGGATTCAGGGTAAAACTTGGATATGGATAATAAATTTGACAAAAACGTAGAAAACAACTAACTTGGAGGAGCTAAGGGCAGCATGGTGCACAGTGGGTTAGCACTGCGGCCTCACGGCGCCGAGGTCCCAGGTTCGATCCCGGCTCTAGGTCACTGTCCGTGTGGAGTTTGCACATTCTCCCCGTGTTCGCGTTGGTTTTGCCCCCACAACCCAAAAATGTGCAAGCTAGGTGGTGGATTGGCCACGCTAAATTGCCCCTTAATTGGAAAAAAAATTAATTGGGTACTCTAAAATTTAAAATAAAACTTGGGAGGAGCTAGGTTGGACCAGGTGGTTAGGGTAATACTGACTGAATGTCCCAAAGGTTGGGAGGCTCTATTGACTTGCACGCAGAAACTCAGGAGAAATGACCAAATTTGCAGATGATTTGAAGCCTGCAGGAAATAACGCAGAAATGCCAAAATGAGCGAAACAAGATGCGAGTAGGCAGAATAATAGGAATGGGCCATTCAGCCCCTCAAACCTATTCCACCATTGAAATAGATCGTGACTTAATGCCATCGACCCACTTGGTTTATGTCCCTTAATACTTGACAAAGCCCTATCAAACATTTAGTTTTGAAATTCTCCATTGACCACCACCCACTCGCATCTCAAGCTGCGCCCCCCCCCCCCCCCCTGCCCCCTCCCCCGTCCCATATAAAACCAATCAGCATAATACAGGGACGTTGTTCTAACAGAAATGCAGCATCAGTTTGGTAGCTAATTCTCCCAAACTCCCTTCTAGCAATTAAGAGGGCTGCAACATACATACTCGTGGAGGCCTTGGAGACAGGTTTTGTCTGAAAAATGTCTGAAATGTGCTCAAACACTTCCCACCACATCTGACTGGTGCAATTACAGTTCAGGTCCGGTGCTAAGCCGTACTGGGCATCTCAATCACAGCGGATGCAACATATTTCAACCTGCCATTGATAAAGAGCATGACCTAAGGCATGGCTAAGAAAGGCAGGTAGGGTTATTCTTAAACAGCAGCCCCGCTCCCCCCCCCCAAATAGATGAGAAGAGCAAGGAATGCCCTCCCATGGCGAGAGCTTTTCATTCTGCTGGCCCTGGTATCAGTTGCAAGGTCTGTTGCAGATAAAGGGGCAGATGGACACTTTGACTCTTGGACAAAGTCAAGAATTCTCATCTGAATCTACACCGCTTCAAATAAGCTGCTTCTTTCTCCAAGTGCCCTCAACCCCACCCGTCTCTGTCCTATCCTCATTTCTATTACCCTATCGACCAGTCTCAGGCAATTAAAAAGATCTTGGGTCACGCTCCTTCAGATGCAGGAGGTCCCCCCTCCCCCCCAAATATAGATAATAGCAACTTAGTGATACAGACTTGCTGAACCTTCAGTAATCTCAGAGAAATGGGAACCAGATGCAGTTAGATATTAAAACCCTCCCTTGTTTTTCATCGCCAAGACAGGCTTCCTGCCAGAACTAATGGATGGAGGGGAATACAAAATTCAGTGCTCAGAACTCGCGTGATAATGCATAATTCAGCACTCAAAACCCACCTATAGGAGGGTAGGCACATTGGAAAAGGAGGAGGCCATTTACCCCTCAAAGCTGTCCCACCATTTATTGAGATCATGGCTGAGCTTTGACCCCACTCCATATACTTCCTTTGGCCAATATCCCTTAATATCTTTGTTTGACAAAAATCTACCTATCTCAGATTTAAAATTAACTGATCTAGCTGCAACTGCTGTTTCCGGGAGTGAGTTCCAAACCTCTACATCCTTTGAGCCAAGTTCTTCCTAACATCTCTCCTGAACAGACTAGTCCTAATTTTTAGACTATACCCCCATTAGTTTTACAATCTCGAACCAGCGGAAATAGTTTATCTTTATCTGCCCTGTCTTTCCCTGTTAATATCTTGAATACTTCGATCAGATCACCCCTTAACCTTTTAAGTTCTAGCGAAAACAGGTCTAATTTGAGTAATGTCTCCTTTTAACTCAACCCTTGTCATCCAGGTATTATTTTTGTAAACCTACGTTGCACTCCCTCCAAGGCCAAAATATCCTTCCCACGGTGTGGTGCCCAGAGCTGCTCGCAATACTCCAAGTGGGATCTAACCAGCTTTTGTAAACCAGCTTTATACTCCAATCCTCCAGCTACAACGGCCAGCATTCCATTAGCCTTCTTGATCATTTTCTGCAGTTATTTGGTGGCATTATCTGGGCACCTGAACCCCCAAGTCTCTTTGGACATCCACTGTACCTAACCTCATTCCATTTAGAAATTATTCTAGGGCTGGTTTAGCACAGGGCTATATCGCTGGCTTTGAAAGCAGACCAAGGTAGGCCAGCAGCATGGTTCAATTCCCGTACCAGCCTCCCCGAACAGGCCCCGGAATGTGGCGACTAGGGGCTTTTCACAGTAACTTCATTTGAAGCCTACCTGTGACAATAAGTGATTTTCATTTTCATTATTCTGCTCTATCCTTTTTTGGTTCAAAATGGATAACCTCACACTTGCTCACATTGAATTCCATCTGCCACAGTTTTGCCAATTCACCTAGCCTGACAATATCTCCTTGCAATTTTATGCTATCATCTAGGCTGCCTACAATGCCACCTAACTTTGCATCATCAGCAAATGTGGAGAAATTCCTTTCTATGCCATCATCCAAGTCATTAATGAATAATGTGAATAGTTGAGGCCCCAACACAGATCCCTGTGGTGCACCACTGGTCACCTCCTGCCAATTAGAGTACTTACCCATTATCCCCACTCTCTGTCGCCTACCACTCAACCAATATCCTAACCATGTCAATAATTTTACCTGAGTTAACAGTCTCTTTTGTGGAACTTTATAAAATATCTTCTGGAAGTCTATATAAACAACATCCACAAACATTCCCTTGTCCACTACTACCTTAGTCACCTCTTCAAAAAATTCAATAAGATTACGCACGGCCTTCCCTGCACAAATCCATGCTGGCTCTCCCTGATCGACCGACATTTTCCAAGGTGTTCAGTTACCCCATCCCTGATTATAGACTCCAGCAACTTCCCCACCACTGGTAGGTATGATCACAGCTTTATACACAACAGGTTTATGTTGTACGTTTGATACTCCGTTTCCTCCACAGTCTCTCATGAACTAAGTGGCAGTACAGCGCTTTGGGACATCCTGAGATTCTGAAAGGTGTTCTTTAAGTACTATGCCTTCATTCCGAAGCTCCTCCATATCATTTTCTATTGGGTTATGTCCCTGTCTTCACCACATTCTTCAACTACTGCATCCAGCATTCTCTTGGATAGTTAAATGCAAATCCTTTCTTTGAACACCAGCTGCTCTGCCTCCCCGAGATGGTGTGCCCTAGTTATCTGATAAAGGACTGTGAAATGTCACTTTTCAGTCCTGATTTGCTCATTTTAAATAAAAAGCCACGTAATCCCCCCTGGTCCAATGAACCCTCTGTCGCTGTGAACAATTTGGCTCAACTTTTGCCCCTTTGTAGCTTTACTTACTACATACCATTAACCATGGGACAATTCAGAGCACATTTAAACTTTAACTGACTCTTCAGAGTTTATGCAAACATAAATCAGATGATTTGAGGAGACTTCTGCAATAGGAAGCTTTGTACTTTTATGAAAAACGCAACTCTAGATTATCCTGAAAATGTTTCTTCCCTTTGCACTTGGTGTTGTTTCATTTTCAAGACCAGAGACAAAGAGAGACAGCTTAGGAATTACTATGAAACAATCACTTTAATCATCTAACTAACCCCACTCACTCATAGTCAGGTAGGTCTTGCCACAATGTGATTAAGAGGGGGAGAAGCTGGGCTGTAAAGCAATAGAGGTGACTAGGGAGGGCAGTGTTAAGAGCAAACATCAGAAGTTGCAAGTGTTAAGTGTCCAAATTACCCGCAAAGTAACATGCACAAAAACAAAACAAAGTTTGATCAGCAGTACACATAGTGCCTGGGCAAGGAGTTTAACGACAAGGAAGGAGGAAGGTACTCGTACAAACATACATAGATGGGGCGGCGCGGTGGCGCAGTGGTTCGCACTGCTGTCTCAGCGCCGAGGACCCGGGTTTGAATTCCGGGCCTGGGTCACTGTCTGTGTGGAGTTTGCCCATTCTCCCCGTGTCTGCGTGGGTCTCACCCCCACAACCCAAAAATGTGCTGGGTAGGTGGATTGGCTACGGTAAATTGCCACTTATTTGGAAAAAAACAATTGGGTACTTTAAATTTAAAATTTTTTAAAAAGATACATAGAAAATAAGAGTAAGCCATTCTGCCCCTCGAGTCTGCTTCACCATTCATTATGATCATGGCTGATCATCAAGTTCAATACCCCCTCCCCCCCCACCCCCATATCCCTTGATTTCTTTAGCCCCAAGAGCTATATCTGATTCCTTCTTGAAATTACACAACGTCGTGGCCTCAACTGTGGTAGCGAGTTCCACAGGTTCAGCACTCTCTGGGTGAAGAACTTTCTCCTCATCTCCGTCCTAAAAGGTTTACCCCTGATCCTCAAACTATGACGTCTAGTTCTGGACTCCCCCACCATCAGGAACATTCTTTCTGAATCGACCTCGTCTAATCCTGTTAAAATTTTGTATGGTTCTACAAGATCCCCCCACACTGTTTGACAAGGTCCCTCTTAGACTAGTACAAAAGGTGAAGTCACACGGGATCAGGGGTGAGCTGGCAAGGTGGATACAGAACTGGCTAGGTCATAGAAGGCAGAGAGTAGCAATGGAAGGATGCTTTTCTAATTGGAGGGCTGTGACCAGTGGTGTTCCACAGGGATCAGTGCTGGGACCTTTGCTCTTTGTAGTATATATAAATGATTTGGAGGAAAATGTAACTGGTCTGATTAGTAAGTTTGCAGACGACACAAAGGTTGGTGGAATTGTGGATAGCGATGAGGACTGTCAGAGGATACAGCAGGATTTAGATTGTTTGGAGACTTGGGCGGAGAGATGGCAGATGGAGTTTAATCCGGACAAATGTGAGGTAATGCATTTTGGAAGGTCTAATGCAGGTAGGGAATATACAGTGAATGGTAGACCCCTCAAGAGTATTGAAAGTCATAGAGATCTAGGAGTACAGGTCCACAGGTCATTGAAAGGGGCAACATAGGTGGAGAAGGTAGTCAAGAAGGCATACGGCATGCTTGCCTTCATTGGCCGGGGCATTGAGTATAAGAATTGGCAAGTCATGTTGCAGCTGTATAGAACCTTAGTTAGGCCACACTTGGAGTATAGTGTTCAATTCTGGTCACCACACTACCAGAAGGATGTGGAGGCTTTAGAGAGGGTGCAGAAGAGATTTACCAGAATGTTGCCTGGTATGGGGAGGGCATTAGCTATGAGGAGCGGTTGAATAAACTCGGTTTGTTCTCACTGGAACGAAGGAGGTTGAGGGGAGACCTGATAGAGGTCTACAAAATTATGAGGGGCATAGACAGAGTGGATAGTCAGAGGCTTTTCCCCAGGGTAGAGGGGTCAATTACTAGGGGGCATAGGTTTAAGGTGAGAGGGGCAAGGTTTAGAGTAGATGTACGAGGCAAGTTTTTTACGCGGAGGGTAGTGGGTGCCTGGAACTCGCTACCGGAGGTGGTGGTGGAAGCAGGGACGATAGTGACTTTTAAGGGGCATCTTGACAAATACATGAATAGGATGGGAATAGAGGGATACGGACCCAGGAAGTGTAGAAGATTGTAGTTTAGTCGGGCAGCATGGTCGGCACGGGCTTGGAGGGCCGAAGGGCCTGTTCCTGTGCTGTACATTTCTTTGTTCTTTGTTTGTTCTAAACTCCAATGAATATAATCCTAACTGAGTTTGTCTCTCCTCATATGACATCCCAGGAATCAGCCTGGTAAACCTTCGCTGCACTCCCTCCTTAGCAGGAACATCCTTCCTCAGATAAGGACACCAAAACTGCA